>NW_016107653.1:2150747-2168630 GCF_001604975.1 Cebus imitator
GAGATTGCGCCATTGCACTCCAGCCTGGGTAACAAGAGCGAAACTATCTCAAAAAAAAAAAAGAATTACAGCATGATCCTTGCAATATAAAGATGTTATAGAAACTTGTTCTGTGGTGGCATTTTACAGTAGTCTTCACTTGGAGACATTTGCCAGCCAGCCCAGGTGGGAGCACCCCTAGGAGCTGTGGTGGACGCACAGGCCGTGGCTGCTCTGGGAGGGCGATTGGAGGGCTGGCCCCATGCCTGGCTGAGGCCAAGCAGCGTTTGGCTGAGTTGTGGTCAGAGCTGTTCTGAGGATGCTCCTAGGTCAGCGGGGCCTGGGGGCACTGGAGGTCCATATTGCATCCCCCTCTGGGGCCTAGGGGAACTGGAGGTCCATGTTGCATCCCCCTCTGGGGCCTAGGGCGACTAGAGGTCCATGCTTCATTCTCCTCTGGGGCCTGGGGGCACTGGAGGTCCATGCTTCATCCCCCTCTGGGGCCTAGGGGGACTGGAGGTCCATGTCGCATCCCCCTTTGGGGCCTAGGGGGACTAGAGGTCCACGCTTCGTTCTCCTCTGGGGCCTGGGGGCACTGGAGGTCCATGCTTCGTTGCCTTCTGGGGCTTGGAGGGCACTGGAGATCCATGCTTTATTCCGTGCTGGGGCCTAGGGGGACTGGAGGTCCATGCTGCGTCCCCCGCTGGGGCTTGGAGGCACTGGAGGTCCATGCTGTATTCCCCGCTGGGGCCCTGCCTTCTGCGCAGCTCCACGCTCACCCAAGAGGGGCTGGGATAGGTGGGCATAGGCTCCCAGGAGCTGACTGCGGGCCTGCCCAGTGAGGCAGGGCTGTTTCCTCGCTGGGACCCTGGTGTTCTCAGGTGGGACACAGGGGTCTGGACCGGAGGGAGGCTGGAGACACAGGTGGAGGTTGGGTGCACATACCTGCCTTCTCCCCGGGAGAGATGCCACGGGTGCCCAGAGCTGCAGGATTTGCTCCCTCTGTGAAGTGCCCTCCTGGGGTCCAGAGGGGCAGTGTGGTTACAGATGCCGGCCCAGGATGGCAGGGGCCGGTCTCGGAGCCCGCCTGAGAGCTGTGCAGCCCTGGTTTGGTCGCGTTCCTCAGACGCCCCTGCCTTGCTGTTACAGACGGCCAATGGAAACGTGGAGGCCAAGGTGGTGTGCTTCTACCGGAGGCGGGACATCTCCAGCACGCTCATCGCCCTGGCCGACAAGCACGCAAGTGAGTCCGGCCTCCCTGGGGTGCCCGCCTGGCGGGAGGGTCGGCTGAGAGGGCTGGCAGGGACCTTCCTCCCTGGGGTCCTGGCTTCACAGGGCCACCCTCTGCCTGGCTCTCTGACCTCTCCTTTTCTCCCCTCTACAGTGGGTGGGGGTGTCCTGGCTCTGTTTCCTTGGGGAAGTGGCCTGTTTCTCACTGGCATCCTCTGTGAGCTTGGCATGGGGTGTGGCTGGGTGTGGGCATCATTGATTGTGGCTTCTTTTTTTCTTTTATGATGACCTGGAGACTTTCAGGCTGGTGGGACCGTGCTGCCTGCAGCTGCCCAGGTCCCTCTCCTTTCAGTTGTGCTTGGCTTCTGTTGGCATTCTGAGTAGCGTTTTCAGAAAATCACGTATTCTCTACAGTTCAAACACAGTTCAGTAAACTGGCTGCGAGGGGCTGCTGCGGCCAGCACAGCGCACGGGAGGAAGCCACCGTGGGAATGCTTCCAGCCTTTGCGGTCAGCTTCTCCCCTAGGAATAGGCGTTCACAGGTGGTGGGGTCTCCTGTGCCGGGGAACACCGACTTCAGAGCCAGGAGGCCCCCCACACCCTCCACCCGCTCCTGACACAGGGCCTGTCGGGCTGGGCACATCTGCACCAGACACAGTGGGTGTCTTTTCTGGAGGGGTGCCTCACTGAGGGTCCCTCAGCTGTGGGTAGGGCAGGCGTGAGGGGTGTTCTTGGCTTCTGCTCTGGTGCATCACTGGGGTGGGATCTGAGCCAGGCTGAGGCTGTGGGCCACAGGGTGACGTGTCCCAGTAGGTGTGGCATGTGACTGCCTGAGCACCCGTGTTGCTGGGGTGGGCCAAGGTCCCACCTATAGCCTCCCACAACCCTTAACAGGGTGTGGTCCAGGGACTGTGGAGTGGCAGTGGGTTGGGTGGGAAGCCCCTGGCATCTTCTGCCCCTCCCAGTGCCATGAGTGAAAAGCAGGAGGCTGGCCCAGGCGACCTCCCCCTGCCCTGGAAGGGACTTCAGGACGGGCAGACGGTCCAGCCCCCGGTGCCTTGTTCCTGAGCCTTTGCTGGGATTCGGCGGGGCAGGCACTTATAGGAAGGAATGTGCCCTTGGTATGTCCCCACTGCCTTGCCCACCGGACAGCTAGGACCTTTCCTCAGCACCTAGAGGATGCGGACGTGAGCTGCCCTGGGCCAGTACAGCTGGGCTGGGCCTCGGGGCATGTGGCTGGCCCAAAGGGAGCTGGCACTTGACCACGGGCTTCCTCTGGCTTCGTGAGGAACTGGAAACTGCTGGGTCTCTGCTTGGAGTGGGGAGCGTTCCAGGTGGGGTGACCCTTGACCTCTGACCTCAAAGCTTGTATACTCCACCCCTGCACTCGGTGGCCTCCAGGCACCACGGAAGAGAGCTGGTGTGTTGCTGGGGTGTTGCAGCTCCCCAAGCTGCATGTTCTGGAGGGTGTCTGGCCTTGCAGGTGCGGGACACCAACCAGTGGCACAGCCATTGGCTCTTCATGTCGGGGGCTGGCCTGTCGGCGCTGTAGAGAGTGGGCCGGCTCGCTGGAGAAGCAGGCCGAGCAGCCACAATGTGGCCCTGCCTGTCTGTGTGGCCTGGGGAGTCAGGTGCCACCGCTGATTTGGGCATGTTTGTGGCTGGCCAAGGGCGGCTCCAGGCCCTGTCCTCTGGCACCTGGGGCACAGTGTCCCTGCTTCAGAGAGCCTGCATCGGTGGCTTTGAGGGTACTGGGGCCCCCTGGGCTGAGGTTCTGCTCTCAGATGCCCCAGAGGACAGCCTTTTGCTGGGAGGGCCCCAGAAGGGGACTCCAGACATAAAGTGATTGGGAGGAGTCACAGGCAGGCTTTCTAGAAGGGCCTTGCTGGGGCTGCGGGACTGGGCAGAGGGCAGTGTCCCAGCCTGAGCACTGGCCCCTGAGGAGCCCAGCGCAGTCCCTTCAGACGGGGCTTCCTGGAAAGCTGCGTGGGCAACCCTTTCGAACGGAGAGCCCAGCGCAGGGAGCGGGTGTCAGGGGTGACAGGTCTGCGCTGGTCCAGGGGTTTGGAGCACAGACACTCATGACTAGTGGCTGGGCCTCGAGGTGACTGCAGGGCCCACACCTCCCAGGCCGTGTCCACTTGTGTGTTTCTCCTGCTCCTCCATGAGCTAGCTGTAGCCGGGGTGAGGCCCCTGGCTGCCTCCAGGGACAGGTGTGAGGACACTCTGGTAGGCCTCTGGCTTTCCCACGTTGCTGCCTCCGCCCAGTCCCTGCTGGGGCGCCCCCCCTGCCACAGCGCAGGCCTCAAGCTGGGGGGTAGACACCTGCCAGGCTGCACTGCAGCCTCCGCGGCAGAGAAGCCCCCACCCTGGCAGAGCCTGTGAGCATGAGGCCTTTCTCAAGGCTGAATGACAGGCAGAGAGGAATGTCCCTTCTCGGAGTCTCCCAGAGTGGGGCGTGGGGGCCCAGGAGACCCCAGCCAAGAGTGGGTGTGAGGGCAGAGCCCAGCCTAGCCCTGAGCCTGGGGCTGCCATGCCCCAGGCCTCATGCTCTGGTGTATTCGGGGTCCCAGGGAGGGCTCACTGTGGGGTCAGGGCGCACTAGCCAGCCCCACCTCCTGCCTGGCTGCCTCTGCCTGTTGGGGGTCTCCTGGGACCTTTAGGTCCACCTCACTGCAGCTCTGGCCAGCCGTGAGGCAGGAACCGCAGCTCTGACAGGCTGCACCCCGGAGCCGTGTTCTGCTGATGGGGGCGCTGATGAGGTGGGGGTCTTGGAGCCACTGTGGGTATCTGTCTAGGCTGGGCCAGTGCTCCAGTGGGGCCTGGCATAGGGCAGGTGTGACCCAAAGCCAGCCTCTGGCTCTGGTGATGTCTGAGTTCAGGGTGCAGTTTGCTCGTGGGTCCCCAGGAGTGGGCGTGAGTGAGGTGTGTTGGCCTGGGACTGGGGCTGTTCTGGTCGGCCTTGCCCTGTTGTATGGACCGGGAGGAGGTGAGGCTCAGCAGGGCAGACACCCTGGGCCCCTGAGGCCCAGATAGGGCTGACCCAGAACAGGCCCAGCATGGCCGTTCCCAGCCTTAGTCTCAGCTGTGGGTGCCTGGGGGCGCGTAGAGGAGCCAGGACTTCTCACAGGTACCACCAGGGGGCAGCAGAGGGTGAGCATTCTGGCTGGCTGTGGTCCGGTCTGGCCGGCAGGGTGCTGGGTGTGGGAGGGGACAGCTGGGAGCACCCCTGCATGCCCCCATTTTTCATGTTATAAGAACCCTACCTGGGTTCCTAGCACAGGGCAGGAATCCCCATGCAGCTGGCCCGCACCCGGCCCCAGCCTCGCCTGGACAGCCTGTTCTGGGAAGCGCTGCTGGCGTGGGGGCAGAGGTGGTCACTGGGCAGGGCCCTCCGCAGCCAGGCTTGCCTGGGCTCGCTCTGCTCTGGGCTTGGGCATCGGTGGGTGGACAGCCGAAATAGGGGGCGTTTAGGCCCCAGTGATCTTCCACCGGGTGGTCTTCAGGCCCCACTGGGAGGCCTGTGGCCCCCGCTCTGCCCTGTCCCCTGGCGGCACAGCCCTCGGTCCGGGCCCTGGGCAGGGAGCAGCCACTGTGCTGCGCTGACCCTGCTGCCGGGTGCTGTCTGTCTGTTATATAGCCCTGTCAGTCTGCTATAAGGCCGGACCGGGGGCGGACAACGGCGAGGAAGGTAAGAGCCGGCCTCCGCAAGGAGGGTGTCCTCCTGTCTGTGTCCCTGGGCTGGGGGCGGCAGCGCCGCTGAGGGACAGAGTTTGGACGGGCTGCCTGCATGCCTGCCTCTGCGCCTGGCCGGCCCTCCTTGTGTCCGGCCCACGGCCCAGCCTTGGTGCGGCCCCGGCCGAGGGTGTCCTGCTGGTGCGGGAGGTCTGTGGTGGGCTGTGTGGGGCTGTCTGGCACAAGATGGGGATGGATGGAGGATGCTGCCCCTTGCCCTCCTGGCCTGGGCACTTGGCAGCACCGGCTACCCGCTCCTCTCGCTCTCGCCCTCGCCTGCTGCTTCTGGGGCTGGCCCGGACCTGGCTGTCCCTCCTCCTCCCATCTTCATGCCCTGGGAAACCTGGGCCTTCAGGGTGCCTGGACTTAAAGGGCACATGGGCACTAGAGTGTCCACAGGGGCACCTGCCAAGGAGCCGCTGGGCCGCCATGGGGTGGGGACAGCGGGACAGTATCTGGCAGGAGGAGGTGCCTGCCGGGACTGGGCCTCCAAGTGTTGGCGCCGGTGGGTGGGCCTTGGTCTGGCAGCGTGTGTCTGCCACGGTGCTGACGGGGCTTCTTGTCCTTCAGGGGAAATAGAAGAGGAAATGGAGAATCCGGAAATGGTGGACCTGCCGGAGAAACTCAAACACCAGCTTCGGCATCGGGAGCTGTTCCTCTCCCGGCAGCTAGAGTCCCTGCCAGCCACGCACATCAGGTAGCCCCCGGCAGCTCCCGCCCCGGCCCCTCGGGCTGCCCTCGCCCTCCAGCCTGCCCGTCCTTCTCTTCCAGGGGCAAGTGCAGCGTCACCCTGCTCAACGAGACCGAGTCGCTGAAGTCCTACCTGGAGCGGGAGGTGAGGCCCAGCCCAGCCGGGTCTGCTCGGCAGCCCCGGGCCACTGTTTCCTCTACCTGTGTCCTCTGCTGGCCTGGGCAGTGGGGACAAGTTTCCCTCCTGGCTCTAGGCCCAGGCTGTTCTGGGGGGAAGCAGGGATTGCGTCCTGACAGTCACTTCCAGGTGTATTAACGTGCAGCCGCCCCTGCGTCCAGAGTCCTGGGCCAGGAGCATGGGGCTCTCCCCTCTTTCTCCTGCCTCCTGAATAACTGACGAGGGGAGGTCCCCCTAGGGAGGCTGTGGCTGAGGGGAGGGTGGGGGGCAGGAGCCACCTGGGTCTTCGCAGGAGCCTCGGCTGGTCTCCCCTGGGTGGTGGGCAGAGTCCTTGTAGGCCACTTCCCTCGCCGGCCTGAGGTGCCCCTGGGGCTGCAGGCATGGCCTGGGCAGTGTTGGCCTCTGGGGCAGGCAGTTCTTATCTGGCGGTCATCTGTGATTATGCGGTTACTCACCTCATGGCATCCCCCAAGTCGTGACAGCTAAACATCGTCTCCAGGCAATGCCACACGTCCCTGGGGAGCAGCGTTGCCTGGCGGAGCTCCGGGGCACCAGGGCTGCTGTGAGAAGCAGCTAACGGGAGGGCTGGGTTTTCCGAGGCCATGTGGGGGGAAGCGTCTAGAGCGTGTCAGTTCCCCCGAGCTCCTGTCACAGTTGTAGGAGACACCTGGCAAGGGGCGGGTGCATCTCCAGGCCTGGGACTCGGCCTCCTGCTGCCATCTGGCCAGAGCCTTGTGTGTGGCCTGAACACCCCCAGCGTGTCCAGCCAGCTCAGATGCAGGTTGCTGGATGATGCCTCCGCCCTGCCCATCCTAGGGGGGCTCGTCTCTGCCGTGGCCGTCGGTGCTCTGGGATGGGGTCTGAAGGATCCAGATGGCCACAGTGTGGCCCAAGCTCGGCCCCGAACTACCTGCCCGGTCCCCATTCCCACCACACAGCCTGGAAGCAGGCACGAAGGGCGACAGTGGCTCAGCTGGGGCTGTGGTCATGCCCCAGGCCCTAGCGCAGAGTCATGAGCAGGCAGACTCGAGCAGGCAGGGCCCGGCTGGGGGTCCTAACACGTGCCTGGAGCATGGGCTGGGCCGAACCCTCTCAGGCTGCCTGACCAGCTTCCCTGGAGGCTGAGCCGAAACCAAGAAGCCACCTGCTGGGCGGGAGGGAGGCTGTGGAGTCGCCGTGAATGTTTCCACTGGGGAATGTTTCCATTAGAGGAGTACAGTTTAGAAAGACCCCTTAGTGACAGAGCCACACAGAGAGGGTGAGACTGCAGAAATGTATCTGGACACGGAAAATGTTTGTTAGCAAAAAAGGCCCCTGATGAAGCGGCAGGTGCGGTGACAAACCTGTCTGTGCTGTGTCTGCCCTAGAAAAGGCTGGGTCGACTCCCGCCCTGGGACAAAACAGGCTGCGCATTCAGCTGCTGGGCACCCCAAAACCTCCTGCTGTTCCATGCCGCCTTTCCCTGCTCCTTTTTTCTTTTTTGAGACAGAGTTTCTCACTCTTGCTGCCCAGGCTGGAGTGCAGTGGCGCAATCTTGGCCCACTCCAGCCTCCGGACCCCAAGTTCAAGCGATTCTCCTGCCTCAGCCTCCCTAGTAGTGGGGATTACAGGCGTGCGCCACCATGCCTGGCTAATTTTTTGTATTTTTAGTAGAAATGGGGTTTTATCATGTTAGCCAGGCTGGTCTTGAACTCCTGATCTCAGGTAATCTGCCCGCCTTGGCCTCCCAAAGTGCTGGGATTACAGGTGGGAACTATTGCTTCCTCCCTTTTTCTTACCTGGGGTTTCTGAGCAGCCCCAAGGTGGGAATTTAATGTAACAGGCCCCGGGGGGAGTTCACTTAGCACCCAGCAGAAGCAAACGCCACTGGCCCTTGCACGATTGTGCCCCTGCCTAACCCTCCTGACTGATGAAGTCCTGATAAGCACGGGCCCCCGTTACAGCCGAGCAGGGGTGTGGAGATAGCAGTTGCAGACACACGCAGGCCTCGGCCAGCGGAGCAGTCCAGCACCAAACAGAAACCACGTGTGTTTATTAATTTAAAGAAATAGGCAGGCCGGGCGCCGTGGCTCATCCCTGTAATCCCAGTACTTTGGGAGGCCAAGGCCGGGGAATCACTTGAACTCCAGAGTTGAAGAGCAGCCTGGGCAGCGTAGCAAGACCTCACCTCTACAAAAGTCAAACAAAAATAGCCAGCATGGTGGCGTGCACTTACTGTTGTCCCAGCTACTCAGGAGGCTGAGCTGAGGATCCCTTGAGTCAGGAGGTGGAGGCCACAGTGACTGAAGATGGTGCCACTGAACTCCAGCCTGGGTGACAGAGCAAGACGCTCATTCAGAAAAACAAAAAAGATCCAGGCAGGGTGGGAGCTGAGGCTGAGCTGAGCCTGGCAGCTGGCCTCTGGATAGCCGTGTCCATTCAAGAGGATGAAGGCCGAGCAGCGTGGCTCCTGGTCACATGCGGAGCAGGTGTCATGCTGGACTTTAAAGGTAGCTCTTGAAAGAAAAGATGCAGAGTAGCTTTCAGAATAGGAAAGGGGGAAAGCAGGTAAAGACTGGAGAAGACGACCCACAGGAATCAGGAAGATGACCTGGAAACGGGAGGGGGAGTGGGCACCAGGTACATGAAGAGGAAAGCGCAGCCCTGGCCGAGGCCAAGTGCTCGGGATGGGGCTCCAGGGCCAGACCTGGACAGGCCTGCTTTAAAAATCATCAGACCAGCCCAGTGCAGTACACGCAGTGCCAGACAGTGGAAGGTCGGCAAAGGCTACGTCCTGCAGATTCCATCCCAGAGGGAGCCCGGGGGCCCTGGTGTGAGGCGACCTGAGATGGAGTGCTGGCAGGAAGGGCTGTGCCTGCTGCATGGGTGGTGGCCAGTGGTGCTGGGTCTGGATGGCCCCGTAGCTGGGTCCAGATTTATCCCTAGCTCTCCAGTGGTTGCCACTCCTCCAAGGTCGTGCCCAGAGCTCCTGCTTTTCGTTGCTCTTAAACACCTTAGATCAGTTAGAGCTTCATGTTGCTGCTGCTGATAGGAGTGATTTTGTAGCTGGATGTGGTGTACACCTGTAGTGCCAACTACTGGGAGGATCACTTGAACCCAGGAGGCAGAGGCTGCAGTGAGCTGCAGCTGCACCGCCGCACTCCAGCCTGGGCAACAGAGCGAGACCATGTCTCAGAAAGGAAAGTTAGTCATGGTTTTTGTGCTGCAGTTGTGTTCCACCTGCCCCAGTAAGGACTCATGGAGCCCAGCCCCGCCCCTGCAGCTGCTCAGAGGCTGCCGCCCCTGCTGACCCTCAGCATGTCTCCCCCATGCAGGGTCACCGGGCAGGTGCCCTGATCCCTCCAGCGATCCTTGTGGCCCTGCTGTAGGCTCCTCCCGGGCATGGCAAGAGCTGTGGGGGCTCCTGTGCCCTCCTTCCTGCGCCCGTGTCGCCCTGCAGGAGCTCTGGGCAGCACTTTGCCGGCGGCCCTGGCCGCGCTGATGCCTCTCTCTCCTGTGTTGTTTTCCAGGATTTCTTCTTCTATTCCCTAGTCTATGACCCACAGCAGAAGACCTTGCTGGCGGATAAAGGAGAGATTCGAGTAGGAAACCGGTACCAGGCGGACATCACCGACTTGTTAAAAGAAGGTAGGGGTGGGCTGCCCTGGGCACGTGCCCTCCGTCCTGTCCTGCCCTGCCAGGTGATACTGGGTGAGAGGGGCTGGGACACGGCTGCCATGGCAGGGACTCATGTGTGACTGGAGGTGGCAGGTGCAGGCCTAGAGGCCTGGGCTCTGTCCACACGGGTGGTGTGTGTGGGCCTTCCCCACCCACTCCTGGTGATGGTGGGGTTCTGGGAAAGCCCCAGGCAGCGTGCGGTGATCAGCTGTCCCTGTACCAGGAGACCCGGTTTCCTTTTGGCAGTTGTTCTTTTTTTTTTTTCAGATGGAGTCTTGCTCTGTCACCCAGGCAGGAGTGCAGTGGCACGATCTCTGCTCACTGTAACCTCCACCTCCTGGGTTCAAGTGATTCTCCGGCCTCAGCCTCCTGAGTAGCTGGGATTATGGGTGCCCACCAGCAAGCCCAGATAATTTTTGTATTGTTAGTAGAGACGGGGTTTCGCCATGTTGGCCAGGTTGGTCTCGAACCCCTGACCTCAGGTGATCCACCCGCCTCAGCCTCCCAAAGTGCTGGGATTACAGGTGTGAGCCACTGTGCCCGGCCTTGCAGTTAGTTTTCATTACTTTTTTTTTTTTTTTGACAAGGTCTGGCTGTGTTAACCAGGCTGGAGTGCAGTGGTGCGATCACCGCTCACTGCAGGCGTGAGTGATGCTCCCACCTCAGCCCCTCGTATAGCTGGGACTGCAGGCACATACCACCACACCCTGCTAATTTTTTTGTATTTTTAGTAGAAACAGGGTTTTGCAGTGTTGCCCAGCTTGGTCTAAAACCCCTGACCTCAAATGATCTGCTTGCCTCAGCCTCCCAAAGTACTGGATGACAGGCGTGAGCCATTGCGCCCGCCTCATTACTTTCTTAAAGTTCTTTTTGTCTCCAGAAATTTTCTTCTGGATGAGTCTACCTGCGTTTTGTGTCTTACCTGTGGGTGCCCCGCGCTTGATGCCTGTGGTGGCTGTGGAGCTTCTGTCACCCCAGATGCAGGTGGCTTCCGTCTGCCGGGTGCTTCGGCAGCCCTGGTGGGGAGTCCTGGGGCTCCCTGTGTACCCTTCTCTACCCTGTCCCTCATCTCCCTGCTGGGCAGGGCTGCAAGGCTGCCCTCCAGACCCAGGCTCTGCCCTGGGTCAGCAGGGACTTGCAGCTTTGCTTCTTGCCGTCATGATCAAGGGGTTTGGTGGTTTTCCTATTTTGGTTTGTTTTGAGAGCGGGTCTTGTTGTGTTGCCCAGGCTGGACTTGAGGTCCTGGGCTCCAGCAAGCCTCAAGCCTCAGCCTCCTGGGTAGCAGGGGCTGTTTCATGTTCTTGTTGGTCGTACGTGAGGTGCTGGTGCGCCTCACAGTTGCTGGGGTGCCATCTTCCTCAGGCACCTGTGGGCTCCAGCACTGGGCTCATGGGGCTGCTGCATTGCCAGCGTTCCTGCTCTGGGAGGTGCTGGGCCGGGGGAAAGACCCCCACCACTCTCCGGGCGCACAGCGCACGTCGACACCTGGGTCTAGATTTGGGCCCTCGAGCCAGAATTGGGGGGCTCTGAGCGCCCAGCAGCTGCCTCTGGTGCCACAGCGGTTCTGTGGACCCCTCTGTCCTAAAGACAGCGTCTGGGAGGGCCAGCTATCCCACCTCCTCCCCCAGCCAGCCCCACATGGCTGGTGTGAAAAATCATGCTCCTTGTTTAACCATTGGAGTCAGGCTGGCAGCCCAGCACGTGGCTGGCATGTGGGGTCACTGCTCCCGCAGCCTCTCTGTGTGCTGTTGCCATAGCGTGCTCACCTCTGCTCCACTCAGATGTCGACCTGGGGTCCTGGCTTCTCTCTCCTCTATCTTTCTGGAGTGTTTTTGTGATGACCTTGGACTCTGGAGCCCCTGCCAGCCACGCGACTTTGGAGGGTCTCTGTCTTCCTTGTGGACAGTGTCCATCAGTAGGGTCACAGAGTAGCTGGCCTGGGTGAGCCCTGGGTCTTCGGGACTTGTGGCAGGTGTCTTAAGGGGACTTTCAGCCTCACACATGGGGACCTCAGGCCTGCACGCTCTCTGTTCTTCCTCAGACTCGGGGCAGGTGTTGGGCCAGAGGCTGGCAGGTGCTGGTGGGGACCTGGCCTCCAGGCATCCTCCCTCCCTCTCATGTCCCATTTGGCCCCACTTTTCCTTGGTATCATGGTCTAGCACCTTCTGCCACCCCATCTCTCCCCTGAGCTTTCTTTTTTTGAGATGGAGTATGGCTCTGTCGCCCAGGCTGGGGTGTGGTGGCGCCATCTGGGCTCACTGCAACCTCTGCCTCCTGGCTTCAAGTGATTCTCCTGTGTTCAAGCAATTCTCCTGCTTCAGCCTCCCGAGCAGCTGAGACTACAGGCGCATGCCACCACACCTGGCTCATCTTTTGCTTTTTTTTTTTTTAGTAGAGACGGGGTTTCACCATGTTGGCCAGGCTGGTCTCGATCTTTTGACCTTGTGATTTGCCTGCCTCGGCCTCCCAAAGTGCTGGGGTTATAGGCGTGAGCCACGGCGCCCGGCCTGAGCTCACTTTCTTTCTGTTTCCTGGCCTCTTTTCATGGACGTAACTTCTCACCTCTCTGAGGCTGTTACAGTTTTGCTAAGCACCCAGCCCAGCCTGCCACAGGCTTTATTTCACTTGACGGCCACCTGGTTCCTTGTTGGTGTGTTTTGTTCTGCATCTCTCCTTGGGCCTGCTTTCCAGGCTGGGTCCCTCTGTAGGGTGGGTCTGAGCCTGCGGAGGCCGCTGTGCTGGGCCTGGGCTGTGGGTCTGAGCCTGCGGAGGCCGCTGTGCTGGGCCTGGGCTGTGGGTCTGAGCCTGCGGAGGCCGCTGTGCTGTGCTGTGCTGTGCTGGGCCTGGGCTGTGGCCTTCAGGGTGCCCTGCTGTCATTTCCGGGTCTCCCAGCCCGGGGCTGTGCTATCCTGGCCTGGCCAAGGGTGAAGGCCTGGCAGCCGCGCCCCAGTGGAAAGGCAGCATCCATGGCTGGGAGACAAGGGACAGCACAGATCACTTGAGGGCCAGAGAGTGAGGAGCCGCCTCAGGTCAGAGGCCCTCACCTGGCGCCTCCATCCCTCCAGCCCCAGCCTGGCCTTCAGCCTGGTGGGAGAATGGGCTGTGAGGCGCCCCTGTCCTCCCATGCACCCAGGGCCGAGATCCAGCCTGGAGAGACCTGGTGGAGCTCTGCAGGGGCTGGAGCGATGGGGCTGAGGGTCCCCCAGCCTGAGCCAGCCGCAGAGCTGGCCTCCCCACCCACACTGCCTTCCCCGCTGCCCTGCTGTTCCTTGGCTTGTGGGCCACTGGTACAAGGGGCAGGGCTCTCAACAACTGCTGAGGGTCGGGCCGGGGCTTCCAGAGCCCTCCACACCTCCTGGAGGCCGTGTCCCTCTTCAGTGATAGAAAATTGCACACTCATGCACCTGCCTTTAGTGAGTGAAATGTCAAAGGGAGTGTGACCGTCATCAGCGATGAGGACAGGCAGAGCCCCGTGGCCTGCGGGCTCACTCCAAGGTTCAGCTGCTTGGCAGTTGGGGAACTGGGCCCCGGCTTCCCCAGGGTACCCCTGAGCCAGGGTGAGGAATCCACCCCAGGCTGGAGACCCCCAGCCCACGTTGCTCGTCCCACAGCCCCAGCCCCTTCACCTTCAGGCCATGCAGCGACCCCTCCCTCCGCGGCACCGCACTTCCCTGGCCGGCCCCATCCCGAGTCTGGCCGAAGCTGTCCTCTGAGTTTGGCCGGGCATTGTTTTCTAGAGGCTGAAAGGCCTGACCCTCCCTGGACACATGGCCCAGGACGCCCGGCCCTCGGGGCAGGGTGTGGGAGCCAGTGCCTCTTAGCAAGAAATAGTGTTTTCTTGGGGACTTTTGACCGAGTCCAGCCCTGTCCTAGCCTCAAGAGCTCCCTCCACGCTGTAACTGCAGCAGGTGCCCCAGTGGAGGGCGACCCTGCCCTCGGTCGTCCTTGGTTGGGAGCGGCTGGCGGAGCCTGAGCCTGGCCCCCTGCACTGAGCCATGGAGGTGGCTCCGGGCAGAGAAGCGGGCAGAGGACAATCGTGGGAGCAGAGGACAGTCGTGGGAGCAGAGGACAGTCGTGGGAGCAGAGGACAATCGTGGGAGCAGAGGACAGTCGTGGCGCTCATTCTCCAGGTCCTCCCCCTGGGTCAGGCTGGGCCACGCTCAGCCATATTCTCCTGGGGGTGTCTCCCGACACCATGGTCTTGTTCTTTGCAAGTAAAAGCATTTCATCAGAGCCCTCCCACCCTGGCCGGTCGCTGGTGTCACGTGGCCTCTTCACCAGCCTTGGGTTTCTCATCGTCCCAGCTCCCAGAAGGCAGGAAACAGCCGGTGGCCCCCGAGCCCCCCACCCCCGTCTCTGGCTGTGCCGGGCTTAGCTGCGGCTGCCCCATAGCCCGTCAGGTTGAAGAGGGGCCAGGAGGGAGCCTGTGCCCCCAGGAGGTCCTGGAGGTGGTATGCCACTGCTGTGATGTGGCAGGACCCTCTTGTAACAGCAGGTGAATCTGAGTATCTCAAAATAAAAAGTTTGGGCCTGGCGCCGTGGCTCACACTTGTGATCCCAGCACTTTGGGAGTCCGAGGAGGTAGATCACCTGAGGCCAGGAGTTCAAGACCAGCCTAGGCAACATGATAAAATACTTTATAAAATACCGTCTCTACTAAAATACAAAAACTAGCCAGATGTGCTGTCAGCACCTGTGGTCCCAGCTACTCGGGAGGCTGAGGCAGGAGAATCACTTGAACCCAATAGGTGGAGGTTGCAGTGAGCCGGGATCACTACAGTGCACTCCAGCCTGGGTGACAGAGTGAGACCTCGTCTCAAAAATAAGTAAATACATAAAAATAAAAAGCTTGATTTAAATTTACACACCAACCTTTCCATGTCTCATGACCACGGTTCTTGGAGCCCTGCATTCTGGGGGGGCTAGGAGGCCCCTCAAGTGTGCACCCCATCCCTGGGTTGAGAGGCTACCGTGTGCCGAGTGTGCATGCGTATACCTGTGCGTGCCACAGCCTCCACCCAGGCCTCACCTACTGGGCCCTACAGCCCTTCCCCTCCCCCTCCCAGCAGCTCCCTGCACCCGGGGAGGAGGGGCGCCACCAGCGTGCTGGAAAGGTCACACTTCCTCCCTGTAGGCGAGGAGGATGGCCGAGACCAGTCCAAGCTGGAGACTAAGGTGTGGGAGGCGCACAACCCACTCACAGACAAGCAGATCGACCAGTTCCTGGTGGTGGCCCGGTGAGTCCTGCTCCTGGCAAGACCAGCAGGGGTGGTGCCTGGAGCTCCCACTCTCCCTGCCCTGTGGTGGGTGTCGGGGACGTGGGGGTCTTGGATCCCATATCCCAACATGAATCCCATGGGCTGCAGCCCTGAGACCCCCCAGCAGTTTCCAGAGAGGCTCTGGAGTGTTCGGCCCAGGCCTTTCATTAAATAGAAGGGTGTCCTGTGTGCAGCACATGTGTCCCTGATGGGGCTCCCACTCCTGGGCCACTGGGAGCAAGTGGGCTGGGCCTGGTCAGGGAGCAGAGCCCTGGGCCAGGGCAAAGGCCGAGGCCTAGGAGAGGACCATGCGCCTTCCCTGCCAGCAGCCTGGGAGGTAGAGAAAACCTCAAAGAAGCCCTGAGGTGGCTCTAATCTATCGGGACACCCTCAGTCTGATGCACATGGGTTCCTGGGTGGGTGCTGGGCCCCGGGACACAGGCGTCCACGCTGCCTGCTGCCCATGGCCCCTGGTCCCCTGTACCTGGGGAGTGGGGTGCATGGGTGGAGCCCCTGCCTGTCCTGCCAGCACTTAGCGTGTCTCCTTTCCCCAGCTCTGTGGGTACCTTCGCACGGGCCCTGGACTGCAGCAGCTCCGTCCGGCAGCCCAGCCTGCACATGAGTGCCGCTGCCGCCTCCCGAGACATCACCCTGGTAAGTGGGCCGAGGGCTGGGACCCGGGGCGACCCACGGCCCAAGGTGGCTGCGCCCTTCCTCCTACCTGGGCCCAGCCTCTGCCCCAGGCATTTAGGGCCCCTGCAGAGGTGCTGTTCCACCTGGACTGGCCTTTCCTATCCACCCCAAGCTCGGCCAGCCTGTGCAGAGGGTGCAGGGAGGGACTGCCAGGGCCGCAGGGGATCCAGCCCCTTGAGGCAGTGGCGGGAGTGCGTGCCACGGGAGCCCAGGTGACACCGCTGTCTCCTGCCACAGTTCCACGCCATGGACACGCTCCACAAGAACATCTACGACATCTCCAAGGCCATCTCGGCACTGGTGCCACAGGGCGGCCCCGTGCTCTGCAGGGATGAGATGGAGGAGTGGTCGGCGTCAGAGGCCAACCTTTTCGAGGAGGCCCTGGAAAAATATGGGAAGGATTTCACGGACATTCAGCAAGATTTTGTGAGTACCGACGGTGGCAACAGGGGAGTGGCTGGCCATGCCCATCTCCGGGTAGGCTGCGGGGCATCCGTCGAGGGAGCCTGTCCTGCACCCTGATGCCCTGTGTGGAGCTGGGCAAGTTCCATTTCGCCTGCACTCAGCCGCCATAGTCCCTCCTGTCACATTGCGGCTCAGCCCAGGAGGCCATGTGCGCACTCAGCAGACGGACGTGGGGGCGCCAGTGGGGCCTGGGCATAGAGGGCCGCCACCACGGCACGTTGAGGATGAGCATCGGCCTGGGGGGTGGAGGCCAGGGGTCCTCACGGAGACCTTCCCTCCCTTGCCACCCGCTCCAGCCCCAGGCTTGGTCTTGCTGTGTTTTTGTTTTTGTTTGAGACGGAGCCTTGCTCTGTGCCCAGGCTGGAGTGCAGTGGCATAATCTCCGCTCACTGCAAGCTCCGCCTCCCGGGTTCCAGCAATTCTCCTGCCTCAACCTCTTGAGTAGGTTTTGCTTTGTTTTTGACTAAGCTGAACCTCTCCTTCCTCATGTCCTTGTTCTCTGTCTCATGTGAGTTTGGCCCAGCAACAGGCCTAGAGGTTCTTCATGGTGCGGGGTCTTGCCCTCCCTGAACCTCCATCTCAGGACTCCCTACCCTCCCGCTGTCAGCTCCCCTAAAATACTTTCAAACCGGCCGGTGCGGTGGCCCGTGCCTGTTGTCCTACCACTTAGGGAGGCCAAGGCTGGTGGATCACGAGGTCAGGAGTTCAAGGCCAGCCTGGCCAAGATGGTGAAACCCCATCTCTACTAAAAGTACAAAAAATTAGCCAACCATGGTGGCCTGCGCCTGTAATCCCAGCTACCCAGAAGGCTGAGGCAGAGAATTGCATGAATCCGGGAGGCAGAGGTTGCAGTGAGCCAAGATGGCACCACTGCACTTCAGCTTGACGACAGAGCGAGACTGTCTCAAAAAAAGAAAAAAAAAAACTTTTAAACTAACCTGTTAGAAGAGCATCCAATGGGCCCCCAGAGAGAGGAGCACAGCCACGTAAAGGTGATGGGGCCCCAGACCGCCAGCCCTGGGGAGGTGGGGCCTGTGCCAGGGCAGGGAGGAGCCTCCAGAGGGGCTGGGCCACGGCGGGGTTGCTGGTATCTGATGAAAAGCACAGTCCAAGCCGGTGTAGCAGAGGCCAGAGAAACGTCTGAATTCTGAAGAAACAACACAACACGGGGTTGGGTAGGGCGCCTGGACCTGAAGGGCCAGCGTGAGGCTCTCGAGGAGGCCCTGCTGCAGCGTGGTGTGGGGGCGTCTGGCCGAGGGGTGAGCTTGCCAGGCGAGAGGAGTCCCCGACTGTCCCTGGGGCCAGCAGCATCTGTAAAGCAGATATGGATCTCTCCAGGCTTAAAAACAAATCAAGAAGAGCAGAGCTTTTTCAGACAAGAGGATGAGGTCTAGAAACAAAATTCACCAACTGGGCTCAGACCAGGGCAGAATTTGAGGGACACCCTGTTGAACGTGGTTCCCTCCCGAGGCAGTGCTTGGAAGGCGGGGGCTGGGGGCTATGTCCGGGTGCGGGGTCGGGAGGCGGGGGCTGGGGGCTATGTCCAGGCTCAGAGCTGCAAGGCTGGGCCTGGGGGGCTATGTCTAGGCATGGGGTTGGGAGACCGCAGCTTGGGGGCCGTGTGGAAGCAGCTGGCCCTGCTCTCTTTCCTGGCAGATGCAGTGGACCAGGCTGAGGAAAGATATGAACCCTATTTAATAAGACAGGTTATTTAGAGAAATCCCGGCCACAGAGCACACTTGGTTGTCTGTGTCTGTGGAAGGTCAGTTACCTTGATCAAGTTGGTAAATACCAGAGAAGCGAGAACTTTTCAGGTGAGATCCTCAGACCCCAGTGCTGGACTCGAAAAACTCAAGCCCTAGGGCCAGGCGCAGTGCTCATGCCTGTAATCCCAGCACGTTGGGAGGCCAAGGTGGGTGAATCACAAGGTCAGGAGTTTAAGAGCAGCCTGGCCAATATGGTGAAACCCAGTCTACTAAAAATACAAAAATGAGCCGG
>NW_016107653.1:2168965-2185298 GCF_001604975.1 Cebus imitator
AAAAAAAAAAAAAAAAAAGAAAGAAAAAAACTCAAGCTCTTAGATGTTAAAAGGTAACATTCTAAAAGCTTAAGATAGAGCCTCCAACACAATAGCAGAATATTAGAGAATGATCTTGGTGAAAACACTCAATCTGAAATTGTTGGGATTATAGCCAAGGAAGCACTAAAAGGAACTTCCTGGCTTTATGCGCCACTGTGTACAAAAGCAGAAAAACACATGAACACGAGCAGTGAACCTCAAGTAGGATATAGAAAGAACGGAGATGGGAGAAGGAAGTTGTAAAGTTAAACTTTTTTTTATGAGACAGAGTCTTGCTCTGTCGCCCAGGCTGGAGTGCAGTGGCGCGATCTCGGCTCCCTGCAGCCTCCGCCTCCCAGTTTTAAACAATTCTCCTGCCTCAGCCTCCTGAGTATCTGGGATTACAGGCATGCACCACCATGCCCAGTTAATGTTTTTTGTATTTTTAATAGAGACTGGCTTTCACCATCTTGGCCAGGCTGACCTTGAATTCTTGACCTCGTGATCCACCTGCCTCGGCTTCCCAAAGTGCTGGGATTACAGGCGTGAGTGACTGAACCTGGCCAAGTTAAACTCTTTCTGAGGCAGGGTCCTGCTCTGTCACCCAGGCTGGAGTGCAGTGGCTCAATCACGGCTCACTGCAGCCTCAGTTCTCCCGCCTCATTTTAAAATTTTTGTAGAGATGAGGTTTTGCTATGTTACCCAGGCTGGTTTTGAACTCCTGGGCTCAAGCGAGTCACCCACTTTGGTCTCCCAAAGTGCTGGGATTGCAGGTGTGAGCAATGGTACCCAGCCAAGTTAAACTCTAACCAAGAAAAGGGGTGTTGTAGGAAATTCAGAGTATGGAGAAGATAAAGTACAACTTCAAGAAATGGCTGAGATGGCCAGGCACGGTGGCTGACACCTGTAATCCCAGCACTTGAGGAGGCTGAGGCGGGTGGATCACAAGGTCAGGAGTTCGAGACCAGCCTGGCCAGCATGGTGAAACCCCGTCTCTACTAAAAATACAAAAATTAGCCAGGTGTGGTGGTGGGCACCTGTAGTCCCAGCTACCGAGGAGGCTGGGGGCTAGAGAATCACTTGAACCTGGGAGAAGGTGGTTACAGTGAGCCAAGATTGCACCACTGCACTCCAGTCTGGGCGACAGAGTGAGACTCCATCTCAAAAGAAAAAAGAAGGCTGAGCTGGAGGCTGGGTTGTCAGTGCCACTTGGCAGGGTCTCGACCTTGACCCTGTGCCAGCTCCTCTTCCCCTGGCATCACAGTGTTCTGGCACCTGGTGGGGGGAACCTGCCTCTCAGCTGCCCTCTGCACCCTCCTGCCCCAGGAGCCTGGCCTCAGGGCACCATGCACACCCTGCCCTCCCGCCCCCTCCATGGCCTTCTGGCCGCAGCCCATCCCCGCCCATGTGACGTGCCTCCCTCCTGCCCCTTCCTGCTTGTGTGACACGCCTCCTCCTGCCAGCTCCCATGGAAGTCGCTCACCAGCATCATCGAGTACTACTACATGTGGAAGACCACTGACAGATACGTGCAGCAGGTGAGCCCGCTGGCCGCCCCAGTGCCCAGGGCCTGCCGCCTCCACATCCCGCGCCCATCCTGTCCACAGCAGGTGGGGTGCAGTGCTGTGGCGGGAGGGAGGGCAGGCTCCGGAGCCCCTGGCTCGGCTGTGTCCCCGCAGTAGCCACGACTGGGCGTCTGAGGCTCCGCTCCTTCCCTCTCTTGGGCTCTTTTCACAAAGTTCTTCCCCAGGGGAGACGGCACTGGGGAGACATTGGTGTCCCTCCCTGTGGCCTCCAGTCTGTCTGCACTGCAGCCCCCACCAGGGCCTGGCCCACTGACCTCTGACCTTCTCTTTTGTTTTAAGAAACGCTTGAAAGCAGCTGAAGCTGAGAGCAAGTTAAAGCAAGTTTATATTCCCAACTAGTAAGTATGCCTCACAGCCATTGTCCTCATGGCCCTGGGGTTCAGGGAGGGTGGCCACCGGATGCTGGGGCCAGGTAGGTCCCAGGGAAGTTCGGACTCAGAGGCTGGGAAGGCTGGGGCAGCCCCCAGGAGGGTGGCTCAGGGCTTGGTGGCTCTGGCTGCAGACACAGTGGCCATGTCTCCATTGTCCTGGACTCCTGGTCAGTAAGGGGGCATTCGGATTCCAACACACACTGCCAGGGTTCAATCCCTGAGCTGGGCTCCATGCTGGGGAGGAGCTTGGGGGCCTGGAGAGTGGCTCAGACCTCAGCAGGAGCCACTTCCAGGAACTGAAAGGGGAGAAAGGAAGATCCCCACCAGAGGCGAGGGTTTCGAGAACATGGTCCCGGGCGAGGCGGTCAGCCGTAGCTGAGGGTTTTGAGGACGTGGTTTCTGGGCGAGGTGGTCAGCCGCGGCTGAGGGTTTCGAGAACGTGGTCCCGGGCGAGGTGGTCAGCCGTGGCTGAGGGTTTCGAGGACGTGGTTTCTGGGCGAGGTGGTCAGCCGTGGCTGAGGGTTTTGAGGACGTGGTTTCTGGGCGAGGTGGTCAGCTGTGGCTGAGGGTTTCGAGGACGTGGTCCCGGGTGAGGCGGTCAGCCGTGGCTGAGGGTTTTGAGGACGTGTTTTCTGGGCGAGGTGGTCAGCCGCGGCTGAGGGTTTCGAGAACGTGGTCCCGGGCGAGGTGGTCAGCCGTGGCTGAGGGTTTCGAGGACGTGGTCCCGGGCGAGGTGGTCAGCTGTGGTGTGTGCTGGGCAGATGGGCCCTCAAGGCTTGTGCGCCTGCAACTCCTTCCTCCCTCCTTTCCTTCTCTAAGTAACAAGCCAAATCCGAACCAAATCAGCGTCAACAATGTCAAGGCCGGTGTGGTGAATGGCACGGGTGCGCCGGGCCAGAGCCCTGGGGCTGGCCGGGCCTGCGAGAGCTGTTACAGTAAGTGCCCTGGGAGGCCGGGGGCACCCCATGCCCACCTTGTGGGCTGTGGTGCCTGTGCTGGCCCTGAGGGCTCCAGCATGGCCCAGCCTGGGAGAGGCCCATGGACGATGGGGGCTGCATCCCATGGGTGTGGTTGGGAAGGCCTCAGGGACATGTGTGGGATGCCTGGCGGTGGGGGCGGCGGGCGTGGGGGCGGCGGGGAATCCTCTGACATCGCTGGTTCTGCTTAAGAATCCGTCTATTTCCAACTTTGTTGTCCGTAGCCACACAGTCTTACCAGTGGTATTCTTGGGGTCCCCCTAACATGCAGTGTCGTCTCTGCGCATCTTGTTGGACATATTGGAAGAAATATGGTGGCTTGAAAATGCCAACCCGGTTAGATGGAGAGAGGCCAGGACCAAACCGCAGTAACATGGTAAGGGGGGGGGTGCCCGCCCTGCCGGCTGCGGGCGTGTCTGCCTTGCGGCCTCGGCCCCCGGTCATGGCACTGTGTCGGGGCGGTTGCGCCCCCTTCCGCAGAGTCCCCACGGCCTCCCAGCCCGGAGCAGCGGGAGCCCCAAGTTTGCCATGAAGACCCGGCAGGCCTTCTATCTGCACACGACGAAGCTGACGCGGATTGCCCGGCGGCTGTGCCGTGAGATCCTGCGCCCGTGGCACGCCGCGAGGCACCCCTACCTGCCCATCAACAGCGCGGCCATCAAGGCCGAGTGTGAGTCACCCTGACGCCCGCGTACGCTGTTCCTACAGGTGGTGGGAGGAGCAGCAACCTTGGGGCCCAGCCCGCAGCCCCAAGGGGAGTCCTGGACCAGGGAGCCCCATTTCCTTCCGGTGCTGGTGTGGCCAAGCCCCGCGAGGGCTCCCAGGTCAAGGCGCAGGCAGGGTCCCGTGCACCCTGGGGCACCACACCCCTCACGCTGTGTGGTCCCTGCAGGCACAGCGCGGCTACCCGAAGCCTCCCAGAGCCCACTGGTGCTGAAGCAGGCGGTGCGCAAGCCGCTGGAAGCTGTGCTCCGGTATCTCGGTGAGCAGGCCGGGTGCGAGGAGGGCTCCTGGTGCTGCCTGTGGGCAGCTTCTGACCCAAGCTCATGCACGGGTGCTCCCAGCCTTCTCTAGCCGGCAGCTCCTGGACAGCCCCCCCGGGCCTGGAACCGTCCTTTTGGGGTACTCTGCACTGTGCCAGCCTCAGGCAGACCCACCAGGACCCAGGCTGATCTCTGCTCCTGGGGCCTGATGGGGTCCAGGCGGAGTGGCTGCCACCCTGTCTTCTGTGGGGCCAGCCTCCTCAAGGCATGCCCAGGGGGCTTCCCTGCCAGCCTTCCTACCCTGGTCCCTGTGTTCTGATCGTCCCTGGGGCCTGAAGGTCTGGGGTTTGGGTGGGGTACACCCATGCCTGTAATGACACTGAGGCAGAGTGGCACTTGTTACCTGCAGGGAGTACACTCCTGAGCCATGCCCACACCACAGGGGCAGCACTTGGGCCTCTGCAGGGCCTGGGCAGGGGGAGGGGCACACCTGGCCCGCAGCCTCGGACGAGGGTTCCCTTGCCTTTGAGGGTCTGAGGACACCCGAGAACCTCAGCCAGTTACCCTGGCCCAGCCAGAAGCAGCCTGGGGGCTGGGCCAGACATCAGTGGTGGTGAGGGGCAGTGTGCTGGGCTGGAGTGGGCTTGTGCGGCCGCCCTCCCGACGCAGGGGTGACTCCTGGGAAGCACATTCCAGAGCCCTGAGCTAAGTGTGCCCTGCATACTCAAGTGGCTTTGGCATTGCCCGCTTTTTAGGGTCGTGGGCCCCTGTCCTGTGGGAAGAGGTGGCTGGTATCAGGGCTGGCCCTCAGCAGCTGTATTCCTGGCTAGGCTGACCAGGTGGTCGGTTTGCGGTCTGAGCAGCAGCCAGCCTGGTTAATAGGCGTGCTGTGCTCAGGGCCGGTGTCTGGAACCTGTTGGCTGCGGGAGGAGGGGCCTGGGCACTGCCAGGCAGTCTTCCTACTCCCTGGAAGCTCTGGGGTGCAGGATTGGCCTGGGCATGCCCCTGCAGAGGGCACTTGGAGTTCCTGGGCCCCTGGTTCTGTGACGACCCCTTCACGTCCACCCCAGTCAGGATGGGGCCAAGCTCCTGGTGGTGTCTTGGAACCATGAGGGCTGGAAGCTGCCTGCCTGCCCGCCCCCTGCTGGGCAAAGGTGACTTGCTCTGCCTGTGTCATTCCCGGCAGAGACCCACCCCCGTCCCCCGAAGCCTGACCCCGTGAAGAGCGTGTCCAGTGTGCTCAGCAGCCTGACACCCGCCAAGGCGACCCCCGTCATCAACAATGGCTCCCCCACCATCCTGGGCAAGCGCAGCTACGAGCAGCACAACGGGGTGGACGGTGAGTGGCCCCTCACCCGGTGAGTCCGGGCCTGCCCTGCCCAGTGAGTGTGGCTCTCGTCACCCACCCGGTGCAACCGTGGTGCGTGCTGACGCTGTCTTCTCTCCCTCTCTCCTGCCCCGGCGCTGCCAGGCAACATGAAGAAGCGCCTCTTGATGCCCAGTAGGGGTAAGGCCTGGGGCCATGGGCGGGCGCTGCGCCCGTGATGCCTGTGCTGTGCTGCTGAGTGTGTCCCCGCGGCGGGCGGCCCGGGGCCCATGCTTGGGGCAGTCCACGGGAGCCAGGCCACGGCCCAGTCCCCCAACTCCTCCCAACGCCACTGGTCCCTTGTTGAGACCCCCCCCCAAGCCCAGGCATGTGGCCCTCGGTCCCCTGGCCCCGTACCCCGTCAGTGGACTGTCCTGGCACGTGTGGCCCTGTCGCCCTGCCTGCACTGTCTGCCATCGTGCTGTGACTGCCCGCATGCTGCCAGCCTCAGCTCGTGGGCCTCCCGTGCTGTGCCTGCAATCCTTTCGTGCGCCTGCCTGCGGGGGGACAGTGGGGACAGTCAGGGTGTCCGGCAGGCTGTGGGCAACTGAGCTTGCACCCAGGCTTGACGCCTTCTGTCGGGTGATGGGTTCGGTGCTCTGTGCCGGTTGGTTGGATTAGGGGCTATGGGACCCCAGGACCCTCAGGGAAGAGCAGATAGGACCAAGCCCAGCATGGGGAGGCCAGGTGTGTGGGACTCGGGTGCACCCAGGCCTGGGCCAGGTGTGCGGGTGCTGAGCCTGCCAGTGTGGATGTGCCTGCAACCCCTCCCCAGGCAGCTTTCACTCAGGGTGTTGGCCAGGGCAGCAGGGCCAGTTTGGGGACCCGGAGGCGGCTGTGGGCAGTGGCTATCCAGCCCAGCCAGCCCTGTCCCCTCAGAGCGCGCTCTCAAAGCTGTCGGGCATCCTGGCAGGCATGTCCCATGGGGTAAGGTGCTGGGCTTCCGTCTCCACCTGTCCCCGCTGCCTCCATCCGCCAGCCCTCAGCAGTGTCTCTGTCCCGGCCCCAGGCCCCCACTGCCCTCCTTTTGTGGGGCACCCGCCCAGCCATCTGGTATGGGGCTGCCCCATGGCCTAGTCCTGGCCACAGCGGCCCAGACCAGCACACTCTGGGCTGGCTTTACTTGGCTGTTCCTGGGACGCCTGTCGTCGGGAACATTGGTAGAAGCAGGAGGGAGTCCTTGTCAGCAGGCATCTTCGAGTTTCGTTTTGTTTTGTAAAAAGTGGTTAAGCAGCAGGTTAGATCAAAGCCAATTTATTTCCATTGAACTTTCCACACCTCACACTCCAGCCCCAGCCGTGCCATGCTCGTGAGGGAATGCCACTGCACGCTGCCTGGCTGGCAGGGCCCTGGGCTCAGAGGGCTCAGCCACAGAGAAAGTGCCTGTCCTGACGTGTGGGGCCAGGACCCCGGTTCTGGAGAGGGGCCGACTGGGTGGAGACGGCTCCCAGGGGCGTTGGCACACACGGGGTGGGGTCTCTGTCTAACCTGGGTAGGTGTGAGCTGAGCTCAGGCAAGGCCCTGCCTGCCCACTGCATGGAGCCCTGGCGTTCTAACCCAGCCAGCTGCCCCTGCTCTGTCCCCACCTGCGGGGCCTGCAGATGGTGCGTGCGGCTCACTAACCTAAAGCATGTGTTTTCTTCTCTCTGCCGTCCACCACTCTGGTAGGCACTTACCTGGGTAAGTAGCTCTTGTGCTAGTGGCCAGCCCTGAGCACTGGGCCTTGGCTCACGGCAGGTCCCCTGAGGCTGCTGCTGCTCAGGGGCGCTACGGAGCAGGCACCTGGGCCCCCACCCCACCCTGCCGGCAGGGCTAAGCCAGCTAGTAGGGAAAGGCTGACCCAGGGCTCCAGGGCCCAAGTTGGCCCCTAGGGGAGTGCCCCAAGCTAGGGGGTGGCTGCAGGTGGGGAGGGCTGGACAGGCCACTTCTGTTCAGCCTCAGCTGAGCAGCGTTTTTGGAGCTGGCAGGCTGCTCCAGTGCCCCTGGGCCTGGCACCTTACTGAGTATGGCATCCTGTCCTCTCCGGGTTGGTCCTGCTGGGAGCCGGGCCACCCTGAGACCACCTTCTATGTGCCTACGCTCACACTCACAGGCAGGGCAGCGGGAGATAGCAGCGGAGGTCCTGGGCCTGGCAGGGGGACCAGGAGCCTGGCCTGCCTCTTGGCCCGGCTCCCACAGTGCCCCTTGGGCTCCTTACTGTGGGAACTCAGAGGCTTCTGGCACCCCACATCGAGCACCTGCCAGGGTGGCTGGGGCCCAGCAGGGGCAGTGGGTGGTGACCTGAGTTGCCAGCCGGGGCTGGTGGCTCTTGACACCTTGGACCTGGCCAGTGAAGGCAGCTCGGAGCCTTGGGAAGAAGCCCGGCCTCCTGGTGGACCAGGGCCTACAGCATGGCTGCCCGCAGAGGGGCTTGTGCCACTGCTGTACTGACAGCCGTGCCAGGCTTTGCTTGTCTCTACACAGGCAGGCGAGTGGGTGGGCGGCCTGGCCCCTGTGCAGAGGCAGCTGTGACGTCCAAGGCTCCTGGGCTCCTGCGTGGAGCTCAAGCCAATGTGTCTCTCACCGACTAGAGAGCAATGGGGCCACCAGGCGGCCCAGGACCTGGGGAGGCGAGGCCCCACGTCCCCCAGGCCCGTCCCGGGTGTGGGCTGTGGCTTGGTTGGTGGGTGGCCCCAGCCCGTTGTCCCGGGGTGGCCAAGGCAGCTGTGGGTGGTGGGGGTGCAGGGCTCTCTGAGCCTCATTTCTCATCTCCATTTCTCATCAGGTCTGGCAAACCACGGACAATCCAGGCACATGGTAAGAGGGACAGCCCATGATATGGCACACACGTGCTCACCCTTGGGAAGCTCTCGGGGGTCGCTGGCCCTGCCCAGTGCCACGTGGAAGCCTCCAGGAGGCCTGGCAGGACCAGAGGGGCTGCAGCATGTGGGGGCCGTGGCCTTTGCGCCAGGCCAGCGGTGTGGGCCACACAGCCCTCAGGGCCGCCCTGGGCCTGGGCGGGAGTGCTAGTAACTCATGGGGTGGGGGAGGGGGGGGTCACAAGGAGGCCTTGGCTGGAGTCCCGCTCAGCAGGAGCCTGCAGGTTGAGGTGGAGCAGGCCCTCGGCCGGCTGCCCAGGAAGCGCACCCCCTCTGCAGGGACCAAGCCGGAACCTCCTGCTCAACGGGAAGTCCTACCCCACCAAAGTGCGCCTGATCCGGGGGGGCTCCCTGCCCCCGGTCAAGCGGCGGCGGATGAACTGGATCGACGCCCCAGATGACGTGTTCTACATGGCCACGGAGGAGACCAGGTGGGGCCTTCGCGGGGCAGGAGGGTGGGCTCCGAGTGGTGTCCCGGCCCTCACCGCCACCTCTGCCCACAGGAAAATCCGCAAACTGCTCTCGTCCTCGGAAACCAAGCGTGCTGCCCGCCGGCCCTACAAACCCATCGCCCTGCGCCAGAGCCAGGCCCTGCCGCTGCGGCCACCGCCGCCTGCGCCGGTCAACGACGAGCCCATCGTCATCGAGGACTAGGGGCTGCCCGAGCCTGCAGCCGCCCCCGCCCCTCGCCCGCCCCAGAGCCCACGCGGCCCCTTCCCAACCAGCCCGCTGCCCGCCCCCTCAGTTTGGTAGTGCCCCACCTCCCCCCCTCACCTGCAGAGAAACGCGCTCCTCGGTGGACGCTGGGGGAGGAGAGGAAGAAGCGCGGCTAACTTATTCCCGAACGCCGAGGAGCTGTGGTTTTAGCTTTGTGTTTACTTTTCGGCTGGAGCGGAGATGAGGGGCCACCCACGCGTGCCCCTGTGCTGTGGGGCCTCTTGCCCAGAGGCCGGGCCCTAAGGTTTTGTTGTGTTCTGTTGAAGGTGCCATTTTAAATTTTATTTTTATTACTTTTTTTGTAGATGAACTTGAGCTCTGTAACTTACACCTGGAATGTTAGGATCGTGCGGCCGGCCGAGCTGCCTGGCGGGGTTGGCCCCTTGTCTTTTCAAGTAATTTTCATATTAAACAAAAACAAAGAAAAAAATCTTATAAAAAGAAAAAAACCAACTGGTCCTTCCCTGTCTTTTGTTCCCAGTCCCTCTCCCTGACTTAGGCCCTGGGGCCCCCGCCCTCCACGGGCAGCCCTGGCTGTGCCTCTGCCCTGGAGCAGGAGGCCCCTGGAGAGCCACCCAGCCTCAGGCTCTGCTGCTCTCACTGTCGGGCCTGGCACAGTGCCCTCTGCCTGTCTCCCAAGTCCGGAGCTCAGCTGGGGCCAGGAGGCTCAGAGAAGGGGCTACGAGGACATAGCACCAGGAAGCCTTGGGTGTGGAACTTCCCAGACTGGGGCCAGGCTGTGCAGGGCTTTAGGCCAGAGGCAGCCTGGTGGAGCAAGGTCTGGCAGGGCTGGGTGGGAGGAGGCTGGGTGGGGGTGTGGGGGGAGCGGAGTGACTGGCATGACCCCTCTACCTCCACAAGGGGCAGCAAGGGGTCTCAGGGCTCAGCCGCCTTCCCCAGTAGAGCAGGGCTGAAACTGTTGTGTGTGTGCGTTTGTGTCCGCAGCAGTGGTGGGCCTGGGGCTGCCCCCTACCAGGCAGAGCTGGCCCTGCTGAAGACCCTGGGGCTCGTGGCTCCCTCCCACCAGGGCAGCCGGCACAGCTGGGCTAGCGAGGCCTTGGAGAGCTCCAGCTGGGGGCCCAGCCTCCTGGTTATGCAGAGCCTGGCCCCAGCTGCCTGAGGGTTGCTGCCCAGAGCTGCGGCCCCCAGCAGGTGTGCGCTCTCCACAGTGAGAATCTGCTCAGATTTCAGTAAGCATGTTCTCAGAGGCCCTGCTTGGCCCATCCCTGGGCACCCAACTTGCAGGCCCAGGGACAGGCCAGGCCACCAGAAGGAGGGGTCCCGTGGATAGCCTGGCTGCAGACCACCCCTCGGGCCAGCAGGGGTCTACCCAGGCTCTCCCGGGGATGGTGGCTCCTCTGCCTCTCCCTGGAGCTGTGCCTTTGCTCACCCAGCCCACCCAGGCGCTGTCATGCAGTAATCTCTCAGCCAGGGAATTAAAATAGAAACCACTTTTGCTGCCTCCTGGAAGACAAAGATAAGGGGGGCGTCCTGGCCTCCCCTGGGAATTTGTGCTGGGGCCCAGCAGTGACAGGACTGGGTTGGGGACTTGGCTGCACTTCACACCCCCACCCCCACAGCCAACTGGAATCTGTAGCCTGCATCCAAGTGACCCCACAATCTGAGGAGACTTGTCTGTAGTTCGTCATGGGGGCCGGGAGAGCAATCCCCTGACCTCATGAAGGACACAGCCGCCTCTGAGGCCTTTTCCAGCCCTGGGGATCTGGAGGAAGGGGCAGGGTCTCTGTGAAGGCCCCAGCCCCCTCGCCTGCCTGAGTGCCACCCCCCTTCCCCAGTCCAAGGCCTGCCCCACAATGCTGGCCTCAGCAACCCATCCACCCCCAGTCCTGTCCTTTTCTGGAGTCCACATGTGGACTGAGGTGTCTCAGGTCCTGGTCTCTGTCCCAAAGGCAGGAAGGCCCTGAGAAGAGGGGTCCTCTCCCACCCTAGACACCCTCCCCGGCCAGACACCCTCCCCGGCCAGACACCCAGGCCTCAATGTCCTCCCAGGGCCAGGCTCTGGCCACCTGGGCTGGATGGGGCCTGGGCTGCTCAGGGGTCTCAACCTGGGCTTAGAAAGGGCACGGGCTGGGCAGAGCAGGGTTAGGGTCTCCCAGCTTTAGAAAAGGCACGGGCTGGGCGGAGCAGGGTTAGGGTCTCCCAGCTTTGCTGTGTCCTCCTTTGGCCGTTCCCTGCTGATGGGACAGCAGCCTGCCCCCTGCACCAGCAACCCCGCAGGGCTGCAGCTCCCCAGGGCCAGGGTTGTTTCAGGGTGGCAAGGCCATCGTGCTTTCATGCCTGGAGGCCTGTCCTGCCAGCTCCAGTCCTCCCTGCCAGGGGCCTCTTGGCCCCTGCTCTGCCCAGCCCTGGCTTCCCTGCAGTGGAGCTGAGTGGGGGCCCTGCCTATCATTTGCCGGTGTCACAGGATGGTAGAAGGCACCAGACCACTGCTGCCCGGGAGCGTGATGCCGCCCTACTCACAGCCATTGGCTCTGCCAGCTCCCTTCACACCCGCTGTGTACTGTGGCCCCCTCTCCACTCGGGGCCCGTCCTGCTCTGTTGCTGCCCCTGCCTGTGACCCACCATAGCCTCACAGGTGGAGACCAAGGCCATGGCTCTGCACCCATTGATCCCAACCCATGCCTGCCAGGCCCGGAATGGCCTGTCGCATCAGGGAGCCTCTGGCTGCTGCCCAGGGACTGCGGCTGGGGTGAGGGCAGTGCAGCAGCTGGACACTCCTTGCCCCACCCCCCATGTGTCTCCAGGGCACCTGGCCAGTGCCAAATGGCATTCCTTTGCTGCCACCCTGGGAGGGGCCTGCCTCCACCCCAGACACTCTTCTGGCAGGGTTGGGGAACTTGGGGCAGGTGTTCTCCCTTGAGAAGGGCCCTGTCCTCCAGAGCAGGCCCCACAGCGAGCAGAGGTGGGGCCAAGTCAGGAACGGTAATGGCTTAGCCCCAGGCTTCCAAGCTGGGCTGAACGGGGCAGGGAGCTTGAGAGGGTTTGCCAGTGGCCCCCAAGAATCCAGCCTGGGCAAGGCACTGCTGCTAGGGACCCCTGGGCCTGCTGGGGAGGAAGGGCTGCCCAGGAAGGGTTCTGGCTGACGCCTCCTCGCCGTCTTCTGCTTTCACTGGCACAGGTCCCAAGTGCAGAGGGGGAGCTGGTCAGGCTGGTCAGTCGGGCATGGGGGTGGGGGGTCATGTTTCTGGCCTGCTGTCACCATGGAAATGGCAGTGGCTGCAGGGTGTATGTGCAAGAAAGGAGGGTGTTGCCCCGGGGACCAGGCCAGGGCTGCCATGAAGGCCTGGGCCAGGAGCACCAAGGGCCACTGGTCAGCTCACAGACACATCTGGTGCACCACGCGGAGGAAACGGGGCAGGTCTCCACGCCCAGCCCACAGCCTCCAAGACATTGGGGGAAGGGCGTCCGGAGCCAGCTGTCCCCATGGGGCCTGATCACTGGGGTTCTGGGAACTGCCTGTCTCCCAAGTCCGAGGCTCATCTGGGGCCTGGAGGCTCCGAGAAGGGGCTACGGGGACATAGCACCAGGAAGCCTGTGGGTGTGGAACTTCCCAGACTGGGGCCAGGCTCTGCGGGGCTTCAGGGCAGAGGCAGCACAGTGGGGAGAGATCTGGCAGGCCTGGTTGGGAGGAGGCCGGGGTGGGGGTGTGGGGGCGGAGTGACTGGCGTGATCCCTCCATGTCCCGCCTGACCTCTCAAAGTCAGGCCAGGGCCGGGAGGCCCGCAGCTGGTCCTGGGCGGTGCGGGAGAAGGGACTGGAATGTCTGCCCCAGCCCGGGGCACAGAGGGCACGCCCACTCCTTCCCCTCCTACCTCCCCCCACCTGCCCGGCCACCCCTGGGTGGGAGTCTTGGGGAGGACGCCTTTAGCGCGAGCTCCTTGGCGCTGGTGCCCGCCAACCCTTCCCGGCCTCGGAGGCAGAGGCCGACCTCCCCCACCCCTTCCAGCAGCTTCTCGCGCTGTTTTTGGAGGTGGCGGCGCCTTCCTTCCTGAGCGCTGCCCTCCACCCAAGGAGCCTTCAGCACCACAGACAGTGTTGGGGCGGGGCGCGGGCACGGGCGGGAGCGGGGCGGGGCCCGGAGACCCGGACTGGGGTCGGGGCCGCGCCTGCCGGGAATCCGACTCCGCTCCCGCGGCGCGCCTGTTGCTATGGTAACCGAGCAACAAAGGGAAGAGGGGCGGGCGCGCCGCGCGGCGGTGTGGGGGTGGGGTCCTCTCGGAGCCCGCGACTCCTTCCCGCGGCGGAACGCAGCCTGGGAGCCCAGGGTCGGGCGTGGCGGACCCCAGGCCCAGATCACCAGGGCTCCCCACGAGCCGAGGGCCCGGCTCCCCGCACCCCGCCCGCGGCCCCTGGGATGGCCCGGCCAGGCGGCCCCGACGTCACCATGGAAACAGCCCGGGCGCGGGCTGCGCCGCCGTCGCCCGGGCGGGCCCCTGTAGACGCCACCTCCAGCACGAGGGGCGCAGGGGCGCCAGGCCCTGCCCGGCCGCCCCGCACCCGCCATCCCCGGCAGGTGCGCCCCGCCCCCCCGCGACGCCCCCAGCCCAGGGGGGCGGGTTCTCGAGGCCCCGCCCTGGCCGTGGAGCCAATGGGCGCGCGGGCAGCCGGGCGGGCGGGGCTGGGCGCGGGCGGCGGCGGCCGGGAGAAGAGCTGGCTGAGGGCGCGGGCCGAGCGGGCGCACCGACCATGGCCTCCAAGTGCCCTAAGTGCGACAAGACCGTGTACTTCGGTGAGTGCGAGTGCGAGCCCGCGCCCGGCCTCCCTGCGCATCCCGCCGCCCTTCGCGGCCAGTCCCCCGCCGCAGAGTCGCGGCGTAACTCGGGGTGCGCCCAGCCCGGGCCCCGGCCCCGGCCGGAGGATGCGCGTCCCGGAGCATGGCTGGCCGCGCTGCCCACGCGGCTGAAGCCACAGGGTGGGGCTGCGCGGAAGCGGGGGCGGCCACACCCGAACCCCGAAGCGGCTTGTGGGGGCGGGGCAGGGACCACCCAGGCGGGGCGTGTGGTCCCCCGGGATGAGGCTGGGGTTTGGGGGGCGCACGGGGAGCAGTGGACGCACCCCGGTTCCTCTGACGGCGCGGGATGGGGCGGGGCTGGGCGGGGCAGTGCGCCCTGGGTGCCTTCTGTGCGCCCCCGGGGGCATGGGCCCTTCCTCCTGGACCCCCCACACTCGCTGCCCCGCGAACACGTGGCTGGGCCGGCGTGGCCGGGAACAGTGACCCCCAACTCTCCCTACGGGCTCCGCTGAGCTGGGCTGGGCCGGGTCTGGACTGTTGTCGGGATTCAGTCCAAGCGGGGGCGACCTTGGCCTCTGCCTCCTGCTTGTCCCAACGCATTCCCTTGGCGCGAGTTTCCCCAGGAGTTTCACACGGCGGTAGGGCGGGGCGGGTGTGAGACGAGGGTCCCCGCGAACCTGAGAAGGACGTTATGCTCAAGCAGCCCAGGCGTCCGGGACCCCTGCCTCCTCAAGGTCAGGACAGCCCTGGACGGGATGCAGGTGGTGGTAGGAGGAGGGATGTCTCGCCGGGCGCACTCGGTCGGCAGCCCCTCCCCGAGGCGCGCTCCCTGTTCCTGGCTTGCTCACTCCCTGGGCCTGGGTGTGCCCTTCCCACCCCGTTCCTCCTGGCTGATTCCCTGCCCTGCCTTCTCCAGAGTGGTAAGGTCCGTGCCCACCTACCCACCAGCTGCTGCACGGGGGGCACAGACTTAGGGAAGCAGAGAGAAGGGCCGCCACCAACAAGGCCCTCGCCCTGATGGCCCCAGACCCGGAATGCGGCGTCGCTGCTGGGAAGGCCGCCACTGGGCTTCCCTGGCTCGCTCGCGGGCTGGAGGGGGTTGAGTGAAGTTGTTGTTTGCTGTTCGCACTGGGGAGGGACCGGATTTGGCCTGGAGTGCTTCTGGCGTGGCTGGGAGCCGAGGGGCTTCCGGCTGCCTCGCCTGGAGCCCGCTCAGTCCTCGGTCCCTGTCCCAGCGAGGGGTGTCTCTGCAAGGCTTGGGGTGGGAGATGGTCCTAGGGCCCTCCTGCAGTCCAGCTGCCCATGACTCTGCCCCAGGCCAGGCCAGCTTGGGCTCTCCAGGGTCTTGGCCAACAGTCCTGTGGACAACCCGGAAAGGCCTTGTGCTTGCCCGGCCGGCCCAGGCTCTCAGCAGAAAACAAAGGCGCTTTAGATGCAGCTGGCTTCTGTCCTGCCCTGGAGGCACTGTGAGGACGAGGGTCCGGAATCCTGCCCACCCCCACACCAGGCTGCCCCGAAACTCACACCTCAGTGGAACCCAGGCTGGGACATCAGAGTGCACTGAGGATGCTGCCCAGAGCCCAGGCAGGCCAGAGCGGGCAGGCGGCTCTTCCAAACCATTAGACCCAATCGATTCTGTGTTCCCAATTCGGACCTGTGCTGTGTGGCCATCGACCCATCCAGCGGGTCTGAGGGCCAGTTCCCTGCCCCCACTTGGCCCATGTCCCAGAGATGGCCAGAGCGGAGTGGTGCCGGCAGCCCTGGGCTGCAGCTGCCAGGGCCGATAGCCATCGAGACCTCCTTGCTGCCACTGGGACACGCCTGCCCTGGCTGGGACCCGGTGGGGACCTGCTGGCCTGTGTCCCAGCTTCCTGGAGTGGAGTGGAGTGGTTCTGGTCCGAGGGCTCTCAGCTGGTGCAGCCTTGCGGTTGGGCTGGTGTCCTGGAGGCTGGCCCTGGCCATGCCCAGAGGGTTGTGCCAGGGCCATGGAGAGCCAGCATTCATGGCCCTGCACCTGTAGGCCACCTGGGGGTCCCATCTCACTGCCAGGAGCAGCTCCCATGCGCCTCTCAGAGTGGGCTTTGCCCTAGCCTCATCCTCCTCCCCAACGTCTGCCAGACAAGGGGTGCCAGCCACTTGCTAAGAAAGGGACCCAGGAGTGCCACTGGTCCTCGGCCGCCTGAGGGACTTGGCCAGATTCTGCCAGGCAGGGCGGGCCTGTCCTCCACACTCCCTCCCCCCAGGCCTGAAGCTTGGCCTCTTCCCTTCAGAATTCCGGCTCTACTGGGCCCTTCCTGCCCCCCTCCACCTCTTCCTGCCTGGCTCCCTGGGGAGGCTCCTCTTCCGTCCACTGGGAAGCAGCCCAGCAGCCCCAGCACAGGGGGCAGGGGTGGGAGGCAGTGACGGGGATCCCCCACCCACAGCAGCTGGCCTCAGACCTTCCTCCCCAGTGTCAGCCAGGGTCATTACGGTGGGGGAAGAGCTTAGGACTTAATTAGAACAAGGAAGCTACAGACAGATGAGGGTCCTGCCTGGAGGCCCCACGGGGACGGGGCCTGACCGTCCCACGAGGGAGCTGGAGGCTCTGGGGCCACACCTTTGCCTCAGCGTCGGGGTGCTGCCAGCCCCATGAGAGCCCAGTTGGTGGGGATCAAGGGCGAGTCAGTTGTGAGGCAGGTGTGAGGGGGAGAGCACATGTGTA
>NW_016107653.1:2186504-2216409 GCF_001604975.1 Cebus imitator
GGTGTGTGTGGATTGGAGGCAGGTGTGTGTGTGGATTGGAGGCAGGTGTGTGTGTGGTGGAGGCAGGTGTGTGTGTGTGGGGGGGAGGCAGGTGTTTGAGCGAGGGCAGGCCAGGCACAGGCCCCATCACCACAGGCACTGAGGGGATTAATGGGGCAGCCCCGGAGCCCTCCTCGAAGGCGAAGGTAGTTCTAGCAGGTTTGGGGCTGGGGGCGATGAGACCCAGAGGGAGTGCAGGGCCTGCCAGGTGCAAGGGGGGTGGCTGGCGGGGACTCCCTGGATGTCAGAATGCCTGGAGCACATGGGGGTGGTGGCTGCCAGGTGGGGACCAAGTTGGGGGCGGCCCGCCCCGCGCTGACCCCTCCTCTGCCCTCCCGTGTAGCCGAGAAGGTGAGCTCCCTGGGTAAGGACTGGCACAAGTTCTGCCTCAAGTGCGAGCGCTGCAGCAAGACGCTGACCCCCGGGGGCCACGCTGAGGTGAGCCCCCTGTGCGGTGCGGGCAGGGGCGGGGGAGGGGTCACGACTCCCGCCACCTTCGGGCAGGCCCTGACTGTGTATCTTTGCAGCATGACGGGAAGCCGTTCTGCCACAAGCCCTGCTACGCCACGCTGTTCGGACCCAAAGGTGAGCCGTGGCTGCCCACTGCCTGCCCTGGGGCCCACCGGGAGGGGCGTGGGTGCTGGCACTGGGAGTGGGGGTTGCGGCTGCCATAGACCCAACCCAGACTCCCAGCCACTGTGGAATGCCTAGTGCCCCAGCGGGCCGTTTTCTGAGACGTCAGGTGGCTGTGGCCCCCACCCCACGTGCCCCCACCCGCAGGCGTGAACATCGGGGGTGCAGGCTCCTACATCTATGAGAAGCCCCTGGCAGAGGGGCCGCAGGTCACCGGCCCTATCGAGGTCCCTGTGGCGCGAGCAGAGGATCGAAAAGTGAGCGGCCCCCTGAAGGGGCCCAGCAGAGGTGGGCTGGGCACGGGCTGGGGGCTGTGGCTGGGGGCTGTGGGGACCCCCGCCCCGCCCCGCCCTGACTCTTGCACCCCACAGCCTCCAGCGTCACCACATTCACTGGGGAGCCCAACACGTGCCCTCGCTGCGGCAAGAAGGTGTACTTTGGTGAGTGCCGACCAGACCGAGGGCCCTGGCTCCCCGCCCCAGTCCCCGGACCTGCGCCCCCCCGGGCTCAGCCTAACCACTCTCCCTTCCCAGCTGAGAAGGTGACATCTCTGGGCAAGGATTGGCACCGGCCCTGCCTGCGCTGCGAGCGCTGCGGCAAAACGCTGACCCCCGGCGGGCACGCGGAGGTGAGGGGAGTGCGAGGGTGCTTGGGGGCACAGAGGGAGGGATGTTGGAGGGGGTAAGGGTGAGGAGTGCCAGGAGGGTGTGGGGGTGGGAGATGCTGCTGGGAGCCGCGCATGCCTCTCCCACACCGCCAGCCGGCCTGCACCTTCTGCAAGCCTCCAGGTGATGGGTGGGGGAGTCTGTGGACCACTTCCTCAACACCCACCTTCTGCCGCAGCACGATGGCCAGCCCTACTGCCACAAGCCCTGCTATGGAATCCTCTTCGGACCCAAGGGTGAGTGTGGCCAGGGTGCTCTGCGGTGTTCCCCCGCCTTCCCCTCTGCCCTGTTACCTCCACCCATCCCAGCGGCCTTCCTCCACAGGCGTGAACACCGGCGCCGTGGGCAGCTACATCTATGACCGAGACCCTGAAGGCAAGGTTCAGCCCTAGGCCACGGCTTTCAGGCATGGGCCTACCTGTGCCCCGACCCTGAGGGGCCCCCTGCTTGGTTCTGGGGGAGGGCCCAGCCGCCCAGTCCGATAGCAAGCCCAGGGCGTGTTGGAGAAGGGGCAGCCACAGGTAGAGGGCCACAACCATCCCTGAGGCTCTGCTGTGTCCGCCCCTCTGGCATGCCTGGGTGTCCCGTGACCCTCTGACCCCTGTGTGACTGTCCCAGCATTTCCCTGCCGGCCCTGTGGCGCTGTCTGCTCTCCCTCCCTCTCCTGCTGCCCACCCACCTGCCACTGTTATTTATGCTCCCTTCATGGGTGATGGTCACGCCCTCACCGTGTCCCTGGCCAAGCTCGCCCCTCCGGGATGCCCTGCTTGGTGTGCACACTGCCCCACAAGCACTCCACACCATCACGTGGCTCACCTGCCGCTGAGCCTTGTGCTGTCAATAAACGGTTTGAGGATTGCAGGATTGTCTTTGCTTGTGGAAGGGTTGCAAACCCTAGACCATGTCCCTTTCTGAGGCCCATGCATGCTCCCAGTCAGCACCTCTGGGTCTGGTGCTGGTGGGCTGGGCCCTCCTCCTGAGGGTGATGGTGGGGGTGGGGCCCTGGGATGTTTCTGAGGAGGAGGGAGAATGGGGGCAGGGAGCATGGTCCCTGGTTTGGGTGGTGGTTTCCCCCTCCCCAAATGGGGAGGGAGCAAGAATGTCAGGCAGGGAGGAGGTAAAGAGGGTAGGAAGCCTGGTGAGGGTGGTGTCCACGGTGGACAGAGCCCTGGAGGAAAGTTGACCCTGGAATCTGAAAATGCCAACAGCAGGCCTAAGAGCCCGGAGCTGCCTGGTCTGTGGAGCCTGGGAGGTGCCAGAGGGTTCAGCCCTGAGAGCAGAGGATATGCTCTGCAGGGAATGGGGCAGGGGAGCAGGGAGGGGTCCCGGGTGGAGAATGGGGAAGCTGGTGAAGGGTGGAGGGGAAGAGGTCTCCGGCAGCCCAGGACTGGACTGGGAAGCACAGGAGGCTTTGGGGGCTGTGGTCAGAGCCAGGAGCAGAGGGTCTTAGCTTGGCTGTTTCTAGCTTTTATCCATAGGGTGATGGACAGGCATTGGTGAATAGCCCTACCTTGGCCTGGAGTGTGGCCCAGGGACAGAATCCCTTCCCGTTCTGGTGAAGGTCTGAGTGATGACCGACTCGCCCGTGGCCTACTCAGTGGTCGAGGCTCTGCCCTTTCATCCAGGGACCCTGGCAGCTCCAAGGAGCCCTCCCCTCCCCCCAACTCTGCGCGGCTGCGTCGGCCTTCCTTATGCGCCACTCCTCGGGTGTCCACTAGAGGGCGTGCTATTCCACTCTGGCAGCACAAGGCAGTCATGCAAAGACCTTCTGCAGCGGCTAGCCCTGCCCCGGGGCTACCCCGCAGATGCCTCTGCCCTTCCAGCAATGAGGGGCACTCAGACCTGTCCACCTCCAGGCCCCTGCTCTCAGTGCCACAGGGCGACTGGGGCTTTATGCCTCTTCCCTGCTCCCAGCCCTTGGCACAGCCCCCGGCCTGGCCACCCTCCAGTCCATGGGCTCTGATGGAGCTGAGCCTGGATTCAGGGCCCTTTGTCCCAAGAGCAGCCACCACATCCTGGTGGGTCCTGGGCTGGCTCGGGTCCAGCCATGCCACAGATGCTCTCCAGCCCAGCACCCTGTTCGGCCACTGTGTCTCCTCCCACCTAGAATTTGGCCAGAACATGCAGGGCCTGACATCACGGAAGGGATGGCCACTCCCAACCCCAGGGAGAGGGGTGGTCAGGCAGGCTCCAGACCTCGGCTCACTCCCTCCTGCCAGGCCAAGGCTTCCTTATGAGGGGTGTGGGAGGGGTTGTTTCGGGAGAACTCAGAATTCCCGGAGTGCCCATCTCCACCCTTGTGGCGGGCTCCCAGGGTTGCATGGGAAATTCCTGCTTTCTGCTTGTGGTGTGGGGCGGGGGGACTCGAGGGTTCAGCTGGGTCCTCCTCCCTTGGGAGCCTCCAGTGGAAACTATGTCTGAGGACAGTTGTGGGCGATGTGCCCTTTCCTAAAACCTGGGTGGTGGTGGGGGAGGGTGGGAGGACCATTTGTGTGCTAGAAGACCCACCTGGGTTGGTTAGGGGGATGATGTGGGCAGGGGTCTCCTCCAGACATCAGCCCCTGACCCGCCGGGACGGCAGCACCGCCCCCAGGCCTGGCTGGGGCAGGACCGTTTCCTGTGGGGCGGGTTTGAGGATGACGCCTGCCTGCTGTGTTTGTTTCAAGTCATCGTCATGGAAACCGGGGCAGTTGCAGCTACTGTTTGTCTGAACGGCGTCGCTGGGTGGTGTCGCTGGGGGTGGCTGCATGCCCATGACACTAACAGGGCTTCCTTGCTGTCTCCAGCTCCAGGAAGCTATCCCCTCCCCCCCAGCTGTCTGCCAGCCAGGGGCTTCCTTGGGTGCCTACAGCCCCAGACAACCCCTAAAAGGGAGGGAATCTGGAATGGGCACTTTTGTCCCTGGGTGTGCCTCCTCTTCTGTCCCTGCCTCGGGGACTGCTCTGCCTCAACCTTCACTCTCCCTGACCTGGACCCATGCCCAGCCTGTGAGGCGACTCTGAAATGCCATCTGCTCCATCCCTCCCCGTCAGAACCCCTGGGAACCAAGTCCAGGGATCCATGAGGCCCTGGTGCCCCTGTGGGGCCAAGCTCACACCGAAGCTGCTCTGTGGAGCCCAGCTGTGCTTGGGAGCTGTGCCGCTTCACCTGCTCCTCAGCTGCACCCCCACCGTCCAATCTTCCTGTGCCTCCTGGCTAGGACCCCCCAAGGTACCCCCCACTCCAAGCTGGGCTGGCGGGGTCCTTGATGGTGCCCCCAGCCAGGCCTCTTTGTGGGGCCAGCTCAGCCTGCAGCTACCCATATCCACTTCCTCTGGCCCCTGCCCTGGCCCCCAGCACCCTTCCTCCAGGCCCTGCCCAGCCTTCCCTGGGCCAGTGACCGCAGCATCAGCTCTGAGTACCCCCACTCCCAGGGTCTTCCCTAACTCCTGCCCCCCTTCAGACTCCACACAGCTGAGACTAGTGCCCCGACCCTCTACAGGACTTGGCAGGGCACACTTGCCTCCCAGCCCTGGGTCCAGCTTACTGGTGGCCAAGGTAGCCTGAGGGGTGGATGGTCAGGAAATCATCCAGTGCGTGAGCCCCTAGCTCCAGACCATTGAGGGCGGGGCACAGGCAAGGGCTGGCTGGGGACTGGGATGGCCAGGTATGTGCAGCACTTTGCCCAGTGCCAGATGGGCTTTGGGTGCGGGTGTGGGTTCCAGCTATGGGGCAGGGATTTCAGTCTCTGGAATTCCTAGACTAAGGCTGTAGGATGCTGGGTACCAGGTCCAGCCTCAAGGGCAGGGAGGGAGGGCAGGGGCACCCCATCTGGCCAGTGTGGAATCCAGGCAGGGCTGCAGCCCCACTGGGGGCAGGGCTGGCTGAGGAAGCCTCCTCCTTTCACACCTTGCCATGTGTGCCCTGGGAGAGGAGGAATGGAGCAGCCTTCCCACCTGTGCTGGAGGTGAGGCTCAGAGGACAGGAGGGGCCTGTCTGAGAAGCCCATCCCATCCCAACCCCATGCCGGTCAGCCCAGGGCAGGAATGGCCATTGGACCTAGCACACCCAACCAGGGCCAGACCACAGGCCAGACAGGGGGTCCCGGGAGACAAGCAGCTGAAAATAGACCCTGGGAACTTGGGAGAGTCTGAGACTCAGCCGGGCTGAGGGGGAGGGGCAGGAAGGTGGGCCCTGGGGAGGGCTGAGCTGGGCGTGTTGGCAGAGCAGGGCACCTGGTTGCAGAGTGCCCAGGACAGGCCTGGGAGGGCACCTCACACCTGCCCACACCCTCAGCCTGGGCATGGGGGTGGGAGGTGGGGGGGAGGGCTTCAGGGAAAGGGAGGGGCAGTCCCAAGGCGAGTGCCACAGTCTGCAGAGGGAGGGGCTGTGGGCCTAGAGGAGCAGAATGGTTCTGGAGAGGTAGACGGTGGAATTCCTCAGGGACAGTGGGGCCCAGCCCGGCCTCTCTGTCACCGTGGTTCCTGGAGCCCAGGCCTGGCTGCCACACCCTAGCCCCTGCAGGCGTCAGCCAAAGGGCCAGCAAGAGCAGGCCAGGGTGCAGGGGCGTGTGCAGACGACAGGCTGAGCAGACAGAGGAGGCCTCTCGATGCACCTGGAACCCTGCAGCAGCCCCCACCAGCCCCAGGTCTAGGGCCCTCTTGCTGTCCAGGTGCAGGGTGGTGGAATGTTCTGGGCATAGAGGCAGCTGGGGTGAGCAGCTGGGGAACTCTGTGTCCCTGTCCTGACGACTCTATCCTCTGTTTGTTCCTGCCACAAATGCCACCAACATCTTGCAAGGTGGGCTGAGAGGTGCAGAGGCTGGGGTCTTCGGCTAGCCCAGTGAGCTGGAGTCAGGCTAACCCCATTGACCAGATCGGTGCCCCGGGGCAGGTGAGAGCCAGGCAAGCTTATGAAGCCAGAGGCCCGGTGCCTGGACTGGGGCCGGTGGGGGGTGGTGTGTCCCAGAAGCTGGCAGGACCCTGACCTGCCCAGAGGGGTTGGGCCCTGGGGGTGGGATGGTGTGAACATGGAGTCGAGGTGGAGGAAGGAAGTGGAAGGTGGGCTCCTGCAGCTGAGGGAGGGTCCCCACCCCTGGAGCACGGGGGCGGGGAGTGCAGGAGAAAGGGGGTTTGAGGGGCACATCCATCTGTAGCCGAAGTTTGGGGAGGGTTCCAGGGATTGTCTGTCTGTGACTGTGTGTGTGTCTCTGTGTTACGTCTGTGTCTGTGTCAGTGTGTGTATCTGTGTTTGTGAGTGTGTGTGTCTGAGTGGAAAAACTGCTGTGAGCCAACACAGAAGGTGTGGCCCATGGTGAGGGCATCCTGCCCCCCACCCCGCCTCACCCCACCCGTGACCATGGTGAGAGAAAGCAACAGCCGGGCAGGCCAGGAAGGGACTCATCACCCTGGTTTTCAAGGGGGGGGGTTCCCCCATGGGCAGGGCAGGTTAGAGTCCAGAGTGTGGGGGAAGGGGCCATCCCTGGGGGGGGGTGGAGGGGAGGACAAGGACTGGGTCATTGTCCTTATCTGCCCTGGCCAATGTCCCTACATGAGCCACAAGGCACCCACCTGGGGTGGGCTGGGGAGGAGGCTTGACAGAAACGGACAAATGCTCTCAGGCACCCCAGAGACCCCACCAATGGACACACCCACACACAGGTATGCCCGAGGGTACCAGGCACACGTGTGCCTCAGGCATCTGTCCTACACTTCTGCACCCAGAGTATGTTACCCTGGTGGGGGTGTGGATGGTGGTGCTGGGCACCCTTGGGGCCTGTGGGCACCACACACCCCAGGGGAAGTGCAGTGACAGAGACCCTGGCCTGCCCAAGACCGTGTGAGCTCCCCTGGCCTCTCCCCCTTCTCAGCGCCTCTGCCTGTCTGCAGGTTTGTTCCATGGTGCCCAGACTTGGTGGAGATGGCCGGTGGGCCGAGACCCGAGAGTGGGTTTCGAGGCTCACTGGGTTGGAGACTGAGGTTCCAAGGTTGCAGGGCAGGAGTGCACCCCTGCTCTGGAAACCTTGCCTCTGAGGGGTCTTGATGGGGCAGGGGAGGGCTCCAATGGGCCCCTGTGGAATGTCCTATCAGACCCCAGGACTTAGCCCCAGTCGGGGACAGAACAGTGGCCTTGGAGAGGGGGATGCCAGGAGGGGTGAGCAGGATGTGGCCTTGGCTGATGTGCCGGTAGGGGTCTCTGCAGTGTGGCCTCCACGCCAGACACCCGTGCCTCGGCCATCCTACAGCCATGTCGCTCCTGTCCTCTCCCCAAGCTGGGGCCTGCTGGTGGACAGGGCAGGGCAAGCCTGGAGGGGCCGACGGTAGGGCGGTGGGCTTCAGGGAAAGTGAAGCTGGGCTCACAGATGCAGTTAGGGCTAAATGCCCACCAGGGGTAAGCCGGGGCTCCTGGGGTCTGGGACGATGGTCTCCAGCACCCCCTGGCGGGGGACAGGGCTGGCACAGGCCCAGAGGTGGAGGTCAAGGGGAGATGAGATGACAGCTGACATGGCTGACCCGAGGGATGGGGGCACGGAGGAAAGGCAGGAGCCCCCGTGCTGTGGGAGTTTGGGCATGGGGCTCCACGAAGTTCGGAGGTGAAGGGCCTGTAGAGAGAGGGCTCCCCTGCCCATTGAGAGGAAAGGGGGCTGGTGGGCTGACCCCAAAGCCTGACCCTGGCCCCCGTCGTGAGGCTGGCTGGTTGGCCGGAGGGCCGCCCCACAAGCCTGAGGGCTAGCAGGCCCCGTTGGCCTTCCTGAATCTCCGGGCGGGCAAGGCAGGACAGCCTCTGCCTGGCACCGGAGTCAGCCTCCACCCCACCTGGGCAGTGGACTTGGACAGCTTTGGCCAAACTGGGCGTTTCCTGCAGAGATAAGGGCCCTCCCAGCGCCCGGCCGAACATCTCCCAGCGCCCGGCCGAACATCTCCCAGCCAGCCTGGGGGTGGCCGAACTCTCCTTTGTCCAGGGCGCAAACCCCAGCTCCTGAAGCCATTGGTCCTCAAGCTGCGGCTCCACTCCCTGGGAGTCCCCGCTTTTGAATTCCCCGGGGACCTTCCCGCTGCGGTCAGATGGACCTCTCAGAGCAGTGGAGATCAGGGGAGCTAGCAGAGCGGGGATGTCCCTCCAGAGTGAGGGGCTGAGGGGGGCAGCCTCCTAACCCTGCCTGGGATGGAAGGCCAGAGTGGGTTCCTCAGTGGGGGCGACAGCGGGGACTCTCCGGCAATTGTCCCCGGCCCTCCATCTTGGCGAGGGCAGGATCAGCGTGGGCTGCTTTGCATCTCTTTGCATTTAGAAGTGTTTGGTCCAGTCCTGGCCCGCCCGGATCTGGGGTTAGGGCAGGTGCCGGCGGGGTGGGGCCGGGGTCGGAGAAGGGCTTCCTGCTTCGGGGGAGCCTTTTGCCCTGAGCCTGGCTCCGGGCGACAGCACAGTGCTGGGCTAGGGGCGCGGCTTGAACTCCCGGAGGAGCTGCGCCCCGTCAGTGAGTCCCACGGCCCTCTGCTCTGTCCTGAGTCAGGCCTGGGTCCAGCCTGAAGGCGGGGGTGGACCAGATGACCTTTCTCGGGCCGCGGGCCTGGATCCAAGGTCCCCGGGGTCCAAGTCCTGGATTGGGGGGCGGGGCGCGAGGGGCGGGGTCTCCAATGGGCGGGGTCCCGGGGGCCCTGAAAGGCGCAGACCTGGCCGGACCCTCCCAGTCTCGCGCCTGCAGCCCTTCCCGCCCCAGCCGCCACCACCCGGAGCTGCCATGCCCAAGTGCCCCAAGTGCAACAAGGAGGTGTACTTCGGTGAGTGCGCGCACGCCGGCCCCGCAAGGAGGCGCCGCTGAGGGGCGACGGGGCTGGGGGCTCCTCGGGAGGACTGAGGCGCTGGGTCCCCTGGGCGCCGCCTCGGAGCAGACGCCTTAGCCTGGCGCGCGCCTGCCCTGGGAGGAGGGTGGAGACCCCTGCGTCCGAAGGCCGCACGATCGCTGCCGGTTCGCGGTCTCGCTGTGCTCGGCGGGCCGCCTCTGGCTCTGAGCCTCCCCGTCTCTGGGCCCTACGATCTCTGCCGTCTCCTCTCGGGCGCACCCTGGGTGGGGGACCCGTGGGGCTGGAAGGAACGCGAGCCTGGGGCGGCGCCTCCCAATGCAAAGTAGAAACAGACGCGGAAACTGACGCCCGGGGCGCGATCCCTGACGCCCGCCTTCCTGCCCCGCGCGCGCGCCCCGAGGGGAGGGAGGAAGTGGGAAGTCACCCCTGTCCTCGCCTTGGAGAAGGGCTCCCACAGGCTCCACTCTTGCCACCACAGAGGCCGGGGGCTGAAAGCCGGCAGCCTGGCCTAGGCCTTCCTGACCCAGCCCGGACCCCTGACCCTGGGCCCCGCCCTTCAGCCCCACCCAGCCCTCAGGAGCAAGACTCAGAGCCACACCCCCCAGTGGCCCAGGCACCAGGCAGGTTGTATTGGCTCTGGGGATTGGAGATTGGCGCTGTTTGGTTGTAATGGCTCTGTCCTCATGGGACAGGTGGCTGAGACCTTAGGGTGGGCTGCCAGGCTGGAGCCCCAGTGCACAGGGCTTGGGCAGAACTGGCTGCAAGAGGTGGGAACGCCAGCGGTGGGTGTGCGTGGAGTCCCCCAGCGTCTCACGGGGCCTGTGTGTGCCTCTGCAGCCGAGAGGGTGACCTCTCTGGGCAAGGACTGGCATCGGCCTTGCCTGAAGTGTGAGAAATGTGGGAAGACGCTGACCTCCGGCGGCCACGCTGAGGTAGGTGGGACCCGCCCTGGTGGCAGGGCCCAGGGGTGATGGGACCACCCCTTCACGGCCCTTCTCTTTGCAGCACGAAGGCAAACCCTACTGCAACCATCCCTGCTACGCAGCCATGTTTGGGCCTAAAGGTATGCGCCCCGTGCCTTGTGTCCCTGCCCACCCCACAGCCCAGTCTGCATCTCCCTGTTGACTTTTTCCACCTTCTCTGCAGGCTTTGGGCGGGGTGGAGCCGAGAGCCACACTTTCAAGTAAACCAGGTAGGTAGGACCCCACCCCTGTCCTGCCCCCTGGTTCTACTCTTGGGCTGGGGATGCCCCCTCCCAGGGAGGCCTGACCACTCATGGGGTCCAAAGGGAGGCCGTGCACGCTGCACTCACGTCTGTGCCTGTCTCTCTCTGCACAGGTGGTGGAGACCCCATCCTTGGCCGCTGGCTGGGCCACTCACTGTCCAGCAAATGCCAGGCCTCGTCCCCCGATGCCCAGGGCTCCCTTGTAGCCCCTAATGTCCTCAATAAACCTGAACACGTGGAAAGCCTGTGTGTGTATGTGCGTGCTCGTGCTGGGTGAGCCAGGGTGTGCAAGGGGGCTGCAGTGGAGCTCTGGCCACAGCTCTGCCTGCCAGTGGCACCTCCAAGGCGGGGACAGAGGTGACTTCCCACTTCCTGTGCATCACCCTCCCCAGGGCGCCGTTCCAGGGCCTCATAGGGCGGGCCCGTGTGCAGAGTGAGTCCAGGCCACCCTAGACAGCCTGCACCCAGCCCTGCTGCTCTGAGCCCACCTCCACAACCTCCAGACCCTCAGAGGTGCCCCTGAGCTCTCCTGGCCTTCTGGGAGTAGGAGGGGAGGCTTTGAGAGGCCTGGGGGTGGGTGGGGCTGGCCTCGGGTCAGGGGATGAATCAGCTCACTGGTTCCGTTTCTGAGAGGCTCTACGGGAGCTGTGGGGACTCCTAGCCTTCCCCCTTCCTGCCTCCCAACCCTGTCCTCATTCCCCAGCCCTCCAGGCCAGGCCGAGCTTCTGCAGGGGCCTGATGAGGCTGCTCTGCTCCTGACCCAGACACCACTGCCCCACGTGCGTCCTTGTCTGCTGTCTACCCCGTGCCCAGGGACTTACCCTGTGGCCCGGCGTCCAGCGGGGAACTTGAGTGCTGGCCGTGCACAGGGGCTGAGGGTCCTTCTGGAAACTCCCTTGTCAACTCAGCCAGCCGCTGCTGGCCGGGCACCTTCAGACTCCCTTCCCTACACTGGCCACTTAGATTCTGGCCCTAGCAGAAGGCCACCCCCAAGGATACCCACTGACATAAAAGAGCCCAGAGACCTCACCCTGCCCTAGGGCTGTGGTGGGTGTGCCGCAGGCTCCGCTGGACAGGAGCTGTGTGGGGACAGTCTAGGGTAGCCCAGAGTGGGGTGTGTGGGGTGACTGGGAGATTCCCGGGATCCCAAGAGCTGGGAACCACAGCGGTTTTGGTGGGATGGGGGCACGGGAGGGGGGATGCCGGGGTGCCGAGGTGAGGCCTCGGTTCTGGACGGTGGTGGGTGGCGCTGCGGGAACTGAGAGCTTTGACTCAGCGACACCTGGTGCAGAGGAAAATCCGCAAGCTCGGGGCTGGGAGAGCGCGGAGCAAGGCTGCAGAGGGGCCCGCCATCCCCCACGCTTCCTGCCAAGTTCCTGCGGCGCCGTGGGCCCCCACCCCTGCCCCATCCCCCTGGCTCCTGCCGCCGTGTAGCTCGCAGGTGCAGAGGCGCTCCGAGGAGGACGCCCTTGGCTTCGAGGAAGCCGCCGGCGGGGCGAGGAGCTTGGTCTTCCTCCTGGCGCTGGCGCCGTGAAGGAGGTCGCGATGCGCCAGAGGGAAGGAGGCTGCGGGCGGAGGAGGCCGGAGGGCGTGCGGAGAGGGGCAGGATGGGGCCTGCTCGGGTGGGGTTCCTGAGGGCCAGGAGGGCTGCCTGGAGGAGGAGATGGGGGCGAAGGAGGCTGGGAGGGAGGTGGGCCGGGACCCCTCGGGCTGCGCCTCGTGTGGGCGCGGCCAGCCAGGTCTGGGGGTCCAGGGAGGCCCGAGCTTCCCGCCCCCGCCTTCGCCGCCGTCCTCGCAGCCCCGGGGTGGTGCAGGGGCATCGCGGGAAGAGCCCGGAGACGCCGCTGGCCGCGAGCCGGCCCGACCTCCTGTCCCCGCAGGCGGCCCCGCGCTTCTCCCGGCCCGCGCCTTTCGGGGCCGCCCGTGCACGCGGGCCCGGCTCAGCGGGGCTCGGGCAGCGGCTGCTTCCCGCGCCGGCTTCCTCCGGGGCTGCTCCGCGGCGGCGGCAGAAGGACGCGCGGCCGCGGGCGGGCGAAGACCGGGAGCGCCGGCGGAGGCGGCGGCGGCGGGCCCGGGCCGCGCGTTCGGGACGGGGGAGTTGCCGGGACCTGGCACCAGGAGCCCGGGGCCGGCAGCACCCGGAGCTGCGCTGTGAGGCGCGGCGGGCTCCGGGCGCCTCCTGGCGGCCGGGCCGGGGAGGCGGCGCGGGGGGGCGACGCTCGTCGGCTCTGACTCCGTGGGGCCCGGCTACGCTGCCTGCCGCGGCCCCCAGGGGGCGCCCTCGGGAGTCTGCGCGCTCCAGCCGGGCGGTTGCTAGGTTACTAGGGGCGTGAGGCGCTGATGGGCGGGGTCTGGGCGAGGCGGGAGTCGGGTTCGTGACGGTAGAGTCGGCAAGGGCGGACTCCGCGGACTTCACACAGGCGGCACTGCCATCAGCCCGGAAGTGGGTCCGCCCGGGACAGAATTAGACTACACTCAAACTCAAGGGAAACCGTTCATTGGGCCGGGCCTCAAAGGCGGGTCCCTGCCGACGCGGTGATTGGATGCAGGCCCGGCCAGCACGGTGATTGGTGAAAGACCCGGCCAGCGCGGCGCTAGTCCGGGCGTCCCGTGCGGTGATTGGGCGCAGGTCCAGCCGGCGCGCTGATTGGGAGCTGGACACGGCCCGTGCGGCGATTGGGTACAGGTCCCAGCCGCTGCGGTAGAGCCTGCCCGTGCGATGCTTGTGCGCAGGTCCCGGGCGGCGGCGGCGGGCGATCCGAAGGAGGCTGGTGCTGGCTCTATGGGGAGGCGGCGGCGGCCGGTGGACCCCGCGGCTGGGGCCCGGGCCGGGGCCCTGCCTGAGGCCATCGCCGCGTTGAGTCAGTCGTTGCCCTCCGGACCCAGCCCGGAGATCTTCCGCCGCGCCAAGTTCGACCGTCCGGAGGCGGTGACGCTGGCGCGGAGGGCAGCCGGGCCGGGTGGGGTCCCGGGCCCTCGCAGGGAGTTGGGCCAGCTCCACTGACTGCCCGCTTTTTATTTTCCGCAGACCCCCGCGCTCTGGCAGCTTCTCTTCCGCGTGCTCGCGCCACTCCCTCTGGACAACCGCCTGGCCTCGCTCGCCCCGGGTAAGCCCCGCTCCCGGCAGGCCCTGGCCCCGCCCACCCGGTAGCACCGGCCCCCCTCCTGCCCCTGTAAAGCCCCGCCTTCCCCAGTGAGCCACGCCCCTGGCAGGTTATAGCCCCACCCACCCTAGTGGCACGGGCCCCACTCCCGCAGAGCCCCGCCTTCCCCAGTAAGCCACGCCCCTGGTAGGCTCTAGCTCCACCCCCTTGGGTAGTTCCGGTTTCTGCACCTACAAAGCCGTGGGGCCGTCCCTGTTGGCCCTTGGCCTCCTCATCCTGGTCTGAGTTCCAGCTCTCCCACCGTAGTTTCTTATGAGCTAGGCCTTGAGCCCCTGCTCGAGTGATCTGTGGGGCTCTCTGGAGGCATTCAGGTGGCGTCACCTCCAGGCTTGTGGTTGCCTGAGCTGGTGGTCTTCTATCCTAGAGGTCCAAGCCCGCTTGGTGAAGTCAGCACTGCGCTCCCAGGGCTACCCGCGGCTGGCACTGGCGCAGCTCCCTGAGGATGGCTCCCAGGGCAGCCGGGAGCTGCTGCTGGCTCTGTCCTGGCTCTTGGCCCGAGGACCTGTGCTTGAGCAGATGCTGGCCCAGACCCGAGTGCCTCTGGGTGATGAGATGACTGTGTGCCAGGTGCGTGTGGGTGAGGGTGGGCCGAGCCAGCCCTGGTCTCAACTCCTGGGGCCAGAACAAAGGCAGGCCTGGGCTAGCCTCCTCGGTGTCTCCTGCCCGGACACTCAGGGCAGTCCCACAAAGTGTTACCTAGCTGCCTGCTGAAAACATGGAAGCTCCCTGTGCAGGAAGCACCCTTTGTCCTTGGCTGTGCCTCCACTGCCCTCTTCATCCTGGCTTTTCCTGGGGTTAGAGTGGGGTGGGAGCAGGGCCTGACCGTTGCCCTTCTCCAGTGTGAGGCCCTGGCCAGCCCTGGCCCACCTGCACCCCAGGTGCGAGCAGAGGATCCTGTGGATGTCCGCCATGTGCAGTGGCTGATGGGAAAGCTGCGGTTCCGGTGGCGCCAGCTGGTGTCCAGTCAGCAGGAACAGTGCACCCTCCTGAGCAAGGTAGAGCTGGCACAGGGCTTCCACCCAGGGGCTGTGTCCTGTGCTGCAGGCCCCCAGCTGCCGGTCCCTGTGGCTCGTGCTGTGAGGCCTGGCATAGGCTTTTGGCTGGATGTGGACCTTCCTGCCCCAGGCTTACCCAGAGCCTGACGTGGTTCCAGGTGGTCCTTGTGGGGATCCAGGGCAGGATGGAGGTGGGCAGTGCTGGGCAGTGGTGGGCAGGGTGTCAGAGAGCTCACAGAAATTGCTTTCTTGTTCCTGAAAGGCACCAGAGACCTTCCGGCTCTGTCACTAAATATTGTGATGGGCTCTGTGCCACTCCCTCCTGGGCACTGGAGAGGGAGGAGGACACACCCTGTTTCCACCACATCCTGCTTGGGGCTGACTTGGGTGGGCAGTTCCTGTGGGGCTCTGAAGGTGGTAGGGGTAGGCTCAGGGTCACAGGTGCCCAGCAGCATGTCCACTGTGAGGCCAGGGCTGACAGGTGCTTCTGTGGCAGCAGCAGGCTCCCAGCCTTGCAGAGGGTCTGTTGCTCAGCCAGCCTTTCCAGGGACCTCTCACCCTGTCGGGCCTGGCTTTGACACCAACCACCATGCTTACCTACTGTGCATGCCCCTCTGTGCTGCCCTCCAGCCCGCCTCTCTGGGAAGCCCCTCTCATTCCCCTAGATCCAAGCACTCACTCCCATCCCCACTGTGAGCCTGTCCGGAGGCTGTCCTCCTCCGATGCTGTGGGGGAAGCCAGGGCGCCCCACTGCAATCCTGCTGCTGTCTGGGAGCTGGGTGGGGTGGGGAGGCCATCAGTAAAGCTGCCTGGCCACCCCTGCAGGAGGCCCCAGCGGTGCAGACAGCGGTCCTGCATGCAGCCCAGCCCTGACAGCCTCAGGCGGAGTGGCTGGCTCCGAGCCCTGTTTCCGCCTCTGTGTGGTGGGTTCTGAAGGCTGACCTTGTTGGACTGGTGGAGTTCAGTGCTGGGGGAGGTGCCTGCTTCCCACTCAGCCTGGAGTCTGTACCGCCTGTTTCAGATCCACCTGTACACAAGCGGCTGCCATGGGGACCACAGCCTTGGTCATCTGTCCGTCGCTGAAGCAGAGATGCTCAGGGACCCGGAGGGAGGCCAGCAGGTGAGGGCGGGTGAGTTGCTCGGGAGGCACTGCCTGAGGTGGGAAGGGCCCTTGGGGGGCAGGGAGTGGTGGGTGTCTCTGTGTTTCTGCCACCCATCATCACCGGCATGGGTGACAGGCGTGTCCTCTGGGCCTCTCTTAGCCTCAGGGGCCGCTCCCCTTTCCCTTCCACAAATCCAGGCAGGGCGTGGGTGGGGGCCCAGGGACACAGGAGCCTGGGCTGGGCCGGCAGCTGGCTGAGGGTAGGTTGCTGGAATGAAAGTGTGAGCCAGTGGTGTTGGCACCTCAAGTACAGTAGGTCTCACCTGGTGTGGCAGGGCCCTGGGGGTGTGCAGAGATTAGCCCACACTGGGTGAAGGGCTGGGCACAGGGCTGACCGTGGCAGGGACAGCTACCCTTCAGAGCCCAAGGCCAGGCCCACATGGGTATGCTGCGTGGAGCCTGCCAAGCTGGAGCCAGCCCCATAGGCCCTGGAGACTTGCATGCCCCATTTTGCTTGCCACCCTGGGGCCAACCAGGGCACACAGCCCCAGGCGACAGGGCTCTGTGGTCCCGTGCAGATCCTGAGCCCTGGATAACACAGACCTGGAGAAAAGCCTGGCTCTGAGCCCCGGGTGGCCATGTGACTCTGCACCGGAAGTGTCAGAGTTGACTTAGCCTCAGGCATCTTCCCGAGGGATGGTCACTTCCTCTCACCCTGCTACTCCCCTCCCCTCCTCCCTGCCGGCCTTCCACCTTCATCCTTCTTTCTGGGGGCCTGCCCACCTTTCATCACTGGCTCCTTCCTCTTGGCCAGCTTGGTTTCAGGGGACAGGGAAGGGCTGGCAGCCCCTCTTTTTATTTTTTGAGACAGTCTTGCTCTGTTGCCCAGGCTGGATTGCAGCAGTGGCGTGATCTCGGCCCACTGCAACCTCCGCCTCCTGGGTTCAAGCCATTCTCCCGTCTCAATCTCCTGAGTAGCTGGGACTACAGGCATGCATTACCACATCTGGCTAATTTTTTAGTAGAGATGGGGCTTTGCCATGTTGGCCAGGCTGGTCTTGAACTTCTGATCTCTGGTGATCCACCTGGCTCAGCCTCCCAAAGTTCTGGGATTACAGGCATGAGCCACCCACTTGGGCTGGGCTCTGTACTGTCCTGAGTGACAGACTGGCACTGCCCAGCTCCGGGCAGGTACGGCCAGGCAGGAGGGCTGTGGCTCAGGTCTGGTGTGACCCTTTTTTCCAGGCCCGGTCCTCCTCTCTGTCTCTTCCCTCTCCAACTCCAGAGTCTTGGCCCCTGTACCTCATCCCAGGCCTGCCCAGGGGGACCCAGGGATCAGAGGTGGATGGCCTGGCTCCCAGCCCCCAGCCTTATGTCTGCTGGGGCTTCCTGCTCATGGCAAGGGCCTGTGCGTTCCACTCTGCAGCCCCAACCCTGGGGGACTGCATGCCGCACTGTGGGCTCACAGGGCCCGCTTCCGCTTGCCTGGCTCCTGGTGCCAGCTGGTCCTGTCCCTGGCTGAAGTGGGACTGGCACCCGCCCTGTCGGCCTGCATTGGCATTGGCGGTGCTGAGGCAGCATCTGGGCGCCCTGGTCTGCCCTTTGCCCTGCCTCCCTTGTAGAGGTGGCTCTGCAAAGCCCAGGCTCCTGGCCCCTGGGACCCCTGGGTTGGGGCAGAGCACAGGCTGCCCTGGCCTCAGCCTGCTTCTGCCCAGGGAGCCTCTGTGGAGACCACCGTCTGTGGTGGCCTCACCTCCAGGCCCCGTCCTCTCCTGGAAGCTGTGTGCGGTGCTGGCCAGATGGACTGGGGCCACGGGCTGGCTTCCTTCCAGGGTTTCTGGAGTGGGAACTCCCCCGAAACCTGGACCTGGCCTACCCGAAGGGCTTGCACTTCTCCTGGACTCCTGGGATGGGTCCCAGAACCTTCTGGAAGGATCTGTAGCTGGTGTGTGAGCAGCCAGGCCTGCTGCTGGGTGACTGGCGGCTCCCTTGGGTCCTGGTGGGACTCAGCCTGCAGCCTGCTCTCCCCACTCAGGGCAGTGCGTGAGGGAGGCTGGCAGGCGTGAAGACCACAGCACTTGGGGGTGGGTGGGAGGGGCAGTAAGAGGCGCGTTTGTCCCTCCTTTCCTGCCTGCTCCCGCCCCCGGGGGGGCCTTTAGCTTCATGGAAACTGCAGTAACTGCCCTTCTGTTCTGTTAGTTGACCGCTTCTGTTAGGTGATTGTCCTCCTGTTGGGGGTGTTTAGGCATCTGTCCCTATGGTGGGGTCTTTGCTCTTATCACGGCCTGCCTAGGTGGGCATGTGGGTGGCCCCAGCCTGCTTCAGCTCCCACGTCGCCCACAGACCTCCCTGTTCTCACCTTCTCTGACTGCAAGCCTGCCTCCCTCTGCTCTGCTCCACTCTCCTCTGCCCCAGGTGGGCTGGGTTGAGCCTGCTGTTCAAGGCCATCCCTATCTGCCCCCCAGCCACTGCTGGAGTCCCAGACTCCTGCAGCCTGGTTCACACTCTGGGTTCCTTGGGAGGAAGGGTGGAGTGGGCAGGATTCAGATGCAGAGGGCCTGTCCCCACGGGGGTACACCCTGCCCCAGGGCCCAGGATCACTGGTGCAGATAGCCCATGAGTACACGTGCCCACCTTCTGCGTGTGGGCAGAGTAGCCACCGTGTCTGGCCGTTTCCAGCCGCCTTGCCTGTCTGTGGCACACTGTGGGCAGGTGCCTTTGTGCAGCGCCATGGGGCAGACCCTTCGCTTGGGAATGTCAAGTGTGGCTCAGCTCTGCCTTCTCTGCCACCTGGGCCACTAGGCAGACTCCTTAGGGGGTCCCTGAAGTGACGGGGTGGTTTTTTCCCTCCCCAAGAGCCTGGCTGGCTCCCCAGTTTGGGGCCTCCTCCCTGCCTGCAGCCCCCAATATAGTCCCCATTTAGTGAGGGGTGTGGGGCGGAGGTCTAGGCTTCAGAAGCACCTGGACTCTGTCCCTGACCTTGTTGGACTCGCAGAGGGGCTGGTGTTGGTGTGGGGGGCAGCAGGTGTCCTCAGAGGGTAGGGCCAGCCCTCGTCTGGCAGGCAGGGCCTGGCTGTGTGTTGAGGGCTGCCCTGTGCTGCAAAAAGGACAGGTGGCCTGTGGTCGCCGCACCGCACCAGGGTGCCCTGCTTGTCGTTCTGGCCAGAGAACCTGGGTGCAGGCAGGGGAGGGCTGCAGGGGTGGGGCGTGTGCTGGGGCCAGCTGTCCGTCTTGTGTCTGTCTGTCCTGCGTCTGTCCCTGAGTTCCGGTGTGAGGTTCTAGCGCAGCTGCCGTTTGCCTTCCAGCTGCTGCGGACTCTGGAGTGTGAGAACCGGCGCCTGGAGGCGGTCCTGGCGTGGCGGCGCACAGAGCTGGTCTTCTGGCGGTGGATGGTGAGGACCCTCCTGTCGTCCCCTCCTGCAGCAGCCCCAGGCGGAGGGTGGGGATCTTCCTGTTTTCCAGACAGGAGAGGGGCTTTTAGGGAGGTCTCAGATCTCCTAGCGTAGACTTTCTCTAGGGCTTCTGCTCACCTTCTGGGGAGGCCACTGTGGCCCTGTCCTCAGCTCCATGGCCTGTGTGCCTTCCTGGACGTCGAGGCTGCTGAGATGGTGGCATCCAGCCGCTGTGGGACCTGGGGAGCCATCACTGCCCTCCGTGCCCTCTCTCTCTGTCCCCTCGGCTGGGAAACCCCACTTGGTGCAGACTGTCTCACTTGGGTCTCTGTAGGACACAGTCCTGGACACCTGTGTCCTCGGGGTGCCGGCTGCCGCCTCACAGGGCACCTTCCTGCCCCAGATCCCTGAGTGCAGCGGTGGCGTGTTGGAGCTGGTAGCGTGGGAGCTGCGGGCGCTGCAGGAGGAACTGCAGGAAGCTGCGGAGCACAGGCGGGCAGCCTGGGAGGCCAAGGTGAGGGCCAGCCTCGCTCTGGGCACTGGCCACCTTTGGGGGATGGCTGATCTGAGGGTGCTTTGAACTTGCTGGTTTCCATAGCTGCATCTGATCGAGTGTGGCCTGGTGGGTGGCACACTCACACGTGCACTCTGAGGGGCAGGAGGGCACATGGTGACGACCTCTGCTGCCGTCAGACAGCCCTGCCCCTCCTGCTGGAGGTCTGTTCTTGGATCTCTGCGTGAGGAGGGAGGGAAGCCCGTGCTGTGGGGCCTGCTGCTCCCAGGCCTCTGCCACACGAGTGTTCACACGGTGGTGCTCACTCTGTACCTGCCTGGGACTGTCGGACCTGCTGCTGGACGCCTGGGTCTCCTCCCTAAACACAGAGCTGTCCTCACCCAGGCAGGTTCGTGGCTGTGGACACAGGGCTGCATCATTCTCTTTTCTTTTTTTTTTTTTTTGTGATGGAGGAGTCTCACTCTCTCGCCCAGGCTGGAGTGCAGTGGTGTTATCTTGGCTCACTGCAACCTCAGCCTCCCAGGTTCAAGCGATTCTCCTGCCTCAGCCCCTGAGTAGCTGGGATTACAGGTGCACGCCACCATGCCCAGCTAATTTTTGTATTTTTAGTAGAGATGGGGTTTTCACTATGTTGGTCAGCTTGTTCAGGGAGCCTCTCTAAAGAGCATGGGCATTTCCTGCATGCGTGCTGCACCCGCACCCTTCATTCTGACCCAGGAGATGCTGAGGGGTCTGAGGCCAGCATCCTGGGGGGACAGAACCACCACCATTGTCTCCCACGCAGGCTGGAGGCTGTGGACGGGGGCCAGAGTGGAGTGCTGTGCGGCGGGCCTCTCGGGAGGCTGTGGAAAAGGAGCTGGGAGCTCTGCGGCGGTGCTGGGAGCAAGACAGGGACCCGGCCCAGCCCCACGTGCCACACCGGCTGGTCAGACGAGAGGATGGGGCAGCAGGGGACCGGGACCTGCGGGCAGCTGAGGTGATCAGGACGCTGAGGAGCCAGGAGGCCTGCCTGGAGGCAGTGCTGCATCAACTACAGGGACAATGTCGGCAGGAACTGGCCAGGCTGGCAGGAGCCCTGCCTGGCCTCATCTGGATCCCGCCACCTGGACGCTGAGGGCCGTGGACGGGCACTCCTGTGGGAACCCTGCCTTGGCCCAGCCCGGCTGGGTTTTGGGGGAACAGATACAGGGCCGGGTGGCCGCAGGGATGGCAGACGCAGAGCCCAGGTCATGTGCTGGCTGCGGGGGCTGGGCTGGGGCTCATGGCCAGCAGCACTGGGAATGGGTGTGGCCAGACCCCTGAGGGGGTTGTGATGGTCCAGCTGGCGGTCTGGAGGGGACTCGGGAGTGAACTGTGGCAGCTTCCCCGTGGGCAAGGCTGCCGGGCAAGGCTTCCCTGTTTGGGGAAAGGGGTGTAGAGGAGCCCTGGTCCGTGGTGGGCGGTCTAGAGCTGCCCGGGGCTGGAGGACATGTGCACCCCAGCGAGGTGAGTGGCAGGTGGGCGGAGGTGGCACAGGCCTCCCCGGCACGGGAGTGTCATGGACCCTGACCCCTTCCTCCGGTCTCCCCCTGCGGCCCAGCCCTGGGCTGTGAGCACAGCCTCTCCCCCTCCCCAGCCTTGGCTGTTCCTGGGGTGGCGCCGGATGGGAGCCCGGGGCTCTGCTCCTTCCCTGGAGGTGGTGCTCCGGGTGGGGGCACGGCGTGGACAGAGAGGCTTTGTTCCAGAGGCTGCCCAGCAAGCTCAGCTCAGCTCTGACAAAGAGCCATCTGTGTCCCAGGGACATGCCCCAGCCTGACGGAAGGAGGCTTGGCCTCATGGCACCCCCCACCCCCACCAGCAGGCACAGGTGGCTCTGAGGCCTCCCATGCCTCCCTCACAGGGCTCCCTCTCTTCTGGGGCCGTCGGACTCTGGCCTGAGGTGGGCAGAGACAGGGCTGGTGGGGCCACCTCCAGGCTCCTGCCAGCCCTGCCCTGGGGCCACGTCCATCCCGCCTGCTAGAACACGCCCTCACTGGAGCCTTTCCCACCGGCCTAGGGCTTGCGCCTGTGCGACAGTGCACACCCAGGGCTGCAGCTCCAGCCTCAGCTTGTCCAGGCCTCCTCGGCCCTGGAGGGGACACACCTAGGCTGTCTGCTTCCCCATTCCCGTGCCCGGGCCTCAGGAGCACCTCAGTGCTCGGACGTGGCCAGCAAGGCCTCCCTTTCAGGAGCACCTCCCTGACCTGCTCACGAAGCTGGGCCTCCTGCAGACTGGGCCGTGTGCAGCCCACCCTCCGGCCCCTCTGCCGGCTCTTCCTAAGGGTTCCTGCCACTTGCAGCTGCTGGGTCCAGCGCTGTGTCAGGCACTCAGCCCTCAGCCCTTCTCCACTGCAGCCTCAAAGGTCCCCGGTGCTCTCAGCCAGCTTCTTATGCCGGGAGCAAGTCCACATAAAGCCCTGCTTCTATAACCACAGACCCAGGACTCCCACGTGTAGGGCCACAGCCCTACAGGGTACTGGGGTGTCCCCTATCGCTGCTGAGGCGCAGGATCTGAGAAGTAAAGAGGACACAAAAGGACCGGAAAAGCAGCTGGGCTTCGGGGCCACGCCAGCTATGAGCAGAGACAGGTGAGGCCCCAAACGTCCAGGAGCGTCTATTTATTGGATACAAGACGGGGAAGGGTAGTGAGTGAGGTCATCTTAAGGACAGTGATAGGGTCAAGACAGTCACGTGCCCAATAAACAAGGGGTCCATCCCCATTAGGTCACTGAGGCTAGGAGGTGGGCCATGCGCAGCGCGCAGTATCTCTTGTCTGGGGCAGGCTACTTCCAAGGAATTCTGGAGGCGGATGCTCAAGTCAGCACAGTAGCAGAGCTGACCCGTCTACAGCCACCTGCTGGCAGCTTCCAGTGATTTCTATAGGAAGATGCTTTTCGAGCAGCACAGTAACAAGAGCTGGTAAAGTTCAGCCACCAAGGCGAGATTATACCGGAGGGGTTTTAAGCCCTTGGAGGCTCTTGGGATTGCAGGTCTGAGGGCAGCCTTCCGCAAGAACTGGAGCAAGGTCCTACAACTCTTTTATCAGGAGGAGTGGCTCTTGCCCCAAGCCTGCCATACAGCGGGTATCTTTACAATGCTGAACACTGCTGCCTGGGCCGTGGATTCTTGTCTTGGTATAACTTGTCTTTCCCTTAAATCATGCTCTGCACTGTGTCTGCTCCAGACAGTCTTCGACTATAAGCAAGTTATGCTTATATAAGTATAGCTGTTTATCTCTTAATTCATTCTCTGAACTGCGTCTGACCTAGGCATTCCTGACTATGAACTAAGATATAGTTGTATATATGTATGTGGAAATAACAGTTGTAGGATATTTTTCAGTTACTAATTCTGTAAACTAAGATATAAAAGGATTATATGAAGGAAATAACTGAGTAATAACACTATAAGATATTCTTCAGGCACTAATTGTGCTGGGGATCTGCTTAGCTCTCCTTCCTCAGTGCCCAGATGGGGGGTACCCATATCACAGGCCTTGGGGAGGGAGTTTGGTGGGAGTGAGGCCAGGGCTGAGGGAGGGAGGCCGGCAGTAGGGAGGCCAGGGCCGCGGGAGGGAGGCTGGCAGGAGAGAGGCCAGGGCTGAGGGAGGGAGGCCGGCAGGAGGGAGGCCAGGGCTGAGGGAGGGAGGCCGGCAGGAGGGAGGCCAGGGCTGTGGGAGGGAGGCTGGCGGGAGGGAGGCTGGCAGGAGGGAGGCCAGGGCTGTGGGAGGGAGGCTGGCGGGAGGGAGGCCAGGGCCGCGGGAGGGAGGTTGGCGTGAGGGAGGCTGGTGGGTGCTTCTGCGCTCTTGCTACGCCCCAGCTTGTGCTAGCATTTGCAGCCTGTCGTGAGGAAGGGGCAGGGATGGGGCCCTGGCCTTCAGCTCCAGCTGTTATCACACATATGGTGGCTTGAGTAGCTTGAAGTCACGGCCTCTTGTTCTGTAGGTCCCGGTGTCACCGGTCCACAGGGTTAAAGCTGGGGTGGCAGAGCTGTGTGGCCACCATAAGGTCAGCGGCAGCCTTTGCCTTCTGCCATATAGCCTGACACCAGGACTGAGACCATGCCCCCCAGCCCGAGTCTGGTGGGTGCCTGGAACCATGGAACCGCCTGGAGGCCACAGCATCGCCTGGCTGGGGCAGCAGGCCCTGCACCCTGGACAGCTGGCATCTGTGTGAGGACAGTGCAGCTGGCTCCCCAGGAAGACCCAGAGGTGGAGACGCCCCCACAGGAAACAGCAGAGGGGAGCTGGCTGTGAGACCAAGGTGCTCACTGGAAAGTGTGACCAACTTGGCTCCCAACAAAATTAGAAACTAATTTTTTTTGTTGTTTTTGAGATGGAGTCTCCCTCCATCACCCAGGCTGGAGTGCAGTGGCACTATCTCGGCGCATTGAAAGCTCCGCCTCCTGGGTTCAATTGATTCTCTTGCCTTAGCCTCCCCAGTAGCTGGTATTACAGGTGTGTGTCACCATACCTGGCTAATTTTTTTTTAAAGTAGAGATGGGGTTTCACCATGTCCAGGCTGGTCTAGAACTCCTGACCTCAGGCGATCCACCCACCTCGGCCTCCCAAAGTGCTAGGATTACAGGTGTGAGCCACCGCACCGGGCCAAAACTAATGTTTATTAAGAGATGGCGCTGCTGGATGCAGTGGCTCATGCCTATAATCCCAGCACTTTGGTAGGCCCAGGTTGGAGGATTACATGAGCCTGGGAGATCAAGACCAGCCTGGGCAACATAGGGAGATCCCGCCACTACAAAAAATAAAAAATGAGCTGGGCATGATGGTGTGTGCCTGTAGTCCCTGCTATACAGAAGGGAGGCTGAGGCAGGAGGATCACTTGAGCCTGGAGGCCAAGGCTATGTGAAGCCAAGTGAGCTCTGATCTCGCTGCTGCCCTCCAGCCTGGGCAACAGAGTGAGCCCCCATCTGAAAAAGAAAAACCAATTAGTGAGATCCAGGTGCAGTGTCTTGTATGCATTCCTACTTTGTCCAGCTCCGCCTTCCTGGCCTCTGCTTCCCTTTGTTGCTCCTTCCGGGCTCCTTCACATGGGCCTGGCCGACCCTGCCTTGAGGGATGAGGCTGACTGGGACTCCAGCCAGGTCAGGACCACAACTTTGGGGGCCTGTGGCAGTTGCACCTCCCCCTGTGCCCAGCTTTGGTTGGACAGGAGTGTTTCTCTCTTTTTTTGAGACAAGACCTGCTGTCACCAGTGGCGCAATCACAGCTCTGCAGCCTCCATCTCCCAGGCTCAAGTGATCCTCCCACCTCAGCCTGCTGAGTAGCTGGAGCTACAAGTGCACGCAACCATGCCCAGCTAATTTTTCTATTTTTAGTTTTAATAGAGTTTCACCATGGCCCTCAGGCTAGTCTCAATCTCCTGGCCTCAAGTGATCTGCCCGCCTCTACCTCCCAAAGTGCTGGGATTGAGCCACTGCGCCCGGCCAGAGAGTAATGTATGCGTGGTTTTTTTTGAGACAGAGTCTCACTCTGTCGCCCAGGCTGGAGTGCAGTGGCACGATCTCGGCTCACCGCAACCTGTGCCTCCCGGGTTCAAGTGATTCTCCTGCCTCAGCCTCCCAAGTAGCTGAAATTACAGATGCGCAGTACCACACCTGGCTAATTTTAGAGAGAGGGTTTCACCATGTTGGCCAGACTGGTCTCCAACTCCTGACCTCAAGTGATCTGCCTGCCTCAGCTTCCCAAGATGCTAGGATTACAGACATGAGCCACTGCACTCAGTCGGAGAGAAGTGTGCCTAAGTGGCTCCTGTTTATCTCACGGGGACCCTGACAGCTCAGTCCACATGGCCCTTGTCTACCCCATGTCCTTGTGCGTGGTTGTGGCTGGTGGCTGTGGAGTCATGTGTCTGTGCTCATCTCAGGCTACGTGGCCTGCATGTACCCACAGTGGCTCACTGTTGTCTGCACCCCTGCCCAGGCTCCTTGACTGCTGGGAGCACTGGGTGTGGAGCCATCCCTTCCTCAGAGTGGTGGGAGGGCGTCCTGTTCGGCCTTTTGCCGCCTGGCTGTGCTGGGCAGGTCCCTCACTCAGTCATTCCACCTGAAGTCACGTGGTGCCTAATATGTGCCATTCTGAGGGGCCCCATGGCCACATCCCAGAGGGAAGAGCAAACGCCATAGAGGAAAGTGCTCAAAACCGGAGGACACAGGTGCCCGAGGGGGCCCAGCTGCGAGGGGGGCACAAGCCGAGAGCAGGCAGCGCCAGGGCCCAGGCTTCTGCCCCCAGCTGCTGGTGGGGAGGTTTTGGGGCTCAGGTGGGCTTGGGGGAGCGGCTGGACTAGGTGGGACCTGGCCCATTCGGGCACAGGATCAGCTGCTGTCTTGGTTGTGGGTGTGATGAAGAGAGCCGTGGTGGCTGGGCCCGTGGTTGGTGGTCTGAGAGCTGGGCAGGCTGGGGTGGGCATCGCTGCTTGAGAGCCCGGCTTGGACTTACCAACAACCTTCAGCCCTGGCATTTTAGTGGGTGTCGGGTGGGTGGTCGGCTGCATGAACCTGGAATTTGGGGCTGGAGAATGGAATGTGAGAACCCAGGGCATGGTGGGAGGCAGGGCAGGGCCCCGGACGCGGTGGCCAGGTACTGCTGAGGTGCCTCGGCCTGAGGCCTAGGCCTGAGCCTGGGCCCGCACAGTGGTAGGAAGTGCAGGCAGGGCGGAGGGGGTGGCTGGCAAGTGGGGGTGCGGGCAAGTGGTGGGTCTTGGTGGCCAAGTAAAGACAGTGCTTCCAGATGGAGGGGCTCGTCACACCCAGTGCAGGCTGTGATACACAGGTGACCTCACCTGTGCCGCTGAGGATCATGCTTGGAGTGGGGTTGCACACCTGACGGGGGCTGAGGAGGGCAGGAGGAGGGCGAGGGGGCCGTGCTCTCGCCAGGTCCCCAGGGTCGTGCTGTAAGCTGCAGGAAAGACGTGAGATGCTGGTTGCAGGGGTTTGGGCTGTAGCATCCTAAATTTGGGGCCCGTATGTTTTTTAAATGAACCTGGGATTTGATTTAATCAGGGAGGGTGACGCACAGGCTCAGGAATGACTGTCTTGTTGAAAGAAAGTTATTTTATTCACAGAGATTGGGGGCCGCTCCGCGCACCTAGGTGGTTGGGGTGGAGGAACGGGTAAGACGTCAGCATCAAAACTACAGAAAAAGGTGTGGTGTGGCAGTTCATGCCTGTAATCCCAGCACTTTGGGAGACCAAGGCAGTTGAACCACTTGAGGTCAAGAATTCGAGACCAGCCTGGTCTACACAATGAAACCCCGTCCCTACTAAAAATGCAAAATATTAACTGGACTTGGTGGCAGGCGCCTGTAATCCCAGCTACCCGGGAGGCTGAGGCAGGAGAATTGCTTTAACCTGGGAGGCACAAGTTGCAGTGGGCTGAGATCGTGCCACTGCACTCCAGCCTGGGTGACATGAGCGAAACTCTGTCTCAAAAACAAACCAACAAACCAAAACTATAGAAAAAGACGCACCTAGTGCAGCAGCTGCTGTGACCTCAGCTAATAGAAGAAATGTGGGTTTTGAAGTGGGGGACTGGAGGGGATGCCCACTGGGCTGGAGGGGGGCCGGGCTGGCAGGGGTACTGGGGTGGAGAGGACACCCAGCTGGAGGGGGTGCCAACCTGGTGGGGGGCATTAGGCTGGCGGAGCCCTGGGAAGGTGGGGGCACTGGGCCGGTTGGGATGCTGCAAGGGACTGCCGGGCTGGAGGAGGGGCGCCAGGCTGGTGGTGGTGTCAGGCTGGTGGTGGTGTCGGGCTGGAGGGGACGCCCTGTAGTTTCGGGGCACAGGGAGGAAGAGGCCCGGGTGTTACTGGTGAGGGCCGTGTGCACCTGGCTCCATGTCTCCCTGGGAGGTGGGCTGGAGCAAGGCCTTGTCGATGTGAGAGCAGAAAGGAAGGGCAGTAGAGAGGGAGAGTGTTTGGGGTCTTTCCTGTGGGAAAAACCTGCTGCTCATGACCTAGACTTTGGGTGGTTCAAGAGCTGAGTAGTCACAAAGTCCTAGTAACACCCCCGTGAACCAAAGGCCAGGGCCTTGCTGTGAGCATCCTCCTAGGGCGTGGCCATTCACAGTGAGGGCAGAGCCGCTAGGTGAGTGGCTGTGGGGCACTGACCAGATGCCCATTGCTGGGTTTTTTTTTGTTTGTTTGGACAGAGTTTCGCTCTTCTTGACCAAGCTGGAGTGCAGTGGTGCAATCTCGGATCAGTGTAACCTCTGCCTCCCGGGTTCAAGCGATTCTCCTGCCTCAGCCTCCCCAGTAGCTGGCATTACAGGAATGCGCCACCACGCCCAGCTAATTTTTGTACTTTTAGTAGAGACAAGGTTTTGCCATGTTGGTCAGCCTAGTCTCAAACTCCTGACCTCAGGTGATCTGCTCACCTTGGCCCCCCAAAGTGCTGGGAGTACAGGTGTGAGCCACCATACCTGGCCTAGAGTTTTAAAGACTTTTCTAAGTACACAATTATATTACTTGCAAAAACGAATTGTAGTTTAGGCTGGGCACAGTGGCTCACGCCTGTAATCCCAACACTTTCGGAAGCCAAGGTGGGAGGATCATTTCAACTCATCCAAGGCCAGGAGTTTGAGACCAGCCCAGGCAACACTGCTAGATACCATATCGACAAAAAATATAAAAAATTAGCTGGTGTGGTGGTGTGCACCTGTCTTCCCAGCTGCTCTGGAGGCTGACGCAGGTGGATTGTCAGAGCCTGTGAGGTTGAGACTGCAGTGAGCCGTGGTCACGCCACTGCACTCCAGCATGCACAGAGTGAGACCCTCTCTTTAAAAACAAGCAGAAAAGGCCAGGTGGGGTGGCTCACACCTGTAATCCCAGCACTCTGGGAGGCTGAGGTGGGTAGGTCACCTGAGGTCAGGAGTTTGACACCAGCCTGGCCAACATGGTGAAACTCTGTCTCTACTAAAAATACAAAAAAATTAGCCAGGATGGGCTGGGCACGGTGGCTCATGCCTGTAATCCTAGCACTTTGGGAGGCTGAGGTGGGTGGATCACCTGAGGTCATGAGTTCAAGACCAGCCTGGTCATCATGGTGAAACCCCATCTTAAAAAAAAAAAAAAAATTAGCCAGGTATGATGGCAAGTGGCTGTAATCTCACCTACTTGGGAGGCTGAGGCAGGAGAATTGCTTGAACCTGGGAGGCGGAGGTTGCAGTGAGCCGAGATAGTGCCACTGCACTCCAGCCTGGGCAACAGTGGGAGACCCTGTCTCAAAAAAGAAAAAAAGAGACATGGGCAGAGAGGAGAGTCACAGACCCACGAAGACAGAGCCCCTGCGAGAAGGTGGGAGCAGGGCCCTGCCAACACCTTGATCTTGGACTTCCGGCCTCCTCCAGAGCAGTGAGAGAATTGATTCCTGCTGTTTTAAGCTACGGAGTTTGTGGTGATTCGTTCTGGCAGCCACAGGAGACAAATCTACCCCCTTCCCCCAGCACCAGGAAGGCTGGTCGGGAGCTGGGCTCGGTGAAAGGGTGGCACTGGGAGTGATTTTCCGGTGTTGAACCAGCCTCACGTCCTGGTTTAGCCCCCGCTGCAGCCGATGAGATGACCCTTTCCTAGGTTGCTGGATTCAGTTTGTTGATATTTTTGTCTGGGATTTTGCCTCTATGTTTGTGAGTGAAACTGGCCTATAATTTCCATTTCTTGTTATGTCCATGCCTGGTTTCGGTGTTGAAGGGAAGATGGCTTCAAAAGATGAGTCAGGTATTACTCTTTTTATTTTTTTCATTTCTAAAAGAACTTTTCTTGGGGCTGGGCACGGTGGCTCATGCCTATAATCCCAGCACTTTGGGAGGCTGAGGCAGGTGGATCACTTGAGGTCAGGGGTTCAAGACCAGCCTGGCCAACATGGTAAAACCCCGTCTCTGAACATACAGAAAAATTAACCAGGCCTGGTGGGCCTGTAGCCCCAGCTACTTGGGAGGCTGAGGCAGGAGAATCGCTTGAACCCAGGAGATGGAGGTTGCCATGAGCCAAGATTGAGCCCTTGCACTGCAGCCTGGGCAACAGAGGGAGACTGTCTCAAGAAACAAAACAAAACCAAACTTTTTTGGGGGTAAAATTTGATCATTTCTTCTGTGTCTGCAACAATTTGTTACTGATGCTCTCTGGCTTGGAGTTTTCTTCGTGGGAAATCTTTTATGAATGGACTCAACTTCTTTTGTTATTCCAAGATGATTCCAATTTTCTGTTTCTTTTTGATCAGTTTTATTTTTATTTCTTTTTAAAATTTTATTATTTATTTACTTGTTTTGAGACAGAGTCTTGTCCTGTTGCCCAGGCTGGAGTACAATGGCTCGATCTCAGCTCACCACAACCTCCGCCTCCTGGGTTCAAGCAATTCTCCTGCCGCA
>NW_016107653.1:2217134-2219251 GCF_001604975.1 Cebus imitator
TTGCTAGAGACAAAGTCTCACTTTGTTGTCCAGGCTGGTCTCTAACTCCTGGGCTCAAGCGATCCTCCTGCCTCAGCCTTCCGAAGTGCTGGGATTACCGGTGTGAGTTACCGTGCTCGGCAAGTTATATTTTTGAAGAAACCTGTCATCAACAATTTCAAAAGACTGTTTAGGCAGTTGTTCTACATATCTTCTCATCTTTTTAATGTCTGCTGCATCTGACTGCAGTCTGTTTGTTATGGATGACACTGGTTATTTGTGTTTTCTCTCTTTTTGGCTTGGTTAGCAAGGAGCTAAATCATTTCTTAAAACCAGAGGTTAGCAAGGAGATAAATAATTTCATAAAACCAACTGTTGGCTTGATTGATGTATCTGTTATATATATTTTAAATGCTATTATTTTTTCTTTTTGTTATTTCTTCTATATTTCTTGAATTTAGTTTGCTCTTTTTCTAATCTGTTGAGTTAGATGCTTAGCGGCTTGGTTTTCGTAATTTCTTCCTTCATAATATATTCATTCAAATCTAGAAGCCTTCTCCTAAGCACTGATCGCATCATTGCATTCCAGCCTCGGAGACAGAGCAAGACCCTGTCTCTAAAAAAATAAAAAATAGGCTGGGCACCATGGCCCACGCCTGTAATGCCAGCACTTTGTGAGACCGAGGTGGGCGGATCGTGAAGTCAGGAGTTGAGCTGAATCCCACGTTTTTTCATGTGCAGCGTTTGCTTCACTGTGAAATGGCCCCATGTGCTCTTGGCCAGTGTTTCTTCTTTGACTGATGGGTTTATTGAGAGGTGAACTTCGTAACTTGCAAACATTTGTTTTTTTAATTTAGTCTTCCTTTTGGTAACTAGCTGAATTGCATTATCACCAGAAGAACATGATCTGCATGATTTTATTCCTTTGAAATTCCTGAGACTTGCTTTCCGGCGCAGGCTTGGTCAGTTCTTGTGGACCTGCCGCGTGCTGGGAAAATGCGCGTGTCCGCGGGGGTCTGCTGCAGCGCTCTGTGTGCCAGCGAAGTCAGGTTTGTTCTGCTGGTCACAGACAGCTGGAAAACCTGCTGCAATGGCTGAGGGCCTGCCTGTTCCTCCTGTTAGCTGTCAACTTGTGCTTTATGTAAACTTGGGTATGATTATTTTATATGCCCACCTGTCATCTGTCTGTGTCGCTGGGTGCAAATATCCTGGTGAATGGAAACTTCTGTCATTGTGATTGATCTCTACTGACCCTTTCCCTGAAAGCCGGCTCTGATCTCACAGGCAAACAAGCCTGCTTTTACCTCATGCTTGCATTATCTCTTCCATTCTCTCCCTCCCTCTCTCCCTCCCTCCCTGCCTTCCTTCTCTTTCTTGCTCTCTTTCTTTTTTGACAGAGTTTCACTTTGTACCCCAGGCTGCAGTGCAGTGGCACGATCTTGCCTCACTGCAACCTCCACCTCCCAGGTTCCAGCGATTTTTGTGGCTCAGCCTTCCAAGTAGCTGGGATTACAGGCACATGCCACCACATCTGGCTAATTTTTGTATAATTAGTAGAGACAGGATTTCACCATATTGGCCAGGCTGGTCTCAAACTCCTGACCTCCTGTAACCCCTCTGCCTCGGCCTCCCAAAATGCTGGGATTATAGGTGTGAGCCATCTTACCCAGCCTCTTCTCTTATTTTCAATCTTTCTGTATATATATTATAAATGTAGATTCCAGAAACAGAATATATGTCTTATGATGAACTCTTCTAATGGATTTGTAATCACTGATATATTTGGGTTTCAATCTACCATCTTTCTAGGAACCGCCATGTAACCATAACCTCACACACTGTAGGCTTCTAGCATCTAATGGGCATGCACGGAAGCTCATCACTGTTGAACCTGCATTTTCCCAACATGGAACGTCTCGTGCTGATTTGCACCCATGTATCCTCTTTGGTGAAATGTCTGTTCAAGTCCTTTGCCCATTTTTAGCTTATCGTATTTACTACAGATTGATTTTTTGATTTTTGGAGACAGGGTCTCGCTCTGTCTCCCAGGCTGGAATGCACACGTAGCTCATTGCAGCCTCAAACTCCGGGGGCTCCTGACTCGGCCTTCCAAAGCACTGAGATTACAGTCATGAGTC
>NW_016107653.1:2219516-2222598 GCF_001604975.1 Cebus imitator
TAGAGACGGGGTTTCACCATGTTGACCAGGATGGTCTCGATCTCTTGACCTCATGATCCACCCGCCTCGGCCTCCCAAAGTGCTGGGATTACAGGCTTGAGCCACCGCGCCCAGCTGATTTTTTTATTCTTTTGAGACGGAGTCTCACTCTGTCACCAGGCTGGAGTACAGTGGCATGCTATCAGCTCACTGCAATTTTCACCTCCCGGGTTCAAGCAATTCTCCTACCTCAGCCTGTCAAGTAGCTGGGATTACAGGTATGCGCCACCATGCCTGGCTAATTTTTGTAGTTTTAGTAGAGATGGGATTTCACCGTGCTGGCCAGGCTGGTCTCAAACTCCTTACCTCGTGATCCACCTGCTTCCGCCTCCCAAAGTGCTGGGATTACAGGCGTGAGCCACTGGGCCCGGCTGCTGATTTTAAGAGTTAAAAAAACATGTATTCTGAAGCAAAAAAATGGGTGCTGATGAATTCGTGCAGAAAAAGGAACGCTTATACACTGCTGGTGGAAGTGTAAATTAGTTCAACCATTGTGGAAAACAGTGTGGTGATTCCTCAAAGACCTAAAAACAGAACTGGTATTCAACCCAGAAATCCCATTACTGGATATATACCCAAAGGAATAGAAATTGTTCTATCAAAAAGACACATGCAGCACTATTCACAATAGTAAAGACATAGAATCAACCTGAATGCCCATCAGTAATAGAATAGATAAAGAAAATGTGGTACATCTACACTATGGAATACTATGCAGCCATAAAGAAGAATGAGATCTTGTTTTTTGCAGGAACATGGATGGAACTGAAGGCCATTATCCTTAGCAAGCTAATGCAGAAACCGAAATCAAAATACACGTTCTCCCTTAAAAGTAGGAGCTAAATGATGAGAACACATGGACACATAGAGGGGAACAACTGCCACTGGCCTATCGGAGGGTGGAGGGTGGGAGGAGGGAGAGGATCAGGTAAATAACGAATAAGTACAAAGGCTTAGTACCTACGTGATGAACTAATCTGTACAACAAACCCCCTTTACACAAGTTAACCTATATAACAGACCTGCATGTGTTTGTTGTTTACTCCTGAACATAAAAGTTAAATAAATAATTATGTATGTCTATTCTGCATACAGAGCTTTTGTTTGATATGTGATTCACAAGTTGATATAGTTTGGCCGTGTCCCCACCCAAATCTCATTTAATTGTAGTTCCCATAATCCCCACATGTTGTGGGAGGGACCCAGTGGGAGGTAATTGAGTCAAGGGGGCAGTTACCTCCATGCTACTCTTCTCTTGATAGTGAATTCTCACGAGATCTGATGGTTTCATAGGGGCTTTTCCCCCTTCCTTCTCCTGCCACCATGTGAAGAAGGATGTGTTGCTTGCTTCCCCTTCTGCCATGATTCTGTCTCTTGAGGCCTCCCCAGGCATGCAGAACTGTGAGTCAATTAAATCTTTTTCTTTTATAAATTACCCAGTCTTGGGTATTTCTTCATAGCAGCGTGAGAATGGACTCATATGCAATACTTTCTCCAGTATATAACTTGTCTTTTCATTCTCTTACCAGTGACTTTTACACAGAAAAAAGGTTTAAATTTTGATGAAATCCAATTTATCAATTTATCTTTTATGGATTGAGATTTTGTTGTTGTGTTTAAGAATATTTTTAGCCTTGGCCCAGGTTGTGAAGATTTCTTCTTTTTCTTCTAAAGGTTTTGTAGCTTTCTGCTTGACATTTAGACCTGTGATCATTTTGAGTTAATTTTTGCATAAGGAATGAGGATCTAGGTTGAGGATCCTTTTTTTTCCCCACACAGATGTCCAATTTGGTGAAAAAACTATCTTTCCAATGTCATTTCACCTTTGCACTTTAGTTAAAAATTAATTACCACTTTCAAAAAGCTAGGAGTGGAAGGGAATTTCCTCAACCTGATGAAAGAGGTCTGCTAAGCCCCACAGTTAACATTCTACTTAATCGTAAAAGACAGGATGCTCTCCTCCTGGGATCAAAAACAAGACCAGGATGTCTCCTCCCACTACTTTTATTCAACATTGTACTGGAGGCTCTAACCAAGGCAATTCAGCAAGACAAAGGAATAAAGGACATCCAGATCAGAAAGGAAGAAGTAAAACTAACTCTCTGCAGATGACATAATCTTATATATAGAAAATCCTCAGAAATGCACTAAAAATATTAGCACTAATGAAGTTCATCAAGGTTGCAGCATCTTGTGATCAGTGTGCAAACATCCATGGTATTTCTCTGCACCAGCCGTGAGCAACCGAAATCAAGTCAAAAAATTCCATTTATAGCAGAGTCAAAAAGAATTAAACACATTCGGGAAAGAGATCCAAGATGGCCGATTACTAGCAGCTCGGGATTGTAGCACCCAGTGAAAGTGCAGAGAACGAGAGGACGCCACACTTTCAGACGAATTTTTTTGCTGATGGACCAGGAGATTCGCAGCAGAGGAGCCCCACGGGTCGCCAGCGCGACTCTTGTGGCTGGCGCAGCGGTTCCCGGTGCGGAGTGAACGGGACTGGTTCCCCTTTTGGTCGATGTTTGGAGCTCCGGGAAGGCAGAGTTGCCCATTCAGCTGATTGAAAGGGGGACCCAGGAGGGAAGCCAGACTGGAGATTCCCGGGCAGAAAAGCACCAGGAGTCTTGGCACCGCTGTTCTGGCCGGCGCAGTGGGTTGCTCGGATTTCGGTGCTGGGAATCAACAAGTTGGACATCCACACAGAGACCTAATTTGAAAGTTGGTAATTACAATGACAGGTGGGTGAATTTACAATGATGGGAAGAAAACAGCATAAAAAGGCTGAGAATACTCAAAATCAGAACGCTTCTCCCTCCACAGGGGATCACAGTTCCTCATCAACAAGGGAACAAGGCTTGATGGAGAATGAGCATGTTCCAATAACAGAATTAGGCTTCAGAAATTGGATAATAAGAAACTTCTGTGGCCGGGCGCGGTGGCTCAAGCCTGTAATCCCAGCACTTTGGGAGGCCGAGGCGGGTGGATCATGAGGTCAAGAGATCGAGACCATCCTGGTCAACACAGTGAAACCCCGTCTCTA
>NW_016107653.1:2224353-2227665 GCF_001604975.1 Cebus imitator
CTGGGTTCAGGCAATTCTCCTGCCTCAGCCTCCTGAGTAGCTGGGATTACAGGCACGCACCACCATGCCCAGCTAATTTTTTGTAGTTTTAGTGGAGACGGGGTTTCACCATGTTGGCCAGGATGGTCTCGATCTCTTGACCTCGTGATCCACCCGCCTCGGCCTCCCAAAGTGCTGGGATTACAGGCTTGAGCCACCGCGCCCGGCAAAATACACACACTTATCAGTACCACATCACACCTACTCACAGGTTTAAATGAAATATTGGTTGACTGCTTGTTTGTTATTTTCTTCCCTCATCATTTTTATTTTTTATTTTTTTATTTTTTTTCCTGTTTCCATTATTAAGCATAAAAGATGTTTTCAATACCCATTTTTAGACTGCAGTCTACCCCGGGCAATAAAGCAACACTTCCGTTCTCTCTCCCTCTTCCTCTTCCTTCCTCTCCTTCATTTATTATTATTATTATTTTCTTTCTTTCTCTCTCTTTTTTTTTTAAAAAAACCCAAAATCCCACAGCTTCTACAGAAGAAGGGTAAAACGGCCACGTGTGGTGTATTTTCTGTTAAAAAAAAAAAACAAAAAAACAAAACTTTAAAACGTGTGCTCTGACAATGACAAAATGTTCTTGAAAGAAATTAAAGAAGACCTAACTAAGTAAATGTAACGACACCCTGCTGTGTTCATCACAAACGGACCTTCAGACTTAATGCAATCCCTATCAAAACCACACATGGCTTCTTTGGTTGTGGCAGAAACTGACAAGCTGATTCTGAAATTCACAGGGAAATGCAAGAGATCCAGGGCAGCCGAACCAGTCTTTTTTCTGTTTTCTTTTGAGATGGGGTCTTGCTCTGTTACCCAGGCTGGAGTGCTGTGGTGAGATCTCGGCTAACTGCAACCTCTGCCTCCTAGGTTCAAGTGATTCTCTTGCCTCAGCCTCCAGAGTAGCTGGGATTACAGGTGCCCACCATCACACTTGGCTAATTTTTGTATTTTTAGTAAAAATGGGGTTTCACCATGTTGGCCAGGCTTGTGTCGACTGAACTCCTGGCCTCAAGTGATCCACCCGCCTCCATCTCCCAAAGTGCTGGGATTACAGGAGTGAGCCACTACACCTGGCCTCAAAATGACCTTGAAGAAAACAGGTGGAGGATCTACACTTCCTAATGTCAACACTTAACTACAAAGCTGCAGAAGTCAAGACAATGAGGAGCTCAGAAGGACAGACTTACAGATTACTGCAACAGAGTGGAGAATCCAGAAATAAACCTTTATGTGTTTATGGCCAATTGATTTTTGAAAAGGATGTCAAGACCATTGAAAGGGAAAGAACCGTCTTTTCAACAAATGGTGCTGGGTTTGTGCCCCAGGGCTGCCCTAACAAAGCACCACAAACGGGAGCCCATAGACCACAGGAGTTCATTCTCTATGCTCTGGAAGCTAGAAACCCAAGATCAAGGTGTCTGCAGGGCTGGTGTTGCTGAAACTGACCCAACAGTCCCATAGACTGTTCTTTTTGAAAACACAGAAATTGACCCTCTGGTCTTAAAGCTTGAAACTTTTGTTTATCTAACTTTCTTCCTCAGCCAAGGAATTTTCAGGTCTCTCAAAAAAGTATCAAAGAACTGAAACTCCCCAGACCAAGGCACAGATACTGGACCCCTCATTCACCATGATTTCTTCCTTGCCTGGTATGGTTGAGCTGTGTCCCCACCCAAATCTCAACTTGAATTGTATCTCCCAGAATTCCCATGTGTTGTGGGAGGGATGAAGGCGGGTAATTGAATTATGGGGGCCGGTCTTTCCTGTGCTATTCTCTTGTTACTGAATAAGTCTCACGAGATTTGATGGTTTATCGGGGATTTCTGCTTTTGCTTCTCTCTCATTTTGTCTTGCTGCTGCCATGTAAGAAGTGCCTTTCACCTCCCACCATGATTCTGTGAACTCCTCAGCCGTGTAGGACTGTCAGTCCAGTTAAACCTTTTTTTTTGTTCCCAATTTCAGGTATGTCTTTATCAGCAGCATGAAAACGAACTAATACATTGCCCCTCCCTAGTTCTTGTTTTCTTACACATTGTTACATTTCTTCCCTGCTATGTGAACTCCTGGTTCTAGTCAGTCAGGAGATGGATTTGAGACTGAGCTCCCATCGCCTTGGCTCAGCACCTGATTAAAGCCTTCTTCCTTGGCCACTCTTGGCATCTCAGTGATTGGCTTGCTGTGCGCAAGCAGCAGGACTTGGACCGAAACCCTGGTGTTTCAGTAACATTGCCAGCAACTCTCAGCTTGCGGCTGCTTCCCTCCAGCCTCTGTCTGTCCTCACTCAGCCTTCTTTCCAACGTGTGTGTCCGTCTTCAAAACTCTGTCTTCCTGTCAGGACACAGCCACTGGATGTAGGCCACCCCAATCCAACCTGATCTCAACTTAACTTGATTAGATCCACAAAGATCCTATTTTCAAATAAGGTCACATTCGCAGGTACCACGGCTAGGACTGAAACATATCTTTTTGGGAGCCATGATTTAGCCCACAACAAATCCCTTCATTACAACAGACATAGAATTTAACTCAAAATGCATCATAGACCTAAATGTAAAACCTAAAACTATAAAACTTCTAGAAGAAAACAGGAGAAAATCTTTGTGACCTTGGATTATGCAAAAGCTTCTTAGGACACAGAAAAGCACAAGCAACAAAATAAAAGATAGATAAATTGGGTTTAATTAAAATAGAAGTTTCTTGGCCAGGTGCGGTGGCTCACATCTGTAATCCCAGCACTTTGGGAGGTCAGGGCAGGCAAATCACGATGTTGGGAGTTTGAGACCATCCTGGCCAACATCTCTACTAAAAATACAAAAATTAGCTGGGCATGGTGGCTCTCGCCTGTAGTCCCAGCTACTCGGGAGGCTGAGGCAGGAGAATCGCTTGAACCTGGGAGGCGAAGGTTGCAGTGAGCCAAGATTGCGCCATTGCACTCCAGCCTGGTTGACAAGAGCGAAACTCTGTCTTAAAAAAAGAAAAAAAAAGAAGTTTCTGCCCAGGTGTGGTGGCTCACTCCTGTAATCCCAGCACTTTGGGGGGCCGAGGTGGGCAGATCACAACGTCAGGAGTTCGAGACCAGACTGGTCACCATGGTGAAACCTTGTCTCTACTAAAAATACAAAAATTGCTGGGCGTGGTGGCACACACCTATAATCCCAGCTACCCGGGAGGCTGAGGCAGGAGAATCGCTTGAACCTGGGAGGTGGAGGTTGCAGTGAGCTGAGATTGCACCACTGCACTCCAGCCTGGGCGGCAGAGAGAGAGAC
>NW_016107653.1:2227860-2248958 GCF_001604975.1 Cebus imitator
ACCGGGTGTGGTGGCTCACGCATGTAATCCCAGCACTTTGAGAGGCTTAGGCAAGTGGACTGCCTGAGGTCAGAAGTTTGAGACCAGTCTGGTCAACATGGTGAAGCCCTGTCTCTATTAAAGATACAAAATTTAGCCGGGTGTGGTGGCGGGTGCCTGTATTTCCATCTACTTGGGAGGCTGAGGCACGAGAATTGCTTGAACCTGGGAGGTAGATGTTGCAGTGAGCTGAGATTGTGCCACAACACTCCAACAAGGATGACAGAGCACGACTCTGTCTAAAAAAAAAGTTGAAAAGACAACGCACAAATTGGGAAAAACATTTGCAAATCATGTATGTGATAAGAGAATTGCATCCAGAATGTATAAGGAACGCTTAGAATGGGACAGTAACAGGATAAATAACCCAACGGAAAAATGTGCAAAGGACCTGGACAGACATTTCTCCTAAGGAGATAGGCAAATGACCAATAAACACATGACCCAATGCCCAGTGCCATTAGCCATCAGGGCAGTGCAACTCAGAGCCACAGTAAGGCAGCACTTCACACCCACTATGGTGGCTATGATGAAAAACGCTGACAATAACAAGTGTTGGCAAGGATGTGAAGAAATTGGAATCCTCATACATTGCTGATGGAAATGTAAAATGATCTGAAAAACAGTTGGCACTTCCCAAGAATGTTAAACACAGAGTTACATATGACCTGGCCACTCCACTTCTAGACGGGTGCCTAAGAGAAATAAACACAGGTCCACATCAAATTTTCTACTCAAGCGTCCATAGCCACGTCCATCATAACCAAAAGATGGAAACGCCCAAATGCCATCAACTGATAAAGAGGTAATAAGAGAATGGAATATTGTTTGCAATAAAAAGGAAGGAATAACGACATGCGGCAACACGAACATGACTTGAAAACATCGCGCTTAGCAGATTACGCCCGTCTCAAATGACCACATACGGAATGATCCCATTGTATGAGACTTCCAGAAGAGGCGAATCTGTAGAGAGAGAAAGTAGATGAGTAGTTGCCAGGGCTGGGAAAACTGGGAAGAAGTTGGGGGTGAAAGGGGGATGAATGCTACGGGTCTGGGGCTTCTTTTGGGGATGATGAGAATGTTTTAAAATGGATTACAACATGTGTAAATATACCAAAAATTATTGAATTGTAGAATTGTACACTTTTTATTTCATTTTTTTTGTTTTTTTGAGACGAGCCTCGCTCTGTCACCCAGGCTGGAGTGGTGCAGTGGTGTGATCTCGGCTCACTGCAACCTCTGCCTCCTGGGTTCAAGCGATTCTCCTCCTGCCTCAGGCTCCCGAGTAGCTGGGATTACAGGAGTACGCCACCACGCCCAGCTAATTTTTGCATTTTAGTAGAGACGGGATTTCGCTATGTTGGCCAGGCTGGTCTTGAACTCCTGACCTCAAGTGATCTGCCTGCCTCAGCCTCTCAAAGTGCTGGGATTATAGGTGTGAGCCGCCGTGCCTACCCTGTACACTTTTGCTTTTTGAGACAGAGTTTCACTCTATTGCCCAAACTTTCATGGCTAACTGTAGCCTCAACCTCCCAGGCTCACGTGGTCTTCCCACCTCAGCCTGCTGAGTAGCTGTGACTACAGGCATACCCCGCCACCCCTACCTGCTCTTTATTTTCTGTAGAGATGAGGTCTTGCTGTGTTACCCAGGCTGGTATGGAACTCTTGGGCTCAAGCAGTTCTCCTGCCTGGCCTCCTGAAGTGCTGGGATTACAGGAGTGAGCTGCTGTGCTTGGCTGAATTGCACACTTTATTTTTTTGAGATGGAGTCTTGCTCTGTTGCCTAGGCTGGAGTGCAATGGCGTGATCTCGGCTCACTGCAACCTCCATCTCCTGGGTTCAAGCGATTCTCCTGCCTCAGACTCCCAAGTAGCTGGGTGGTACTACAGGCATGGGCCACCATGCATGGCTAATGTGTGTGTGTGTGTGTGTGTATGTGTGTTTTTAGTAGAGGTGAGGTTTCACCATGTTGGCAAGGCTGGTCTCATACTCCTAACCTCAGGCGATCCCCCCGCCTTGGCCTCCCAGAGTGCTGGGATTACAGGTGTGAGCCACTGCACCTGTCCTGAATTTTACCCTTTAAATGGCTGCATTTTTTTTTTTTTTTTGAGACAGTCTCACCCTGTCGCCAGGCTGTAGTGCAGAGGCATGATCTCGGCTCACTGCAACCTCCGCCTCCCAGGCTCAAGCGATTCTCCTGCTTCAGGCTCCCGAGTAGCTAGGACTACAGGTGCTCGCCACCACACCTGGCTAATTTTTTTTTTCTTTTTTTTTTTTTTTTTTTTTTTTGAGACGGAGTTTCGCTCTTGTTACCCAGGCTGGAGTGCAATGGCGCGATCTCGGCTCACCGCAACCTCCGCCTCCTGGGTTCAGGCAATTCTCCTACCTCAACCTCCCGAGTAGCTGGGATTACAGGCATGTGCCACCATGCCCAGCTAATTTTTTGTATTTTTAGTAGAGACGGGGTTTCACCGTGTTGACCAGGATGGTCTCGATCTCTTGACCTCGTGATCCACCTGCCTCGGCCTCCCAAAGTGCTGGGATTACAGGCTTGAGCCACCGCACCCGGCCTAATTTTTGTATTCTTAGTAGAGACAAGGCTTCACCATGTTGGCCAGGATGGTCTCGATCTCTTGACCTTGTGATCCACCCACCCGCATTGGCCTCCCAAAATGCTGGGATTACAGGCGTGAGCCACCGTGCCTGACTAAATGGATGAATTTTATGGTGTTTGAATTATATTTCAACAAAGCTGTTAAGGAATCAGTGGCCATGCTTACACACTTGTTCCATTGAGCTGTTGGCTGACCCTCTGCAGTGCAGCCTGTCTCAGGTGGTTCAGGTTTACAGTGAGTTAACAGCCGTCAGTGAGAACCCTCCAACTCCTTCCCTTCTTTTCCAGAATTATTTTGGCAACTCTAGTTCCTTTTCATTTCTATATACATCTCAGAATAAGATTGTCTATATCTATAAAATTTCCTGCAGGGATTTTAATTGAAATTGCATTAAATCTGTACTCGTTTTGGAGAGAATTGGTATCTTAACTATATTCATTCTAATTCAGGAACACAGTATGCCTCTCCATATATTTAGTCCTTCTTTGATTTCTTTCTTTCTTTTTTTTTTTTTTTGAGATGAAGTCTCGCTCTGTCATCAAGCTGGAGTGCAGTGGCATAATCTTGGCTCACTGCAACCTCTGCCTCATGGGTTCAAGCGATTTTCCTGCCTCAGCCTCCCAAGTAGCTGGGACTACAGGTGTGTGTCACCACATCCAGCTAATTTTTTGTATTTTTAGTAGAGACAGGATTTCACCATGTTGGCCAGGATAGTGTTGATCTCTTGACCTCGTGATCTACTCACCTCAGTTTCCCAAAGTGCTGGGATTACAGGTGTGAGCCACCATACCTGGCCTGTTTGATTTCTTTTATCAGCGTTTGATAGTTTTCAGCATACAAATCCTGTACCGGTCTTGTTAGATTAATACCAAACTAATTAATTTACTGGAATAATATTGTAAATAGCATGGCTTTAGAAATTTTGGTTTTCAATTGTTACTAGTATTCTTTTTTTTTGGTAAATTTCTTGGGATTTTCTATATAGACTTTTATGTTATTTATGGATAGGGGTATCTTTATTTCTTCCTTTCTAATCTGTATGCCTTTTATTTTGCTGGTTTTATTGCATTGGCTAGGGCTCAGCATTTAGTCCTTCACTATTATCACATTAGATCCAGAGTGGTTTTTTTTTTTTTTTTTTTTTTAAGACAAGGTCTTGCTCTGTTGCCTAGGCTGGAGTGCAGTGGTGCAATCTCAGCTCACTGCAACCTCCACCTCCCAGGTTCTCAGCAATTCTCATGCCTCAGCCTCCTGAGTAGCTGGAATTACAGGCGTGTGTCACTACGGACTGCTAGAGATGGGGTTTCACCATGTTGCCCAGGCTGACGTGGAACTCCTGAGCTCACGTGATCTGCCCACCTTGGCCTCCCAAAGTGTTGGGATTACAGAGTGAGCCGCCACACCCAGCCAGACTGTTTTGTCTTTTTTGTAGACAGGGTTTTACCATGTTTCCCAGGCTGATCTTGAACTCAAGCTCAAGCAATCCACCCACCTGGGCCTCCCTAAATTCTGGTATTATAGGCATGAGCCACAGCACCTGGCTGTTTTTTTTTTTTTTTTTTTCAAATTAAAAATCACAGATATGGAGTCTCTCTCTGTTTCCCAGGCTGGTCTTGAACTCCTCCTGGCCTCCCAAAGTGTTGAGATTACAGGGGTGAGCCACCATGTCTGGCCTGTTGTTTTTGTTGCTTTTTGTAGATTCTCTTTATGAGACTAGGCATGTTCCCTTTGCTTTCTAGTTTGCTGGGAGTGTTTATCATGGATGAGTGTTGGATTCTGTCAAATGCTTTGTTTGAATTGATTGAGATGATCACATGGTTTCTTCTTGAGACTAATGTGGTAGATCACATTGATTCATTCTCACACATTGAACTAGCCTTGCCTTCCTGGGCTAGCCTCCATTTGGTTGTGGTATTTGTGTGTGTGTTTTAATGTTGCTTGATTCTATTTGCTGTTATTTAGTTGAGGGTTTTTGTGTCATCTTGGCATTGTGGTTGTTATTGCCGTCTGTCTTGCAGGTTGGATTTCCTGGTTCTTCACATGCAGAGTAATTTTAGATTGTATCCTGCACATTTAGACATTATGAGTCTGGTCTTATTTAAATCCCATGGAGAATGTTGATATTTTGTTTCATCACGCAATGAACCTAGCTGGTTTCAGGCCACAAGTTCAAACAGGCTTCCACATCAGTTTTGTTTCCAAAGCCTTTGCAGTAGGACTCAGATCTGTCCTCTGTGTGCACTACCCAGTGGCTAATGTAGGAGGTGGGCAGTGCCCTGTCCTTTTGTTCAGTTCTCAGTCTTTGGGATGTGAATGAGGGTCAGACTTGTACATGCACGGCTTGCACGGCTTCTTGGGTTGCTTTCTAATGCTCCTCCCTGTCCACTGTCTCTCCCGGCCCCGCGGACCACATCTCCTGGGGCTGGAAAGGAAGGTTCTTCTCCCTCAGTGTTTTAGGTGCTTGTCAAGCCCATGTCTTGGTCATGGCTTTGATGGGATACCTAGGGGATGGGGCACCAGAGAATGGAGAAGAGTAAAATAAAAACACTACAAAACCCCCCAAAACCAAAAAAACCCTGTCCTCCCAAACCCTGGCCTCCCCCAGGGAGTTGTCCTACTCCCTGGGAGCCTAAGCGACCTTTTTCTTTGCTGTCCCCTGTGCCGGGACTAGGGGACTTCTAGAGCTCTCTGTCCACTTCTGGCTTTCAGGCTGAGTTGAGTCCAGGCCCGGGATATGGGAAGAGAATCTGAAAGTTCACTAACAGTTGAGGGGTGCCTCAAATTCTGACCTTTCCCCCAAATCTGGTGTCCCTTTACCTCTCTGACCCTCAGTCTCCTCCTCTGTCAGAGGGAAGTGAGAGCAGTTCTGGGAGGAGGGCAGGCAGGCAGACGGGGCTCTCCTCTGGCTCACGCGGGGCAGCCTCTGCCCCAGAGATGGACGGGATGTGGGCGGGGGGCTCAGTGAGTGTTCCCTCAGTGACGAAATGATGCCAAAGTCCCCAAACCCTAGCTTCCTCCTTGATGCGCTGCGGAAGATGGGGGCCGCTCATCATTCCTTTCCTCTGTCCTGTGAAGAAACCCGAGAAGGCTGGATTTCTCCCCAGAGAGGACAGAGGGCAGCACGGAGGGCCCCGCCGGCCCGGCCAACCCTGCGCCTAGGTCCCTGCCAGCTCCTGGGCCGGCGGGCACCCGTCCGGCGGAGTCGGGTCGCTCTCGGGGTCGGCCAGAGTCTGTCTCCAGGGGGCTGCAGCGGAGTTTCAGAGCGCCGCGCGCACTGAGCGGACCGGCGATTCCGGGCGGTGGGTGAAGAGGGTGGAGACGGGACCCCGAGCCCCCCAGGGGTGCAAGAGGGCGCCCTGCTCCTCGGAGCCACCTGCCTTGCGCGCCGCAGCGCAGTGCTGTCGCCGTGGCAACCGGCGCTGCGGAGGGGGCGGGGCGCCGGGACCCCCGCGCTCCCAGGTCCCCAGGTCCCGCGGGGCTCACGGGCCGAGGGGCGCGGGGCGGGGCCTCTGGGCCGGGGGCGGCGCCGCGCGGGCGCGGGAGGGGCGCGGCGGGAGGAGCCGGCCGGCCCGGGCGGTGGCGGCAGAGGCTCGGCGGGCGGGCCCCGGAGCGGCGCAGCATCTGCGGGCGGCGGGGTAGGCGCGGGCGCGGGCGCGGGCGCGGGCGCGGGCGGGACTAGATGGGCGCGCGGCGGGCCTGGGCGACCCTGCACCTCCGGGCGTGGGGGCTGCTGGGCGGGGGCCGAGGCGGCCGGGGTGAGGCCTGGGGCCGGCGAGGTGGCGGGGACCGGCCCTGCGTGGGGAAGCTTCGTGGGGACAAACGGAGACGCAGCCTGCTGGGAGCGGCCCAAGCTCTGCACCGGCCCGCGGCGTGAGCGCAGCGGCCCCCTCCCCGCCCCTCCTCTCCCGGGCTCCGAGGGGGTGGTTCTGGGGCGGGGGTCCTTAGGGGGCGCGGGCAGTGAAGGGCCTGGAGGCCTCAGGGTCTGTGCCATGTCTGAGTCGCGGGGCGTGGGGGGAGGAGGGGGCCTCGGCCGGGACCCAGCAGACCCAGGACAGGTGGGCCTGGGGCTAGGTCCCTAGGGAGGGATGGCCCAGCCGGGCTCTGGCTTTCCCGGGCAGGGGCTCCTCTAGGGGCTGGAGTCCGTCTCCCCTCGCCAGCGCAGAGCCCCTCGGCCCTTGGCCCGCGTCTGCCAAGTGCCTGAGGATCGAGCAGCCGCGGAGTGGGGCCAGGGGCCGAAGGCACGGCCGGAAAGGGTGAGCGGCACCGCGGCTCCTCCGCTATTTATTTGGCCCGGATGAGCGCGGAGAGGGAGGAAATTCTCAGGTTGCGGCTGCAGTTAGGGGAGGCCCCGGTGGGCCTGGAATGGGCCCAGAGAAGGCTTCCTGGGTCAGACGTGTCGGCCCAGTGGACGTGAGTGTCCCGGTGGGACCCGGAGCGTGGGGAACGCTGGAGGCAGGGGCGTGGGCTAAGGACCCCCAAGGCACTTTCTGCGCGACCCGTAAGAGCTCCGAGGGGTGGGGGGTCCTGTGTGTGGCTGTGGGGATCCTGGGCGGTGAGTGCTGGTGGGGGCAGGGGGCTGGAGTGCAGAGTTCAACGCCTTCCCGGATCCGTGGGGGCTGCGGTGTCACCAGGGCAGTCCGAGCGCCCGACCGTCACGGGGACATTAAATTTTATGCCTTTGTCTAGACAGGGCAGCAAACGGAGCCCCAGGCCTGGGGCGTGTGGAGGGGGGCGGGCGGGGAGTGAGCCTGCCTGTGACTGTGGGGCGGGTGAGGGCGTGCGGGCCTCTATCGTCACCCAGGTGTGCGCAGGCCCAGCTGTGGGGACGCACAGCCCGATGTGGGAATCCGACGGCACGGCCATGACCCAGTGCCAGGTGTGGGACAGAGGTGCAGGGGCCGTGGGAGCCCGACGGGCCTTGGTGGACCGGCTTCCCGAGACTCGAGGGCAGCCAGAGGCAGCGCCCCGGCCACAGGAGCAGAGCAGGGTGGCTGTGCCGGGGCAGAGGGTGGGGGACAGCGCCTCGCCAGGGGCATGCGGAGCCTTGGGGAGCAGGGCAGGCGGTGGTCACGCGCCCCGGAGGGTGGACAGAGCCGGTCCGCGCAGGGAGGAGGGGCGTGGGGGCTGCCAGGCAGGGGCGGGAGGCTCGGAGAGGCTTGTGGGACGGATGCATCCGGACCTGGGTGACTCTTGGTCCCAGATCAGAAAGCCGGGGAGGGGCCGGGGCCTCCTTGGGCACTCCGAGAGCGGAGGGGCAGGCCCGCCTCCCGGCCCAGTGCGGTGGCGGCGGGGAGAGGGACGCCCGAAACTCCGCAGGAACGGCTTGGGGCCAGCAGCGCGTGCGTGGGGTCTGGGCCGCCGGAGCCAGGAGGGACAACCCCCCCTCGGGCTCCGGGAACGCGCGCGGCGGGCAGAAAACGCGTCCGTTCCGTTTCCTTCCTGGCGGCGGGAACGAGGCCCGGGTGCTCTGGCGAGGCAGCAGCGCCCCCTGGAGGCCTCGCCGCGGTTCGCCGCTGCCGGTTCGCGCATGGGCGAAGGCGTGCGCGATGTCTCGGGCCCAGCGGGTGGGAGGCGCGGGGTGGGGGCGGGGGGAGGCCGCCCAAGCCCTCACCCTGACCCTGTCTCCTCCGGTCTCCCCAGGTTCCGAGCTCGCCAGGCCGCGCCGCGCCATGCCGGCTGGCTGAGCGCCGTCGCAGGGCCTCGTCCCGCCTGGCGTGGGGGCCGCGCGCGCCCAGGCCCGGGCCAGGCGGCCGACCATGGTGCTGCCGCCCCCGGACCGGCGCCACGTGTGCCTGACCACGCTGGTGATCATGGGCAGCATGGCCGTCATGGACGCGTACCTGGTGGAGCAGAACCAGGGCCCGCGCAAGATCGGCGTGTGCATCATCGTGCTGGTGGGCGACGTGTGCTTCTTGCTAGTGCTGCGCTACGTGGCCGTGTGGGTGGGCGCCGAGGTGCGCACGGCCAAGCGCGGCTACGCCATGATCCTGTGGTTCCTTTACATCTTTGTACTGGAGATCAAGCTCTACTTCATCTTCCAGAACTACAAGGCGGCGCGGCGCGGCGCGGCGGACCCCGTGGCGCGCAAGGCGCTGACGCTGCTGCTGTCGGTGTGTGTGCCCGGCTTGTTCCTGCTGCTCGTGGCGCTGGACCGCATGGAGTATGTGCGCACCTTCCGCAAGCGCGAGGACCTGCGCGGCCGCCTGTTTTGGGTGGCGCTGGACCTGCTGGACCTGCTGGACATGCAGGCCAGCCTGTGGGAGCCGCCGCGCTCCGGGCTGCCGCTGTGGGCCGAGGGCCTCACCTTCTTCTACTGCTACATGCTGCTGCTGGTGCTGCCGTGCGTGGCGCTGAGCGAGGTCAGCATGCAGGGCGAGCACATCGCGCCGCAGAAGATGATGCTCTACCCGGTGCTCAGCCTCGCCACCGTCAACGTGGTGGCCGTGCTGGCGCGCGCCGCCAACATGGCACTCTTCCGCGACAGCCGCGTCTCGGCCATCTTCGTCGGCAAAAACGTGGTGGCGCTCGCCACCAAGGCCTGCACCTTCCTGGAGTACCGCCGACAGGTGCGCGACTTCCCGCCACCCGCGCTGGCGCTGGAGCTGCAGCCGCCACCCCCGCAGCGCAACTCGGTGCCACCGCCTCCGCCGCTGCATGGCCCGCCCGGGCGCCCCCACGGGTCCTCGCCCACTCGTGACCCCCTGGACACGTGACAGGGCCCGCCCCTGGGGCACAGAGACACGGCTGGCTCGGGGGGCGCGGTTTGCATGGGATGGGGTGGGGGCGGGCTCCCCTAGGGGCAGGTGCCTCGAGTGCCAGTGCCTGGGGTCCCGCGGCCACTTCTTCATCTCAGGAATCCCTCGGACCGCAGATCCTCAGCCCTCACTCCACCAGCCTGCCCCAGAGGGTGGGGCCTTTTGGAAGGCCTGGGCTGGAGCAGAGCAAAGGGGCCCGGTCCCTGCCTGCTGGGCCGCCTGGGTTGGAAGGGAGGGCAATGTGGGCGGAGAGCTGCTCCCGCAGTGGGGGCCTCTGGCTCGGAGTTTGGGGCCAAGGAGGCCTCTGTCATTTTAAAGACTCTATTTACAGTTTTGTATACAAGGCCGCACTGCTTCGCCTGTTCCTGTGTCCCTGTCTTTACCAGCCAGGCTGGGAGGCCAGGAGCCAGGAGGGCTGTGTGGAGGGCGGGGGAGATGCTGGCCTCCCAGTGCGGGATGCTAGTGGGGCTGGGCCGCTCCCCTCACTCCGGGGCCTCACCAGCTCCTGGGGGCCATGCCACTCTGTTTCAGGACCAGCTCCTCCTCCCCAGCCTCAGTGTTCCACTTCTTTTTCTGGGATACCTAACCCCGTCTTCCCCCAGCCCCATGGGTGTCCTGGTCCCTGCTTCCTCCCAATCTCAGTGCCGGTGTCCCCACATCCCTGGTTCCCCCCCACCGTGGAACCCACCTTCCTCGTGAGCTCCTCCAGCAGGTGCTCCTAAGTTGATGTGGCAGCCCCAGGTCGCAGCCCCAGGAACAGCACCGACCCTTGCCCACCCCACCATCCTGGCCTTGCCCCAGCACTGGGGAGCTGGAAGTCCCCGGCCCAGGTACCCACCCGGAAGGTTATCTGCAAGGGATCTCTCACCAGCCTTCCCCTGGGCACCTGCACCTGTGATGTGACCCTGGGGACCCACGTGGCCCAGGAAGGTCAGTAGCATCTGAGGAGGAGGGGCCCTTTGTGAGGCCGCTGAAAGGGTTGTGTGAGGATGCCTGCCCTAGGAGTGGGTGATGACCACACACATCTCTCCTGGCACAGTTCACTGCCTGGACCTTCGCATCTCCATGGCCCACTGGCGGCAGGTTTTGCCATCCTAGCCTAAAACTGTCTAGGGGAGTGGAGCTGGCTGCTCAAGCAGGTCCTCCCCACGAACCCCTCCCAGCAACTGCAGCAGTTAAGGGCATGGCTGGTGGTGGCCCCAACCCCACACAGTCCTCGTCCCCCAGCTCGATGCCACCTGGGGCCTGGCCTTTGGGAGTTGCTTGCCTTCCAGGCAGCTGGCCTCGGTACCACTGTCCTCAGGTGCCCGGGGACCACCTCCCTGCCCAAGTCAGATGAGGCTGGCGCTCTACCCACCTCCAAACCCATGCCTCAGCCCGCCTCCGGCCATGCCCCCAACAGCCCCTCTGTGCGGGCACCAGGAACTGGCCTGGGTAGGAGGCCTAAGGTGCCCAGTTCTGGGCTGTGCCAAGACCACTAATGATCATGTTGGGAAGTGAAGACTCTGCAAGGTCAGGGGGGCAGGGGTGGGGGTGGGTCAGGAGGGTGGAGGTCGGGGGTCAGGGGTCAGGTGGCTGGGGCTGGGGAGGGGCAAGGAGCAGCCCTGGAAAGGCCCCAGGCATGGTATGGAGAGCAAAGAGGGGCTGTGGGAGTTGCGGTGGGCCGTGGGGGTCCCTGGGCCTTCTTGGAAGAGTGTGGTCTGGAGTGGGGGGCTGTGGGTGAGGAGCAGGCTTCATTCTGTGTGTCCCGGCTGTAGCCTATGTCCTCCTTTGGCCAAAGCCAGCGCTGGCCCCGTCGTGTCTTAAGGGTCTCCTGGGTGAAGACCAGCCCTCAGCCCTCTTGGCTCTGGCACCTGCAGCAAATCCCATGGGAACAGATGGGCAGCTGGCCCTGGGCTAGTGGGGCTGAGGGGCTCTGGGCTCCTGACATCCTGCTCCGACCCTTCCTGAAGGCCCATGGTCTCTTCCCTGCTGGCTACGGTCTGGGAGGTGGTAGGCCCAGCTTGGCCTGTGAAAGCCCATGTCCCCTAGTCAGAGGTGGGATGGCCGCCCCTGGTTTAGCCACGCCCGTGGCTTAGCTATTCCCCTGGCTCAGCTACTCCCCTGGTTAAGCTACTCCCCTGGCTCAGCTACTCCCCTGGCACAGCTACTCCACTGGTGCAGCTACTCCCCTGGTTTAGCTACTTCCCTGGTTTAGCTGCTCCCCTAGCTTAGCTACTTCTCTGGCCTAGCTATTCCCCTGGCTTAGCTACTCCCCTGGCACAGCTACTCTCCCCTGGCTCAGCTACTCCCCTGGTTTAGCTACTCTCAGGGAAGGGAAGGTCCTGGGGCTCGAAGACCCCACCAGGCAACCTGCCCTGCACACACCCCACTCCTGGCCTGTTCAGGGGTGGCCCCTGATCTCCATGCTCCTTGGCACAGGCCAGTGCCCCTACCTCTGCTCCCACATCCCCAGCAGTGAAGGTCCAAGTCCTGGCTGTCCTCCGCCTCCAATGGGGCCAGGGACCTGGCTCCAACAGCTCTGACGTGGTTCAACGGCCCATCGGCCCCTATGACTGACTCTGAGGGCATTAGAGCAGACGTCAAGCGCTACCCTTGCCCAGGCCCACACCTGGCACCCAGTTTCCGTGATGAGGAACAGCCATGGCTCCGACCACGGCAGGACTGGGAACCAGTGGGCCTTTGCCAGGCTCGTGGCCTGAGGTTTCTGGCCTCTGGGATGTCCCCTGGGAACAGGATGGGGACCTGGCTGTACTCCAGCCTGCCCTTCTCAAGTGTCCTGAGGTGTCCTGCAATGGCCAGATTCGGCAGAGAAGCCAGCCGGCCCCCTTGTCCCCTCACTGATTCCTGGTCAGTATGTGAATCCTGATGCATGTCCACTACCTGCTGGCCCTGTGCTGGGGCCTGGTGCCCAACCCAGGCAGAGACACCTGGGGACAGCCACACTGAGGGGGGTTAGGGCCTGGGAGGAGCAGGGCAGCCTCCTCAGATGGGCTTGGGGTGGACTTGGGAGCTGGTCCCAAGGGAGGCCTGCAGGTGCAGCAGCTGGGAGGCGGAGAGCTGAGTGTGTCGGTGCCTGAGAGGGCTTCAGTGGGCAGCTCACCAGCAAAGGGAGCCCAAAGGGCCCGAGGGAAAGTGGGCAGCTCAGGAGAAGGAGGTGGGGCCGGGATGCTGACCAGTGTGGATGGAGATGCAGCTGGGTGCACCAGCCTGGTTTGGCTGGAAAGGGAGGCATGGGTGTAGGGGAGAGAATTGGGCAGCGGAGGTCCTGTCCGGGAAACGCTGTCTGCAGGCTCTCTGCTCCCTCTCGTGGCCTGGCCTGCCTCTACGCCACCCGATGCCTCCCTGCCTTGCAGCCCCTGCCTCCCCAGCAGGGCCAGAAGCCGCCTGCCTGGTCCTCCCCTTAGCCCTCTGAGGACAGGAGAGTCCATGAAGGGCCAGAAAAGACCACCCTGTCTCTGGATACGCAGCAGCCTGTGCTGCCGCCCCGGAGTGGGGTGTGCCATTCTCCCAGCTTGAGCTGTGCCATTCTCGCAGCTTGAGCTGTCGTGGAAAGGGACACCCCACTTCCAGATGACAGGGTTCTGCCTTGTCTGAGATGCTCACCAAAACGCCCGTGTGTGCTCCTTGCCTTGACACACTTGAGGCCCGGGGGCCTGGCCTGGCCATGCAGTATGCATGCCCACCATAATGCCACCACCACCAGGAATTCAGGTGCTGCCAAAGCTGTGCCAAGAAAGCCGCAGCCCAGTGGGCTCCCCTAGATGAACGAGAGTGTCAAGGACACCACACAGTGTAGCTGCGAAGACATCGTCAGGCCACTCTGTGGAAGTTTGAGGCAAGCCCTTGGGGGTCACCTGGCCATGGAGGGCCCAGGCGTGGCCTGTCTTTCTTTGCCATCTGGGTGGGTTGGTGATGGGGCCACACCAGTGGTGAGCATCACATTGTCTCAAAACAGCATCCGCGTGAGGGAGGGAGGCACAGCTCCTCCTTGGGTGCCTCCCTCTTTTTGGGAGGAAAACCCTTCTTGGAAGCCCCCAGAATGTGTCTGCTCAGGTCCTGTGCTCCAGAGCTTGCTCCACGACAAGCTATACACTTCCGCTGGCAGGAGAAGTGGGTGCCATGACTGGCCACCCACCCACAGGTGAGTCCGTGGTACCATGGATGCAGCAGAAGACACGAGACTCCTGGGTCTGAGACAAGGGCTTTGTTTCTCAGCAACAGCTTCAGCTGTGGCTCCTCTTGCCCACAATCCCATGGGGGTGATGGGAGTGCCTGGTGATACAGCACACACAGCTGATGGGAGTCCACCCTCCCTCTGCCATTACCTAGGAGGCCCCAACGTGACATCAAAAATACTCTGCAACTTGGCCCAGGTTCAAATTCTACAAAAGCTGTGAACTTGCAAATTGCCTTTGATCATGTAAGAGCCATCATCATGATCAATTCCTTTCTACATAACGCCAGCACATATTTAACACCCCCCCCAACAAAGCAGTTTCCAGTTTAGCCTGCTTGCCAGCAACCCAGCCTCCAGCACGTGTCAGCAATTCTCTTCCTAGGTGATTCCAGCAGCACAGCCTGGCAGCCCCTGAGTCCTTGGGAAGTTCTGCAGCTCGGTTTACCCAGGGCCGCGCTGGCCAAAGCCCCAGCCACTCTCCTTTACTGCAGAGAGTGGGAACGTGTCCCCCTCCAGCCCCCTGGAACAGTAGGGCTGGGAGCTGGGTCAGACCCACCTCTACCTGCTTGTGGGAAGACACGTGAGAGTCTAATCACACTACAGACGCAGGATCAGTCACCCAAAAAGATAAAAAGTACTCGAACTTCTGACCCTTCATCTTCCTTCCAGAGCACACTCACATTTTCTATAGGAAAACAGCCTCATGATAATAAAAACCCAGTTGAGTGAAATTGAACTCACTTATCTTAATCAATAAGAAAGCCAAACATACGTGATTCGTTTTATGCAGTAAAGTGACGGAGATGCACTAATTGGTAACTGCAGAGGAAAAAGCCGGGAGAATCACTGCCAGAGGAACGGTGGCCTGGGCTGGCAGGGGCAGAGGCTGCAAAGCCACATTCCCGCCCTGGCTGAAACACTGGCTTCATTTGTTGTAAACACAAGGCAACTGCTGTTTAACCAGAGAAAGATGAAGGGTAGAAACATCCCCCAGTCAGAGGATGTCAAGGAGGCCTCTTCTTGGGCCTCAGCCTGCACTGGGTGTGAGGGCCGAGGGTGCAGAGGGTCAAGAGATGGGTGAGGAGAGGGTAGAAAAGGCAGTGGGCAGGTGGGGGGGAACACCAGAGGGAGGCAGACGGGGGCAGGAGGAGGAAGGGGCCTGGGTGCCAGAGGGAGATAAAGACAGGGGGATGTGAGCTGGAGTGTTGCCGACACAGGGCAGCCCCTGGCCCATGCCCCCCACCAGCCTGCATTGGGACGGGGCCCCAGAGTTCCCCAGGACCGTGCTGCCTCTTCTCACTCTGTGGCTGATGTGGAATGGACTCCGTCCTCTTGGGGCTGGGGCAGCTGCCAAGGAAGATGTGTTAACATCGTACTGTCCCCGAGAGAGACAACCCACGGTGACTGCTGTGCTTTGAATGTTTGTGTCCCCTCAAAACTTCTGTTGAAACATAATCCCCAATGCTTCAGGCTGTCCATTTTGTGTGGCAGTAACAATACCACAGGGTGGGGAATTAATTTACAAAGAAAAGGCATTTCTTTCTTTTTTTTAATTGAATTTTAGGTTTTGGGGTACATGTGAAGAACATGCAAGGTTGTCGCATAGGCACACACGTGGCAGTGTGATTTGCTGCCTTCCTCCCCATCACCTATATCTGGCATTTCTCCCCATGCTATCTCTCCCCAACTCCCCACCCCCCACCGTCCCTCCCCTATTTCCCCCCCACAGCCCAGTGTGTAGTGCTCCCCTCCCTGTGTCCATGTGTTCTCATTGTTCAACACCCACCTGTGAGTGAGAACATGCGGTGTTTGATTTTCTGCTCTTGTGTCAGTTTGCTGAGAATGATGGTTTCCAGGTTCATCCATGTCCCTACAAAGGACATAAACTCATTGTTTTTGATGGCTGCATAATATTCCATGGTGTATGTGTGCCACACTTTCCCTGTCCAGTCTATCATCGATGGGCATGTGGGTTGAAAAGGCATCTATTTTTACAGTTCTGGAGGCCGGGAAGTCCAAGATCAAGGTGCTGACTCTGGCGAGGGCCTTCGTCCTGCACCAGCTCTTGGCAGAAGGTGCAGGGGCAGGAGAGGGTGAGAGACAGAGAGGGCCCAGCTTGCTGCCCTAACTGCCCGCTGTGCAGCTAGAAACCACCCCAAGATAAGGATGTTAATCCCTCCATGAGGGTGGAGCCTGCCTGGCCTCATCACCTCTTAACGTCCTCACCTCTTTTTTTTTTTTTTTTTTTTTTGAGACAAAGTCTTGCTCTGTCACCAGCCTGGAGTGCAATGGCGTGATCTTAGCTCCCCAACCTCTGCCTCCCAGGTTCAAGCGATTTTCCTGCTTCAGCCTCCTGAGTAGCTGGGATTACAGGCAAGCACCACCATACCCAGGTACTTTTTGTATTTTTAGTGGAGATAGGTTTCCACCATGTTGGCCAGGATGGTCTTGATCTCCTGACCTCGTGATCTACCTGCTTCGGCATCCCAAAGTGCTGGGATTCCAGGCGTGAGCTATTGCACCTGGCCCCCCCACCCTTAATACTGCCACACTGACATTAAATTCAAGTGTCTTCCCACGTGAATTCTGGAGGGGAGACTCAAATCATAGCCCAGGCTAGGATGATGGTGGTGCTTGTCAGCGTAGACATTCATTCCCCTCCTGGGCAAGTCTGGGCAGGTGGTCCAGCTGCCAGGACACAGGACCCTCCTACCTGTGCTCCCTGGGTCCTGAGTGTGAGTCTTGCTCTCACAGGTCAGGCTGTGCCATCAGGTCTCAGCTGCAGCACAGACAGGGCAGAGGAGGTTGACGGGGGACGCTTTTGGGGTCTCTTTGGGATGGGTCCCAGGAACTGTCACAAGGCACCTGCCTATACCGTGCTGCCCAGAACTTAGACATGCCAGGGCCCTGAGCCAGGGAGAGGGAACTGCCTTTGTGTGCCCCATGCCCAGGTGAGGTTCTTTCGCTGTGAACAATGGGAGCCATGCTGTGTTGCTCTCCTTAGTAACTTTACTGGATTTTTCAGTGTTCTCCTCCCAAGCATCTGCCCTAAGCTGCACCCTCCCTAGCGGGATGGGAGCCCCAGGGGCCACCTCCTCACTCACACCTGCTACTGGCAAATCCTCTGGACAAAATGTAATGCTGCAAAAGTTTACAAAACAGAGTCACCCTTGATAGTCATAATGGCTGAGAAGGAAAACTCTCGACAACAGAAGCCATCAACTGGCGAAATTTGATGTGGATGTGCACCACCCAGGGTTCATGTCTTCTAGGTCAAATTTATGTGGGGGAGATTTTCTATTCATTTCTTTAAGAGAAACGTTGTGTTTAACGGTAAAGCTTAGCACATCCCAGTACCAGGAATGGTGTGGAGTGGGGACAGGCAGCAGGGACAGGCAGGTGACCCCCACGGGGCCTCATGTGGTGAAGAGGATGAGGGAGATGACCATCAAACAGGAGAGGCCCACGGCCCCAGACAGAGCAAAGCCCAGAATGGCATTGGAGAAGAGCTGCTGCTTGAGACCCGGGTTCCTGGCACAGCCAACCGTCAAGCTGCCCAACACGTTCCGATGCCAGCCCCTGAACCACCCACACCAACGGGGGCTGCCCCAACACCAGTAAACTTGGCGTCTGTGTCAGTGTCCTGGGAGACAGCGCTGGTCTGCAGCTCCCATCTGGCCCCTGGCATGGGGAGCTGCTGTAGAAGGCTGTGGAGATGAATTCTCTGGGCTATTCAAGAAGGAGGCAGACACGGGCCTGATGAGGCCCCTGGTACAACAGGAGAGCAGAGCTGGAGAGACGAGTAGTCCCCGGGACCTGCATGTTCTCAGGCTGCACCCCCACTGCCCTGCAGCCCCGCTGGCCCACGGCATTCACCCAGCTCAAGGTGACTCACTTTTACTCATTGTTTATGAAATAAGCTTACTGTGGAGATCATCGGAAACAAGCAGCAAAGTGCGTGAGCCTTGAGGAAGCCTTTCTCGTGGCCTCATGAGCATCCACTCAGGGGTGCTTTCCTTACGAGCTGCAGTGAACTCTTCCCAGACTGCCGTGGGAAGTTGTACAGAAGCGGCTGGTGGTCCTGGAGGGGTGGTGAGGCGGGTGGGGCTGTGCATGGGATGCCAAGTCCACAGCACCGGGAGGCAGCTCACTGCAGGACCCACACAGCAGGTGCAATGCCAAGTCCACAGCACCGGGAGGCCGTGCTCACTGCAGGACCCACACAGCAGGTGTGATGCCAAGTCCACAGCACCGGGAGGCAGCTCACTGCAGGACCCACACAGCAGGTGCAATGCCAAGTCCACAGCACCGGGAGGCAGCTCACTGCAGGACCCACACAGCAGGTGCGATGCCAAGTCCACAGTGCCGGGAGGCCGTGCTCACTGCAGGACCCACACAGCAGGTGTGATGCCAAGTCCACAGTGCCGGGAGGCCATGCTCACTGCAGGACCCACACAGCAGGTGCGATGCCAAGTCCACAGTGCCAGGAGGCCATGTTCACTGCAGGACTCACATGGCAGGTGCGATGCCAAGTCCACAGCGCCTGGAGTCTGTGTTCACTGCAGGACCCACACAGCAGGTGCGATGCCAAGTCCATAGCGCCGGGAGGCTGTGTTCACTGCAGGACCCACACAGCAGGTGCGATGCCAAGTCCATAGCGCCGGGAGGCTGTGTTCACTGCAGGACCCACACAGCAGATGTGATGCCAAGTCCACAGCTCCGGGAGGCTGTGTTCCCTGCAGGACTCACACAGCAGGTGCGATGCCAAGTCCACAGCGCCAGGAGGCCGTGTTCACTGGAGGACCCACACAGCAGGTGCGATGCCAAGTCCACAGTGCCAGGAGGCCGTGTTACTGCAGGACCCACACGGCAGGTGCACTGGTCTCCCCTCTGAAACCTGCGCCCGTGCGGTGCACCTGAGTGAGCCCTGCCCCTCCGGGATGTCTCTGTGATGCCTCCTAGGATGAGAGGCTCCACACCTGCAGGGACACAGGTATCACACAGGTGCACTAGGTGGAGCGTGATGCAGGGAGGTTGGGGCAGGGACACACGGAGAGACCCCACCCAGCAGGGTAGGCCTCATCAAGTGATGTTATGCTGGGACTGGGCCATCGGCAAGGCTGGCCTGCAGGCAGAGGCATGCATATTCCGGGCAGGTGGGACTGACTGCCCACAAAGCTCACCTCCTTGAGAACCCCACCTGGCTGGGGCAGGCGGGAGTCTCTGGACCTTGGAGCCAGTGGAGCCTGCAGTGTCACCAGAGGGCCACAAGGTGGCTCTCGAGTCCGGCTCTGGGTCTCTGTGAGGAGGGAGCCGCTGAGACCTGGACCGGCTGTGAGACGGGGTCCTGTTAGTGGGGTCCCGACCCCAACCCCACAGGGCTCTGCCGGGACAAAGGCTGAGCCTGCCCCAGCCCCAGGCTGGGCTGATGCTCCTAACCAGAACCCGAGCCCGATTCTGCTCACTGAACACTCATCTGCTCCCTTGCCTCAGCCTGCCTTGGCAGTGAGGACGGCCTGGCCAGTGGGTCTGTGTCACCTCCTGCATCATCTGTGTGTCACGTCCCGCATCACCTCTGTGTCACCTCCTACCTCACCTGCATCATCTCGCATGTCACCTCTCATGTCACTTCCATACTACCTCCATGTCACCTCCCACATCACCTCTGTGTCACCTTCTGCCTCACCTGCATCATCGCATGGGTCACCTCCATGTCACCTCCGTATCACCCTCATGTCACCTGTATGTCACCTCCCTGTCACCTCCATGTCACCTCCGGCATCACCTCTATCACCTCCCACCTCATCTGCATCATCTCACATGTCACCTCCATGTCACCTCCATATCACCTCTCACATCACCTCTGTGTCACCTCCCACCTCACTTGTATAATCTCATATGTCACCTCCTTGTCACTTCTATGTCATCGCAGACTGACCCTGGCTTGCCCTGGGTTACTCTCGGGCCGAGGCCCTAACAGTCTGGCCTGGTTGAAGCTCCCCAGCTTATATCACACACACTGTTGTCCAGAGCCCAGCCTCACAGTGACATTGCTTCAAGAAGGCTGGGACTCTATCCTGTCTGTGTTTAGGAATGAGGGACACTGACTTGATCTCTGCTATCAACACATTACAAACATCACTGTGACTTACAAAAGATTTCCGAGGGCTGGGCGCTGTGTCTCACTCCTGCAATCCCGGCACTTTGGGAAGCTGAGGCAGGAGGATCGCTTGAGCCCAGGAGTTTGAGACCAGCCTGGGCAACATAGTGAGATCTCGTCTCTACAAAAAATTTTAAAAATTAGCCAGGCGTGGTGGTGTGTGTCTGTGGTCCTAGCTGCTCAGGAGGCTGAGGCAGGAGGATTGCCTGAGCCCAGGAGGTCAAGGCTGCGGAGAGCAGAGATGGTGCCACTGCACTCCACCCTGGGCAACAAAGCAAGACCTTGTCTCAAAACACCCCCACAAAACCCCCCAAAACAAACAAAAAAACCCCTAGATTTCAAATAACTTAAACTTATTTATCCAAGATGAAGCAGTTCTGCACGGGCACACTTCACACCTGGAAATTCTCTGCTTTCCCCATGCTAGGCTGAGTGGATCTGGGGCAGCTGATAGTGCCTACTGGATCCAGTTTCTGGCAAATCTGAATTGTGACAGCTTCAGAGCTGGCCCAGATGATCAATTTTCATGTGAGTTAAGGTGTCCTTAGTTTTTAGGTGATTTGATAATACTTTTTTCTATTAAAATTTTATGATGATATATAATATAGAAATAATCTATGTAAAATCATGTCCATACATTAACACACATACAGCCCAGCTTGAGAAACAGAACATGAGTGCTTTCAGTCCTGCTAGGAGCAAAGAAAGTTAACAAAAAATCAACTCTAGGCCGGATGCAGTGGCTCATAGCTGTAATCTCAGCACTTTGGGAAGCCAAGGTGGGTGGGTCACCTGAGGTCAGGAGTTCGAGGCCAGCCTGGCCAATGTGGTGAAACCCCATCTCTACTAAAAATACAAAAATTAGCTGGGCGTGGTGGCACACACCTGTAGTCCCAGCTACTCGGGAGGCTGAGGCAGGCAACTTGTTTGAATCCAGGAGGTGGAGGTTGCAGTGAGCTGAGATCACACCACCGTACTCCAGCCTGGGCGACAAGAGCGAGACTCCATCTTAAAAAAAAAAAAAATCAACTCTGGGCCAGGTGTGGTGGCTCATCCCTGTAATTCTAGCACTTTGGGAGGCTGAGGCGGGAGGATCCCTCGAGCTGTGGGGATCCCTTGAGCTGCCCAGGAGTTCCAGACCAGTCTGGGCAGCATGGCAATACCCTGTCGCTACAAAAAATTAAAAAAATTAGCAGGCCATAGTGGTGTGCACCTGTAGTCTCAGCTACTTGGGAGGCTGAGGTGAGAGGATCTCTTGAGCCCAGGAGGCCAAGGCTGCAATGAGCTATGATCGCACCACTGTACTCCAGCCTGGGTGACAGAGCAAGACCCTCTCTCAAAAAAAA
>NW_016107653.1:2250777-2252147 GCF_001604975.1 Cebus imitator
GGCTCCGTCAGGCTCCGTCAGCCAGTCAGTCAGGCTCCGTCCGGCTCCGTCAGGCTGCTGGGCACCTTTGCCTCTCCTTTCCCGACTCTTCTCTGTCCCTCTCCTTTCCGCTCTGTTTGTCAGACTTTTTCTTCTTCTCGTTTTGACTCCATTTTGCTTCTGACAACTTGACACGACCATTGGCCCTGCGGAGGTGGCCGGACCCACACAGCTTCCGTCTGCGCCGGGACCTCGCCTTGCTGGGTCCTGGGCGCTGACCGCGCCGGCTCCTTCACTGACCCTCGGGGTTCCCGCCTCCCACTGTCACCTTCAGTCTCTCTGCAGAGAGACCTTCCTTGGAAGATCCCCACTGGAGCACACCCGCGTTCCGTTTCCTCGCCTGCCCGCTCCGTCCTGGTGGAGCCCCCCTCCGGCCCGCTCCATCATGGAGCCTGGAAGGGGAGCCAGGCCAGAGGCAGCCCGGGGGTCAGGCAAGAAATCGGAAGGTCTCCGCTGGGCGGGGAGCGGAGGCCCCGCTGCCCCCTCTGTTCCTCCCCAAGCTCGCCGGGACCCACCCGGCCCAGGCTGCGGCCCTCAGCCCTTCCCAGGCCACACCACGAGACAGAGGCCCCGAGGCCCTCCCAGGCCAGAGCAGCAGGAGCCTGGAGAGAACAGCGCCCTGAAGGGCAATGGCGCCCTCCACAGCGGGACCTGTGCGCGGCACAAGTATCAGAGCCTCGGGCAAAGAATGAAAGATGAAGGGGAGATACCAGCAATAGAAGGCGTCGCAGGGAGCACAAAGACTCAGCGGGAACGCCCGGCGTCGAGACAACGACAAAAAAGCGGCAAATGAGAGACGCTGGGACGCCGCAGCTGAGAACAAGCTGCAAAGCGGCGGCGAGGGGAAGGAGCCCAGGCAAAGCGGCGGGACGCAGGACGGAGGAGGACAGGGACCGTGCGGAGACAAGTGGGTGGGAGGACGGCGCTGAAGAAAAAGGTGAGACGGACTTTCAAGCGCTGGAGATGAAAGACACCACGGAATTCCAGAAGGCGAACCGTACCTAGCCACAGTTATATTCAAATTAAAATTTAAGAAAAACGGGGGAAATTTAAGAACATTTGAAAAGCAGGAACCAGGCTCAGTGGCTCAGGCCTGTAATCCCAGCACTTTGGGAGGCTGAGCAGGTGGATCACCGGAGGTCGGGAGTTAGAGACCAACCTGACCAACATGAAGAAACCGTCTCTACTAAAAATGCAAAAATTGGCACACAGCTGTAATCTCAGCTACTCGGGAGGCTGAGGCAGGATTATCGCTTGAACCGGGGAGGCAGAGGTTGCGGTGAGCCGAGATCACACCACTGCACTACAGCCTGGGCGACAAGAGCAAAACT
>NW_016107653.1:2253162-2256457 GCF_001604975.1 Cebus imitator
GCCTCCCAAAGTGCTGGGATTATAGGCATGAGCCACGGTGCCCAGCCTCCTTCTGGATGCTTCTAAAGTCTCTTTGCCTCTGATGTTGGCAGCTCCATCGGCGAGTGTCAAGGTGTGGACGTGGAGTGTGTTTTTATCCTGCTTGGGACTTGACCTTCTTGATTCTGACGCGTCCTATTATTCAGCAATTTTGGAAAATTCCCAGCCACCCCCCCACTCTGTTTCTCCCGTGGACAGGTGAAGCCCTTGCGGAGCCTCCGTCCCGCCTCCCGGGCTTGGTCAGCCTCCCGCGCTGTCTTCCATGTTCCCAGCGCCCCTCCTGCGTGTCCTCTGCCGCGGCGTGTCCCATCCATTCTTATGTTAGCCTCACCCATTAGGGTTTTCAGGTCTAGAAGTTGTTTGTAAAACTCTCAGGTCGTTTCAAAATGCTTTCTCATTTGCAGTAGTGTTTGAATCGCTTCCGTAAGTTTACAATCGCTTCCATAAGTCTTCAGCACACGGCGCATATTCTATGTCTGATAACGCGACGTTTCGCTTTTCTTTGGGTGATTCTTTTTCCAGCCTCTCTAGGACTTTTCTGATTTGTGAACTGGGTTCCTGGGGTCCTGATCTGGGCGGGTCTTTGCGGCTTGCTCCGAGCTCCACAGGCCCCACCCGGCCGGCGTGAGTCGACGGCAGAGCGCACCTGCCTGGGAGCCCTCGGGGCTGGGGGAACCAGGCAGGTGAGGGGACCCCGAAACCCCTCAGCAGCAGAACTGCGGTGGCACGAGGCGGCCACGGGGGTCCCGAGCCCAGCTCCGGGGTTCCTGCTGGGTTGAGAGGCTGTGACCACAGACGCAGACCTGCCAGGGGGACCCTAGCCCCGACAGGGCCCAGACTGGCCCCCAGGCTGAGCCTGGCCGGTCCCGCCAGCGCCCAGATCCCGAAGTTGGGCGGGGGCCTTCCTTTCCTTTTCGTGGTCTCTGCGGTCCCTCCCGGGGTGGGGGCTGACACTGAGCACGCAGAGCCTTCCTCTCCTCTGGGGCTCCGGAACCGCTGGGGGCTGGGCCTGGCTGGGTCCTCCTTGCTCAGGGGGCTTCTCCCACCCGCCACTGCCGGGCACAGCCCCAGCCCCACGCCCATCTTCCAAGGGCATCCCTAGGGGAGGACCCTCTGCTCTGGAGCCCCGTCCCTTGCCTTTCACGGACGGTGGCCGGAGGCTGGTGTCCGCAGCTCGTGCGACCCCCGCGTCAGTCCCCGGCCCACTCGCGACCACGGTGAAGACCGCAGGCCCCAGGCCCGAGCCCGCTCCTGGTCAGGCCGCAGTCCGGGGCTTCCGTGGGGTCACTGGGCCACGCCAGGAGGAAGCGGGTCCTAACCAGGGTCAGGGAGCTTCGGTGCCACGGGCAGAAGTGGGTGGGGGTGTCGCTGGGCCCTACGGAGGAGTCCAGGTCAGCGCCCACAGCCGCCCCCACCTGCAGCCCTGAGGCCCCCAGGACTCAGCGTCCCCACGCCCTGGGAGTGCAGGGCTTTGGCGGAGGCTGAGATCCCAGACCTCAGAGGCCCCGCAAGCTGACGCCTGTTCAAGGACGCCAAGGCCACCTCTGCTGCAGAGGGCGGGCCCGGAGGGGATCGCAGTGCGGAACATGGACCAGGCCCCAGCCCCGAACCCCAGGCAGAGCCGGGTCCGGCCCAAGGCCACACCTACCCCTGCTGCCCCCACCCCGCCAGGATCCGGGTCCGGGAAGCGCCCTGCGGTCGCGGCGTGCGATGCTGCTGTCGGCCACACGGGGGCGGCAGAGCCACAGCGGCGGCAGCAGCGGGATCGGTTCCCGGCGGGGGTTGGGCGGGCGGTGCCTGGGTCCTCCCAGGGGCCCGCGGGTGAAACGTCTGGGTGCTCCAGGCCCTGGACGCTGAGATGGGTGCTTGGGACGCGGGGCCAGGGGATCCCACACGGCCAGCTAGGCAGGCCCAGTGAGCCCAGGGTGGGGGTTCCACGGGGCAGGAGGGGAGAAGCGCAGGCAGTGGAGCAGCTGGGGCACCGGGGAGGGGCCTGGGGGGCAGAGGGGAGGCTCCTGGGACAGGGACGCACGTGGAGGGGCCAGGTTTGTGGCAGCCCCGGGGCCGCCTCTGGACCTTCCCTCTGCAGGTGCCTGCGGGGCTGGGTCACACAAGGGCCACCTGCGTGAGGTGGACTTTTTACTCTCAGTTTTAGAAGAACACTTAGAAGCTATAGCAGTTAACATGGCACCGCCGCTGATACCGACTCCCATTCTGGTTTCAATCCAGGAACAGGAGGGTCCATACCTCTCTGGGGGCGCCAGTGGGCTTCGGGACCAGGTCGCGCCCCACAAAAGCCCCAAGCTGGTTTCTGCGGACGGCCATTCCCCACGCTTAGGCTGGGTCAGCCGGGGTGCCTGGACTCCTGGGCCATGGACCAGGTCACTGGGGGCCATGCATCAGGGGGGCCGAGCTGCTCTGCCTGTCCTGGACGGCTCCCCTACTGCCCTGGGGTCTGCTCAGGGGGCCTCCCTCCCTTTGTGATCTCTCCCACCGGGAGTTCCACGTCCTCTATGACGGCTCAGGCCTGGGCAGTGTCACAGGGCTGTCCTCGCTTGGGAAAGTTGTCACAGGCCTGCCCTGGTCCAGGGGTGGAGTCTCCCCTGCCTGGACCATCTGTGAGCCTTTACAAATGGACTCCTTCTCCTTGTCTTCATGCTACTAAATTTGAAAATTCCAGCTGGCATCACCTGGCCAGTAGTGATAGCACTTGTGTGGGCATTTGCACATCATTTCAAGTTCGTCATGTTAATGAAAAAATTATTCATCCACACTTGTAAAACACAAGAGGCAGGCTTCATGCAGGACCATGGGGGCAGGGAAGGCCACCATGGCAATGGGGCGTCACAGCAGGGCTGGGAGAGACGGGGCTCAGCTCTGAACACAGCATGGGCCATGAGGGTTTACAGCCAAGGAGCAGGTGGGTCAGAGGATGGACAGTGACAGAGGAATCGGCAGGTAAGGGGTTCTGGCTGAAGCATCCTGCCGGGATCCTTGCCTTAGACAGGCCGGGAAGGTCAGCTTCACCTGGGGATGGAGGAGGAAGAGGAGCCCAGTTAGATGTTGTGAGTGACCCTAATCAAGGGTGATAGATGTGGAGGGTGATAGATATGGAGGGAGGTAGATATGGAGAGTGGCAGATATGGAGGGTGACAGATTTGGTGGGAGGTAGATATGCAGGGTGACAGATATGGAGGGTGGTAGATATGGAGGGTGGTAGATATGGAGAGTGGCAGATATGGAGAGTGACAGATAC
>NW_016107653.1:2257314-2282109 GCF_001604975.1 Cebus imitator
CAGATGTGGAGGGTGACAGATATGGAGGCTGACAGATATGGAGGGTGACAGATATGGAGGGTGGTAGATATGGAGGGTGACAGATATGCAGGGTGGCAGATATGGAGAGTGACAGATGTGGAGGGTGACAGATACGGAGGGTGACAGATATGGAGGGTGGTAGATATGGAGGGTGACAGATATTGAGGGTGACAGATATGGAGGGTGGGGGTTCCTGCTATGCTGTCTCAGCAGAGCTCTTTCTGAAATTTGATTTTGCAAGGAAGTGCACATATGGGTCTTGGAGGAGCCGGAGGAGCCTCAGGAGCCTGGCTGGGATTTGCTGCAGCAAAGCATCGTGGCTAATAGTAAGTTGTAAGAGCATTCCAACCCCTGAGTCCCTGACCTGGTCCCACAGGGCTGACATTCATGTCGCCAATTGCCACTAGGGCTTCGAGTGGGTAGAGCTGGAAAGTGTAGGCAGGTGAACACGCACACGTAGCTTTACATGCGCAGATATACATGCACACTCAATCTGTGCCTGTTTTCACTTCTTGCTTTACCTGAGAACCCCTCTGGCTGGGGCGGGGCTCCGTCTAGGCCCTGGGGCCGGCGGAGCCTGCAGTGTCGCCTCACGGCCACGAGGGGGCTCCCGAGCCCGGCCCTGGGTCCCTGCGGGGTCGGGCGCTGGGGCTGACCCCAGCGGGGCCCACATCCCGGATCCCGACCGCGACCGCGACCGCGGCAGAGGTCGGACTGGCCCCAGAGACTCAGCGTGCCCATGTCTGTGCCCAGATCCCAATTGGCAGAGGCACTCACTCCCAGAAAGTTCTGGAGGCCGGGGCTGCGGGGTGGGGGGGAGGCTGGGGACACTGGCCCGGGCTGCTCCGTGGGGCCCCGCGCCCTCCAGTTCTGCTGGCGTCACCGAGGCTCCCTGACCCTGGTTAGGACCGGCTTCCTCCTGGCGTGGCCCAGTGTCCCCGCGGAAGCCCGGGACCGCGGCCTGCCTAGCAGCGAGCTCGGGCCTGGTGCTGCGGTCTTCACCGCGGTTGCGAATGGGTCCGGGGGCTGCCGCGTGGGGCGCACGAGCTTGGGGGTGTCCTTGCTGCGCTGCGAGTGTGGACGCAGCACCCGCCGCCCGCCCTGAGCAAGGAGGTCGGGAGCACGAGCCCCCGCAGCAAGTCAGGGACCCCCGGCCCCACCCACCTCTCAGGGACCAGGCCCAGGGCTGTGCCCGGAGCCAGCAGACACAGCCGCCCACACCTGCCTGTCCACCCGGGAACGCAGCCGCGCGGGGCCCAGGGCGTGACCCAGGGCGGGACCCTCCTTCCAGGCTTCTCTCGGACGCCGCAGCCATTTCTGGGCAGGGGCCCGGAGGGGATCGCAGTGCTGGACATGGACCAGGCCCCAGCCCCGAGCCCCAGGCAGAGCCGGGTCCGGCCCAAGGTCACGCCTGCCCCTGCTCCCCCCACCTCCCCACCCCCCACCCCCCACCCCGCCAGGATCCGGGTCAGGGAAGCGCCCGGCGGTCGCGGCGTGCGATGCTGCTGTCGGCCACACGGGGGCGGCAGAGCCACAGCGGCGGCAGCAGCGGCGGGATCGGTTCCAGGCCGGGGTTGGGCGGGCGGTGCCTGGGTCCTCCCAGGGGCCCGCGGGTGAAACGTCTGGGTGCTCCGGGCCCTGGACGCTGAGATGGGTGCTTGGGACGCGGGGCCAGGGGATCCCACACGGCCAGCTAGGCAGGCCCAGTGAGCCCAGGGTGGGGGTTCCACGGGGCAGGAGGGGAGAAGCGCAGGCAGTGGAGCAGCTGGGGCACCGGGGAGGGGCCTGGGGGGCAGAGGGGCGGCTCCCGGGACGCGCGTGGAGGGGCCGGGTTTGTGGCAGCCCCGGAGCGGCCTCTGGACCTTCCCTCTGCAGGTGCCTGCGGGGCCGCGTCTCCTTCTCTTGCTGAGGATCCACGTGCACCCCTAGAGGAGTGGGACAACCCCCATTCCAGCCCTCCCGGCACAGTCACCCGCGGTGTCGGTGTGAGACCGTCAGCCTCCGTGTGTTCTCGCCCGCGCCGCGTCCCTCCGCAGGCCCCCTCCCCACCTAACGGGCAGTTACACCTCACACCTTCCTGGCTCCCCCTTCCCTCTCCCTCCCCCACCCCCGCCCCGTCCCCAGTCCCTGGCCCCCATCACACTGCAGGGAGACCGGTCTATGTAAACTCCAGAACATAAAACCGTAGCGGAAGAGGCCAGCGTGGGGAACTGTTTCCACCAGCAGGTAGGGCAGACACTCTGGCTCTCCAGTAAACACACTGGATTCCAATCCCTGCAGACTCCCCATTCTGCGGCTCGCTGTTCAGTGAGAAAGAAAGGGCCTGCAAAATTTTTTTCCCATTAGGTGTGTAAATGAGTTCAACCATTGTGAAAGACACTGTGGTGATTCCTCAAGGAGCTAGAAATAGAAATTCCATTTGACCCAGCAATCCCATTACTGGATATATATCCAAAGGATTATAAACCATTCTATCATAAAGACACGTGCACAAGAATGTTCACTGCAGCACTGTTTACAATAGCAAAGACCTGGAACCAACCCAAATGCTCATCGATGATAGACTGGACAGGGAAAATATGGCACATATACACCATGGAATATTATGCAGCCATCAAAAACGATGAGTTTGTGTCCTTTGTAGGGACATGGATGAACCTGGAAACCATCATTCTCAGCAAACTGACACAAGAGTAGAAAATCAAACACCGCATGTTCTCACTCATAGGTGGGTGTTGAACAATGAGAACACATGGACACAGGGAGGGGAGCACTACACACTGGGGTCTGTTGGGGGGAAATAGGGGAGGGACGGTGGGGGGTGGGGAGTTGAGGAGAGATAGTATGGGGAGAAATGCCAGATGTAGGTGATGGGGAGGAAGGCAGCAAATCACACTGCCACGTGTGTACCTATGCAACAATCTTATACGTTCTTCACATGTACCCCAAAACCTAAAACGCAATTAAAAAAAAAAAAAAGAAAGGGCCGTGCACAGGTCCACCCGGGCTGGTGGGCAGCCCCACGCCTGTCCTCGGCTCCTGGACGCTGCCCATGGGAAGGGCCTGCCCAGGACAGGGGCCAGTGGGAGCTCCCGCCTGAGCACAGGCTTGTCTTCAGCACTGGTCAGGAGCCCTGGTGCCCGCCCTGTGGAGCAGCCATGGTCCCGACTGCCTGGGGTCTGAGGTGGTTCGGGTTGTAAGAGTCCCCGGCGCTTGTGCAAAGCTCACACATCTCTCCAGGGGAGGCTCGCACGTGAGGTGGGGGCAGGAGCTGGCGCTCCAATCACACACGGAACAGGAAGCACTGGGCGCCAGGCCAGGAGAGGCAGTGGGATCAGGCCTGGGGGCTTCGCCTCCCACCATCTCACCATTCACACCCCAATGCCTGCCCCTCCCCCCCCACCTGTCACTGCCCCCACCCTGTCCCTCTCTGCCATCTCCCTCCCGGGAGGGGCAGCTCCTGCCTAGTGTGTGACGTCTTTCCTCCTACCGGGCTTCGTCATCTTTGAAAACACGACATTTGAAACCTGTGAAGAATGGAGGGCTTTTCTGAGTGCAGGGTGCCCTTCCCGTGTCCCCCGCCAGGCGGCTTCCCTCTCCAGCCCTGGCTTGTTCCTCTTTCATTTTAACAAAACGTCCTCACCACAGTGCATGTGTGTTTTATGAGAGCAGTATTGGAAGTCAATGCTTTTAATACAGAAAAAGACACAAAACACTGTGATTGTCCTAAGCGATGCTGGGGGGAGTGCCGGCTGGGAGATGAATTGTGGGGCTACCATCCCTCCACCTCCAGCCCGTCCTGGGGGCCATGCGGCCTCTTCTGACCAGCCCCTGGGCAACCTCTGGGTGGATGGGTGGGAAGGGGCCCAAAGGCGGCAGCCGCTCTGCCAGGGCCATGGAGGGGATCTGGGACCAGGAGAGAGGTCGTGGCCAGAAAGCCCCAGGAGTGCCCTACAGAGCCCGAGTGGGGCTGCGCTGGCGTCCCAGGTGCGGTCCCTCGAGGGTGTGTGGTCCCTCCAGGCCCATGGCCTGCGGTCCCAGCGCCTCCCCAGGCCTCTGCGCCTGCAGCCCCTCATTTCTCACCTTTGTCTGTGCTGGTGACCCCCGTCTCACTGCCCCACACACCACACTGCCCTCCCCCAGGAAAGCCTCCCCCTTTTCTCTTAGTGAAATAAAAGCGCTTTTCAAGGTGGGATGTCACCTACTCACAGAACAGTGTCCCAGCCCAGGACACAGCCTGAGGACCCTCAGGAGCACTGCATGCCTAGGCCTGTCCCCGCCCTCCCCACCGTGGGCCCACCACAGCTGCTGCTGTCTGGGGCAGCCTGGGCCTGAGCCCTGTCCCTGTATGGGGGGCACGGGTCTGGGGGCTGGCTTGTCCCCTGCTGGGCAGTGGGCAGCCTGGGCGTCTCCCAGACACAGTGGTTATGGGCTGGCGTGGGCTGGGCCAGGTGGGTCAGGAGCTGCTCACCGTGGCAGCAGGACCAGGCTGCCAGGCTCCTGTGTAGGGCTGGCTGTGGGCCCAGCAGGGGGGTACGGGGGACAGCAATGCTCAAGCCTGGTCTGCTGCCCTCGGATGGGGGCCCTCATGACGCCACGTCGTTGATCTGCCTGAGAGACCCCGTGGCTGGGGCGGGAGCCGGAGGGAGCCTGGGCGGATGGTGAGGCAGTGGGCAGAGGTGGCTGCAGAGGGACAGGGCCTGGCCAGGACTTCACCCCAAGGCCACTGGAGAGGTCAGCAGGGGCCCAAGGAGACGCAGGGAGTGGCTGCTTGGGGACCACAGGGGCACCCCTGAGCCAAGAGCAGCCACCGGGGACAGAGGTCAGGAGCTGAGAGGGGAAAGGCCCAGCACAGCTGAAGGTGGATCCTGGAGTCCCATCCACAGGGTGGGGGCCTTGAGGAGCTGCAGGCAAGCTGCCATGGGTGTGTGTGTGAGGGTGTGTGTGGATGTGTGAGGGCGTGTGTGTGAGGGTGTGTGTGGATGTGTGAGGGTGTGAGTGTGAGGGTGTGTGTGAGGGTGTGTGTGGGTGTGTGGGAGTGTGGGAGTGTGGGGATACATTGGAGGGTGTGTGTGGGTGTGTGAGGTGTGTGTGAGGGGTATGTGGGTGTGTGTGGATGTGTGTGTGTGTGAGGGTGTGTGTGTGAGGGTGCATGTTTGTGTGTGAGTGTGAGGGTGTGTCAGTGTGAGAGAGTGTGTGAGGGTGTGTGGGAGTGTGTGTGGGGAAAGTGCTGAGGGTGTGTGTGTTTGAGGGTGTGTGTGTGTGTGTGTGAGAGTGTATGCGAGGGTACATGTTTGTGAGTGTGGGTGTGAAGGTGTGTCAGTGTGTGAGGGTGCGTGTGGATGCATGGGAGGGTGTGTGTGTGAGGGTGTGTCAGTGTGTGAGGGTGCATGTTTGTGAGTGTGTGAGTGTGAGGGTGTGTCAGTGTGTGAGGGTGTGTGTGGGTGCGTGGGAGTGTGTGGGGATGTGTTGGAGGGTGTGTGTGGGTGTGTGAGTGTGAGGGTGTGTGTGTGAGCTACTGTGAGCACTTGCCTGCTGCTCTCTTGCCTGGGCCCAGGTGTGTACCAGCTCTTGTGTTTCTTGTGTGCCTGGTGTGTGCCAGGTGTCTGAGTCAGGCTGGGTGTGTCTGGGTGTAGCCCTGGGGTGTCCCTTTCTGTGTGTCTCTGTGCAGAACTGAGGACCTTGTGTTCCCAGAAGGAAGCCCCCAGCCCCGGGCGGGTGCCTGGGAACAGACCTGGGCCTGTGGGCTTGGCAGGGCCCCCTCGGCTCCTCAGGGACCCTTCGGCACACCAGCGCCACCCCATGTCGTGGGGCTCGCTCTCTGAGACTTCCCTGACCCCATGTTCCAAAGCCTGGCCCAGCCACGCCACATGTGCCTGTGTGAGTGTGAGCTTGACACAGGCGGGAGGATGTGTGTGTACCTGCCTGTGTGAGCGTGGCCTGTGCTTGTCTGGCTGTGGGATTGACTGTGAGCCATGTGGGCCTGAGTGTGGGCCGTGTGAGCTGTGTTCACAGGGCTGTGGCTGGGTGTGAGCCTCTGAGTGTGTGTATCTGTGCCTGTGTAGCTCTGTGTGTCTGCATGTGTGTGTGTCTGACTCTGTGTGTGTGTGTCTGAGCTTATGTATCTCTGTGTGTCTATGTGATAATGTCTGTGGTTCTGTATCTCTGTATCTATATGTCTCTGTGTGTGTCTCTCTGTGTGTCTATGTCTGTGTGCCTATGTGTGTGTCTCTGTGCGTGGCAGTGTGTCTGTGCTGTGTATTTCTGTATCTATATGTGTCTGTGTGTGTCTTTGTGTTTTTTGTGTCTGTGTGTGTTTCTGACTCTGTGTGTGTCTGTGTGTCTTTATGTATGTGGTAGTGTGTCTGTGCTTGTGTTTCTGTGTATTTGTGTGTCTCTGTCTCTGTATGTGTATCTGTGTGTCTGTGTGTATATGGCAGTGTCTGTGCTGTGTGTTTCTGTGAATCTGTGTGTGTCTCTGTCTCTGTGTGTCTGTGTGTCTCTGTGTGTGTGGTAGTGTGTCTGTGCTTGTTTTGTGTATTTGTGTGTCTGTATGTGTATCTATGTGTCTGTATGTGTATCTATTTGTCTGTATGTGGTAGTGTGTGCTGTGTGTTTCTGTGAGTCTGTGTGTGTCTCTGTGTGTGTCTGTCTCTGTGTGTGTGAGGTAGTATATCTGTGCTGTGTATTTCTGTGTGTGTGTGTGTGTGTGTGTGTGTTTGTCTCTGTGTGTGTGTATGTGTGTGTGTTTGTGTGTAAGTGTGTGTGTCCATGTGGGGTGTGCATGACTATATTTGTGGGAGGCCATATGTGCAGGAAGGACCCCCCGACCCCTGTCACCCAGGCTGCACCCTGGGGGTCTTCCCAGGGATCCCTCCCTCAAACTTGAGTCCCCCCTGGAGGGCTTAGGTTCCACTGCGGAGTGGGCATGGGCACAGACCCATCCTCTAGGAGGCTGGGGTGGGGCTGGGCTGCCTGGCTGATATACGGGTCAGAATGTCCCTCCATGCGCCTCACCCTATGCTAGGCAAAGGATGATGTCCCCCAGGGTCTCAGCTGCTGGGGTGATGCACCTTGGATAGTGCCTGAGTGTGGGGTGAGGTCTTATGGAGGCCTCTGCTGCCCACTGAAGGTGCAGGGCTGGGGCTGGGCACTTCTGTACCAGGTGGCCTTGTGGGGCAGCCCCAGAGGGTCCCGAGGCTGGGGTAGCATTGGGGTACCCCACCCAGGGGCTATAGGCTGAGGTTGCCTGGGTTGGCCAGGCCTGGGCAGAGTGGGGACAAAGGTTTGGTGGCAGGCGGGCTGTGAGGGGCTCTGCAGGTGCACAGGAGGCTCTGTCCCCAGCTGAGCCACAGGGTCTTCTTCCAAGGGTGCTGGGGGTCCTGCTCTGGGGGCCACTCCTGGGTCCCCCACTCAGGAGCCTCCTCCCTCGCCCAGCTCCTCTGGGAAAAGGCCTGACTTGTTGCCCCTCATCCAGGCAGTCCTCCGGGAAGTGCCCTGGGAACTGGTCACTCTGGGGCTGGCCACAGCCTGGGCCTGGGCCTGGGCGTGGCTGAGGAGTGTGAATGGCCAGGAATCCTCCAAAACAGCTGCCTGGATGTCAGCCTCCCCCACCTTCCCCAATGCAAATCGCCGTCTCGGGGGCGAGTGGGGGTTTCCACCCCAATGTCCCACCTGCTCTGTGGTTCCCATTTTAGGCATTTTTAGAAATATTTGCAAGAATCTGTTTGTGCCTGTGTGGTAGGGTGGGGGTGGGGGCTGCGGCCCAGTGCCCATGAGGTCTTGTTTTTCAGACTGGATGGGGTGGGGGAGGGGGAGCTGCGTCCCCCCCCCCACCTGCTGCTGTGTCCAGCCTCCTGAGTGGGACAGCGAGGGTCCTGGCTGGGCCCCAGGGCGTGACCCCCGGTGAGTGTGCGGTGCTGAGGCCGAGTCTGGTCCTTCGTGAGGAGGCCCGGGAGGCCCAGGTGCCTGTCCTGAGTAGGATCCAGGGCCCTGCCTCCGGCCTCATGCCAGTGCCAAGCCTAGGGCTGGCTGGTGACCCATACACTACACACTCACACACAACATATACACCTATACACACACACAACTCACACACCTACACACACAAAACTCATACAACACACACACTCACACCTACACACACAAAACTCATACACCACACACTGACACACAACCCATATACCTATACACACACAACTCATACACCACTCACACACACAACACATATGCCACACACACACAAGCCATGACCACACACTCACAGCCTATATACCTATACACACAAACACACACAACCCATACACCACACACTCACACACAACACATATACCACACGCACACGCAAGCCATAACCACACACTCACACACAGCCTATATACCTATACACACACACACAACACATAGACCACAAACACACACAAGCCATAATCACACACACAGCCCATATGCATATATACACAAACACACACAACCCGTACACCACACATTGACATACAACACATACACCTACACACACACAACTCACACCACACACACAACCCATATACCTATACCCACACAACTCATACACCACACACTCACACACACAACCCCTAGACCACAAACACACACAAGCCATAACCACACACACACAGCCCATATACCTATACACACACAACACATAGACCACAAACACACACAAGCCATAATCACACACTCACACACAGCCCATATGCATATACACACACACACAACCCATACACCACACACACACAACACATACACCATTCACACACAAGCCATAACCACACACACAGCCCATATACCTATACACACTCACACTAACAACTCATACACCACACACTCATACACAACCTATACGCCGATGCACACTCACACTCACAAATCCTACACCACACACTCACACACAACCTATACACCTATACACACACACAACCCATACACCTATATACACACACAACTCATTGCACTGTATGGCACTCTTGTGTGTATATAGGTGCCCATGCTCCTCACGGCACTGAGTTCACTGAGGGTGCCTGGCTGTTTGCCCTCAGGGGTCCCCGTCTGCCCCCCACCCCCACCCCTGTCCTGCTGGGGCTGCAGCTGGGTCCCGGGGCACGGGGTGGCCCTGAGCGCCTCGTCATCTTGGTCCCTGTGGGGTGAGCTGCTGGCTTTCTGGGGAGCTGGGGGAGCCGCGGTTCAGCCTTGGAGGCCAGGGCTGTGGCCTCGCAGCCGTGGGAGCACTGCCCATTCCTGTGCCCACAGGGAATCGCCCAGGCTGGGGAGGGGCCCACACACCCATGGGGTCGGGGTCGGGGTCAGGCAGCGTGCTCCTGGCACTCAGATCCACGGCCCACAGAGACACAGAGCGTGTGTGTGTGTGTGTCTCTGTGGCCCAGGGGCTTTTCGAGGCTGGCTGGGAGGAAAGCTGAAGGGCCCAGGCCTCCCGCTCCAGCTCTCGGGGCAGACCCCGGCCCTCCCAGGGACCCCTCCCATGTACACAGACACACACGACACATATGTGGGCACAGGTGTGCACACACTGGCTGCGGCCCCCAGCACTGGCCGGCCCCACCATCCTTGGGACGTGGTCTGCGGGGGCGCAGACACGAGCTGGCTCTCTGTAGGTTCTGCGGGTGCCATTCCCACACCCTGCAGCAGCACATGTGGTGTCGTGGGGCAGCGACTCTGACCTCTGCCCCGCACACCTGGACGTGCGGCCATAGTCACAACCCAACAGGCCAAGGGCTTGCTCTCTGAGCTTTCCCTGACCCCATGTACCAAAGCCTGGCCCCACCATGCCAGGTGTGCATGCATGTGTGAGCTTGGCAACAGGTGGAGGACGTGTGCGTTCATGTGTGAGCGTGAGCATAAGTGTGTAACATGCAAGCATGTGTGAAGTGAGTGATGTGTGAGCTGTGGGTGTGCAATTGTGTGTGCATGGACAGGTGTGCAGTGGGCCTGGGTCACTGTCACTCCCAGGACAAGGCCTTCATCCACACTGACAAGGCTGAGCTGGTGGTCAGGCCTGAGGGTGTCTGTGTGTGTGTCTCTGTGGGTGTCTGTCTGTGTGTGTCTTTGTGGGTGTCTGAGCATTTGTGTGTGTTCTGTGCATGTCTGTGTGTTTCTGTGTGTGTGTCTCTGTGTGCGTGTCTGCATTTCTCTGTGTGTGTGTGTGTCTGTGTGTGTTTCTGTGTTTCTGTGTGTGTGTCTCTGTGTGGGTGTCTATACATTTCTCTGTGTGTCTGTGCATGTCTGTGTGTCTGTGCATGTCTGTGTCTCTGTGTGTGTGTTTGTGTGTGTCTGCGTGTATCTGTGTGTGTTTGTGTGTCTGTGCATGTCTGTGTTTCTGTGTGTATGTGTCTGTGTGTTTCTGTGTGTGTGTGTCTGTGTGTTTCTGTGTGTGTGTGTCTGTGGGTATCTGTGTGTTTGTGTGTGTGTGTCTGTGTGTGTTTCTCTGTGTGTGTGTTTCTTTGTCTCTGTTGTGTCTGTGCGTGTCTGTGTGTTTCTGTGTGTGTGTCTCTGTGTGGGTGTCTGTGCATTTCTCTGTGTGTGTGCACATGTCTGTGTGTTTCTGTGTGTGTGTGCCTGTGGGTGTCTGTGTGTTTCTGTGTGTCTCTGTGTTTCTGTGTGTGTGTGGTTCTGTGTGTGTCTGTGTGTTTCTGTATGTGTGTCTGTGCATTTCTGTGTGTGTTTCTGTGTATCTGTGTGTTTCTGTGTGTGTCTCTTGGTGTTTCTGTGTGTGTGTGTCTGTGTGTTTCTGTGTCTGTGTGTCTCTGTGCATGTCTGTGTGTTTGCTGTGTATGTGTGCCTGTGTGTGTCTGTGTGTATCTCTGTGTGTGTCTGTATATGCATGCAGACTGTGCCTGCGTGTGTGTGTATCGGGGTGGCCTGTGCGGGGATCCCAGGGCAGGCAGGTTTGCTCACACCTCCCCTTCAGGGCTGAGTCTCCAGACTCCCAGCCCCACACAGGCCCCAGCCCAGGAAGGAGCCGAGTAGTGGAGCCCTTGGGAGTCAGGGGAGGGCTGGGGTGGGTGCTCTGGGGACTCGGCCTCCTGGTGCCTGTGCGCTGCACTTTGTTTATCCATCCATCCCGTGGTGAACACTTGGTGGCTGTCTGGGAGGTGGCCCCAGACTAGGACAGATTCCAGCTCCCAGAGGCAGACGGGGCAGAGATAGGAATGACAGAGGCAGGCGCTGAGAGAGATGGAGGCAGAGGGAGACACGTAGAGTCACAGAAACTCTCAGGGGCCACCCCCGGGGGGACGGTGCACCCCCCACACCCACACCACACACAAACACACCCACATACCTCCTGTCCACACACACGCAAAGAAACACACAGACACCCACAGCCACACACTCACACTCACACCCACATACCTCCTATCCACACACACCCAAAGAGACACACCACATATTTCCTATCCACACACACACAAAGTCACACACTCACACCCACATACCTCCTATCCACACACATGCAAAGACACACAGACACCCACAGTCACACTCACACCCACATAATTCCTATCCACACACACCCAAAGAGACACACCACATATTTCCTATCCACACACACACAAAGTCACACACTCACACCCACGTACCTCCTATCCACACACATGCAAAGACACACAGACACCCACAGTCACAATCATACCCACATAATTCCTATCCACACACACCCAGAGACACATCCACATACTTCCTATCCACACACACAGAGACACACACACACTACATACCTCCTAACCACACACAAAGAGATACACAGACACCCATGGCCACACACACTCATACCCACATACCTCCTATTCACACACACCCAAAGAGACACTCACACCCACATACCTCCTATCCACACAAACACACAGACATACAGAGCCACACACTCATAACCACACACCTCCCATCCACAGACACATGGACACGCAAACACTCACACCCACACACTCACACACCTCCCATCCACAGACACACAGACACACAGAGACACACACTCCCACTCACACTCACATACCTCCTATCCATACACACAGACACACAGACACCCGCAGCCACACACTTACACTCACACTCACATACCTCCTATCCACACACCCACACAGACACACACACTCACAAGGTTATCCAGTCACATCCCATACACTCACACTAACACTCAGCCCATACACCTATACACACTCACACCCACAAAGTACCACACGTGCATACACAATCCATATACCTATACACACACACCCATATACCACACACTCACACTCAATCATACACCACACACAACTGTCCACACCACACACAACTGCACACCTACAGCTCATACACTCACACACCCATATGCCACACTCACAATCCATACACCACACACACTCACAAACTAAATACCATACACTCACACACAACCCATACATCTATATACACACTCACACACCCATACACCATACATACACAACAAATACACCACACACTTACACAACCCATGGACCACAAACACACACAAACCATAACCACACACTCACATATAGCCCATACACCTATACACACTCACACAAGCCATAACCACACACTCATACACAACACATACACCTATACACGTTCATACTCACAACCCATACATCACACACTTACACCAAACCTATACACCTATACACATACACACTCATACACCACACACTCACAATCCACGGATCACAAACATGCAGAAGCCATTATTGCACATACAACCAATATACCACAAACTCACACACAACACTTACACCTATACACACACACAACTCATACACCACACACACAACCCACACACCTATACACACACCCTCACACACACTCACCCTCACATTCATATACTCACAAACACAGTTCCACACTTATTCACGCCCACACACTAAGTGTGTCACATTTATGCCCACACCCTCACATGCCTACAGGCCCCCTTGACCCAGTCAGCCCCATGGCTCACCAGTGTGTGCCCACCACGCCCTGCCTCGGGGGTCCCCTCTGTAAGCTGAGAGCACCCTGCTCATGGGTGGCCTGGGGGAAGCAGGGCCCACCCAAGGCCTGGCACAGGAAAGCCCCAAACACACCCGTCCCAGGAGCCAACGGCCAGAGCTCAGCCTGCAGTTGGGGCTGCCGAGCTGGGGCTGGGCCAGAGCCTGGGCCTGTCTGGGTTGGGGGGCAGGCAGCACGGGCCCACCTGCACCTCCCAGGCCTGGTCCCCAGGTCACTGGGTCACCACCCAGCCCTCGCCCTGTTCACTGTCTCTGTGCCGGCCAGGGCAGGCCTCTGAGCCTTGGGGAACCCCACAGACCCACACGGGACTCCGAACACTGGGCGGGGAGGCTGGGGTGGGGAACACCGTGCCAGAGGTGGGAGTGGGAGGGTGCGGGACCCTGGGCACTGCCACCCCAGCCCTGGGGCTGAGGCCAGGGACTGCCTCGGGTCTCCCAGGAGGGACTGGACAGCGGGGGATGGTCAGAGCGGCCAGCAGGGAGCAGCCGGAGTGCGGGGACGGACGCCGGGAGGCCAACAGGATGGCGCAGGGCTAGTGGAGTGGGAGGGCCTGGAGAACCTGCGGCCGGTGTCTGTGGGGAGGGGGCCCGGGAGCAGCCCAGAGCGGCCAGACTGGCAGGGGTGAGGAGGTGGGGCCGCGAGGTGACGGTGAACGAGCCAGGGAGGCCTCCGGCTGGGGAGGGGACCTTGGCTGGGCTCTGACTGAACCCAGGGCTCCTGGAGAAGGGACCCAGCCTCCAGTGGGGAGAGAGCAGGCAGGGTGAGGATGTGGGCGTCTGACTCCATCCACAGCAGGGCTTCAAATACGCATAGCCTAGCCCACAGACCTGCGCCCTCACCCGCCTCGACTGGCACTGGCTGGCCCCGTGCATGGTCCCCAGTCCCCCTAGCACCTCCCCACACGGTGTACGTTCCAGGGCCCCTCTGAAGCACCTGCTGTGGGGTGTCGGGGGGGGATTGGGACCCAGGCTCAGTGCGGGGCTGGGGACTGAACAGACAGGGATGGAGGAGGACATGTGTGTGACCTCCGCCTGCCGAGGGCTGGACCCCCGCCTAGCCTAGGCCACGTCTCCCGAGGTCTGTGAGCCTTCACTGTGACCCACTCAAACATTCAGAAGCTTTGAAAGCAGCCCCCATCCTTGTCACTCTACACGGTGACTCTCAGCATCACACCGTCCCTGTCAGATCCACCCTCCAGCCCGGGAAGGAGGCCGGGAGCCGGGCAGCGGGCAGTGAGGGCAGCGGGCGCAGCAGGGTCACGGGGATGCACCCACCACACCCGTTCACACGCTCCTCACGGCACTGAGTTCACCAAGGGTGCCCTGCCGTTTGTCCTCAGGGGTCCCCCTGCATCCCTGCCCCATCCCTGTCCTGCTGGGGCTGCAGCTGTGTCCTGGGGCACGGGGCGGCCCTGAGCGCCTCGCCATCTTGGTCCCTGTGGGGTGAGCCGTGGTTCAGCCTTGGAGGCCAGGCCAGGGGCCCGGCAGCCGTGGGAGCACTGCCCGCTCCCATGCCCACAGGGAACTGCCCAGGCTGGGGAGTGGCCCACACACCCACGGGGTCGGGGCCGGGTCAGGCAGCGTGCGCCTGGAACCCAGATCCACATCCCGAAGTGGGGACCACGGTCCAGGGGCTCTGTTCCGTGAGGGTCTCTAGATGGGATCTCCTATTTCCTTCACCCCTTCTTCACCTCTTAGCTGGGAACCTTCTAGAAGGAGGGGTGTCCTCAATCACTGGGTGGTGATGAGTGAGCACAGATGACTCAGGAAGCTTCATGGTGTCTCCTTCACCAGGACACAGTGCACAGAGACAGAGATGCAGAGAGAGACAGAGACACAGAGAGACAGAGATGCAGAGACAGAGAGACACAGAGAGACAGAGACAGAGACAGAGAAAGACAAAGACAGAGAAACACAGACACACAGAGAGAGACAGAGGCAGAGAGAGACAGAGGCAGAGAGAGACAGAGATAGAGAGAGACAGAGACACAGAGAGACAGAGATGCAGAGACAGAGAGACACAGAGAGACAGATGCAGAGAGAGACCGAGACAGAGAAACAGATGCAGAGACAGACACAGAGAGACAGAGATGCAGAGAGAGACAGAGACACAGACACACAGACACATAGAGACAGAGACAGAGAGAGACAGAGATACAGAGAGATAGAGACACAGAGAGACAGAGATGCAGAGAGAGACAGAGACACAGAGAGACAGAGATGCAGAAAGACAGAGACACAGACACACAGCCACACAGAGAGAGACAGAGATACAGAGAGATAAAGACACAGAGAAACAGAGATGCAGAGACAGAGACACAGAAACATAGACACACAGAGACAGAGACAGAAGGAGACAGAGACAGAGAAATACAGAGACACAAAGAGAGATACAGTGAGAGACCGAGACAGAGTTACAAGACAGAGAGGGACAGAGAGAGAAACAGAGAGACAGAGAGAGCATCACAGAGAGACAGAGACATAAAAGAGACAGAGTAACAGAGATATATAGAGAAACAGAGACACACAGAGATAGAGAGACAAAGTAACAAACAGTGACAGAGATTAGGTGTTACAGAGAGACACAGAGAGAGACGCAGAGACAGAGAGATAGAGATGAAGAGTTACAGAGAGACAGAGACAGACGCAGAGATAAGGAGAGACACAAAGGAACAAAGAGAGGCAGAGACAGAGACAGAGATAGTCACTGTCACATTCATACCCACGCTCACGCACTCACACGCTTACACGCTCACAGGCTCACACGCTCACACTGAGGCTCCCTCAGGCCCTGCCACTTCCTCTGGCTCCCATGGCATGTCCAAGCCTCTGGACCAGCAGCCCCTGGCTCACTGCTGTGGGCCCACCATTCCCTGCCTCGGGAGTCCCCTCTGTGACAGGGCACATGCCCTCTGCTCTACTCATGGGTGGCCTCGGGGAAACAGGGCCCCGCCAAGCCTGGCTCAGGAAAGGCCCCAAACACACACGGCCCAGAAGCAAACGTCCAGAGCTCAGCCTGCAGCTGGGAGCGGGCAGGGTCGTGGAGTGGGAACAGCCCTGGAGGGCCAGTGTTTGTGGGAAGGGGCCGGGAGCAGCCCAGAGGGGCTGGGCTGGCCGGGGTGAGGGAGTGGGGGCAGTGAGGGAGGGGAGACTAGGTGGCTTGGGGTGCCGGAGGACACTGGGTCTGCTCCGGCTGAGCCCAGGTGGTGGCCGAATCCCTGAGCTGCCAGGAGGAGAGCGGGGCCAGGGTCAGGCAGAGGTGGGCAGCGGGGCAGAGGGCTGGGGCCGACGGGGAGCAGTCGGTTGGTTGAGGGCACTATTACCTGGAGGACTGTGAGATGGACCCCCATTCCCTTCATTCCTTGTGCACTCGTTAGTGAGGAACCTTCTAGAAGGAGGGCATTGCTGGCAGTGGGTGTGCATTAGTGAGGAACCTTCTAGAAGGAAGGCATTGCTGGCAGTGGTTGTAGGCACAGATCATGTGGGCCGGCGTGCTGCCGTCAAGTGCCTCTTTTTACTTTCCAGATTTCAGCGTGACAAGCCCATCCCGCACCCCAGGGTCTCTCTGGAGCATACGCTGCGCGGCCCTGGTGGGCACCATACCTGGCACCCTCGCTTCTGCTGCCTGAGCCCTGTGCCCTCCCAGCCCCAAGTGCTCTCCCTTGGACAAACTGGCCTCTTGCCAGTCCTCCTGTGACACCCTAGTGTCTGGCCCTCCCTTCCTAGCCCCCCACGGAGGCTGGCGGGCACCCCTGGGTCCAGCAGCACCAGCTCCGCATGGCAAGCCTCCTTTGGGCCCATGACACATAGTGACCCCCGCGGGTGCTAACGCCTGTGGTGGGGACGGTGCTGAGACAGTCCTGGGGACTCAGCTGCTTGGCAGGCACCCTCACCTCTTGCACCCTCATCAGGGCACCTGTGAGCCCTGAGGATCCTGAGTGGGGGGGGGTCTCACTGTGGCCCCCACAGCCTAGCATCAGGCCCCAGAGCTCACTGGTGTGTACCCACCACTGTGCCCAGGGGTCTGCATCCAAGTGGCCAAGGGCTGCCTGTGGTCTCAGCCTGAGTGGGCCTTTTGAGCCTTCACATTCTCTGTAGCATGGGACCTGCCCAAGGGTCCTGTGGGTCCCACCTATGGGCCAACGGGTGGGAACAGGGGTCCTGCCATGGTGGCCTGCTGGGCTGAGCTTCCTCTAGACCCAAACAGCAGGTCTTTGGTGTGGTGCCCGCTCCCCCTCCCCCATCCAGGTGTGAGGGCTCTGCTCTGTTTCTCCTTGAGTGACTCATTCTGGGCAAACTTGGCCCTCAAGAGCACATGCAAATGGCTGTTCCACACTGAAAACATGTTTCTCACCCTCTGAGTCTGTTTCCAGAAATAGCTCTCACGATTCCCAACCTGCAGCTGCAGCCGCCGCCCACCCGGCGTGGCCAGGCTGGCCCAGGCCTCCAGACTGGGGGGGCACCTGCCCCCCAGGACAGGCCCACTTGGGTCACTGAGGCAGGGACCCCTGCAAACGTTGACTTTATTGAATTCAGTGGTTCTTGACTTGTTGCCGCCTTTTGGACCAGGGCCCAGGGGTCGCCCCCAGGCTGGCAGGAGGGGCAGGGGTGCCAAGGATGGCAGGGCTGTAGGGGGGAGCGTGCTCAGGTCCCCAGGCCCCCAGGCAGCCCCCACCCAGGAGCCTGAGGAGGCTCAGCAGAGATGGCCCTGCTGGCCCGGGCACTGGTGCCCACTGGTCCAGGGCTTGTCCACTGCAGGCTGCACCTCCCCACCCTCAGGGCCGGTGGGCCCCACTGTGCAGAGAGCACCAGGCTCTCAGGGCCAGGGAGATGGCCGGGGGCTACATGGTGGTGGGCCAGGTCTCCGGGCCTGGGTGCCATGGCCTCCCTGTTCCCAGCTCTGTCACGCCCGTGTCCATCTGAGCCTCCAGCTCCGTCTCTCCCTCTGTCCCTGTCTCTGGCCTCCCTTACATCTCCCTGTCTCTCTTTCCGCTTCTCTGAAGGTATCTCTCTGCCTGAATCTGTCTCTGTCCACTGGGGGTGTCTGTGACTTATTTGTCAAGTGCACCTGCTGGGCTTTGCCCCACCATCTTGCCTGCTGACCCCTCTCTCTCGCTGTCTCTGTCTGTGCCTCTGGCCCCCATGCGTCTCTCTGTGTCTCCCTCTCTCCCCTCATCCCTCCCTCTGTGCCTGTCCCTTTGCTGTGTTTCTTTCTTTGCCTCTGTCTCTCTGTCTCTTCATGTCTTGTGTGTCTCTCTGCCTCTGTCTCTGTCTGTATCTCTGTCTCTTCCTGTCTGTGTCTGTCTCTGTATCTTTGTCTCTGTCTCTGCCTCTCTGTAGCTCTCCCGCTGTCTGTCTCTCCTTATCTCTCTCTGTGTCTTTTTCTCTCTTTGCTCTGGGTTTCTGTCTTGCTGTGTCTCTCTGTCTCTGTCTCTTCCTCTCTGTATCTCTGTCTCTATCTCAGTCTCTGTCTCTCTTCTTATCTCTCTGTCTCTAGCTGTCTCTCATTCTTTGTCTCTCTCACTCTCTGTATCTCTGTCTCTTATCTCTACATCTGTCTCTCTATCTCTTTATCTTTCTCTGTCTTTCCATGCCATGTGTATCTGTGGGTTTCCCTGAGGCTCAGAGGCCTGCTCCGGCTGGCACAGAGACAGTGAACAGGGCAAGGGCTGGGTGGTGACCCAGTGACCTGGGGGCCAGGCCTGGGAGGTGCAGGTGGGCCCGTGCTGCCTGCCCCCCCAACCCAGACAGGCCCCAGCTCTGGCCCAGCCCCAGCTCGGCGGCCTCAACTGCAGGCTGAGCTCTGGCCACTGGCTCCTGGGCTGGGCGTGTTTGGGGCCTTTCCTGAGCCAGGCCTTGGGTGGGCCCTGCTTCCCCCAGGCCACCCATGAGCAGGGTGCTCTCGGCTTACAGAGGGGACCCCTGAAGCAGGGAGTGGTGGGCACATACCGGTGAGCCATGGGGCTGGTGGTCCAGAGGCTTGGACATGCCATGGGCCCCACAGGAAGTGACAGGCCTGAGAGAACCTCAGAGAGTGTGTGTGTGTGTGTGTGTGTGTGTGTGAGGGTGTGTATGTGAGTGTGTGTGTGTGAGGGTGTATATGTGAGGGTGTTTGTGAGGGTGTATGTGTGTGTGTGTAAGGGTGTGTGTGTGTGTGAGGGTGTGTGTGTGTGAGGGTGTGTATGTGAGTGTGTGTGTGTGAGGGTATGTGGGGGGTGTGGGGGGGTGTGAGGGTGTGTGTGAGAGTGTGTGAGTGAGCATGAGGGTGTGAGTGTATGTGTGTGAGCATGTGAGCATGGGTACGAATGTGACAGTGACTCTCTAGCTCTCTCTGTTTCTCTGTATCTCTATCTCTCTATCTGTAGCTGTCTGTAACTTTATCTCTGTCTTTCTCACTTTGTCTCTGTTTATCTGTCTCTGTCTCTCTATAATTCTTTATCTCTGTCTCTGTTTCTATCTCTGTTTCTCTCTGTCTCTGTCTATATCTCTGTTTCTCTGTCTCTATCTCTGTCTCTGTCTGTAACTCTTTATGTCTGTCTCTGTCTCTGTGTCTCTGTGTCTCTGTTTTTCTGTCTCTGTCTCTGCTTGTTTCTCTCTCTGTCTCTGACAGTGTCTCTCTCTGTATCTGCCTGTTTTGCTCTCTGTCTCTCTTTATGTTTCTGTCTCTCTCTGTCTCTATCTCTCTGTAGTTCTTTATCTCTGTCTCTGTCTCTCTCTGTCTCTGTGTCTGTGTGTCTCTCTGTGTCTCTGTTTTTCTCTGTCCCTGTCTCTGTTTCTATCTTTCTTTCTGAGTCTCTGTTTCTCTCTCTGTGTCTCTGTCTCTCTGTCTCTGTCTCTCTGTGTCTCTGTCTCTGTCTCTTTGTCTCTGTCTCTGTTTGTCTCTCTCTGTCTCTGTCTCTTTCTGTCTCTGTGTCTCTGCCTCTGTCTCTGTCTCTCTCTGTATCTGTCTCTCTTTGTCTCTGTCTTTGTCTCTCTGTCTCTATCTCTGTCACTGTCTCTGTGTCTGTGTCTCTCTGTCTCTGTATCTCTGTCTCTCTCTGTCTCTGTGTCTTTGTCTCTCTGTCTCTGTCTTTGTCTCTCTGTCTCTGTCTGTGTGTCTGTGTCTCTCTGTCTCTGCATCTTGTCTCTTTGTCTCTGTCTTTGTCTCTCTGTCTCTGTCTGTGTGTCTGTGTCTCTCTGTCTCTGCATCTTGTCTCTTTGTCTCTGTCTTTGTCTCTCTGTCTCTGTCTGTGTGTCTGTGTCTCTCTGTCTCTGCATCTTGTCTCTTTGTCTCTGTCTTTGTCTCTCTGTCTCTGTCTCTGTGTGTCTGTGTCTCTCTGTCTCTGCATCTTGTCTCTCTTTGTCTCTGTCTTTGTCTCTCTGTCACTCTCTCTGTGTGTCTGTGTCTCTCTGTCTCTGCATCTCTGTCTCTCTGTGTCTCTGTCTCTGTCTCTGTGTGCCTGTGTCTGTCTCTGCATCTCTGTGTTTCTGTGTCTCTGTGTCTCTGTCTCTGTATCTCTGTCTCTCTTTGTCTCTGTCTTTGTCTTTCTCTGTCTCTGTCTCTCTGTGTCTCTCTGTCTCTGCATCTCTGTCTCTCTGTGTCTCTGTCTCTCTCTGCATCTCTGTCTCTGTGCACTGTGTCCTGGTGAAGGAGACACCATGAAGCTTCCTGAGTCATCTGTGCTCACTCATCACCACCCAGTGATTGAGGACACCCCTCCTTCTAGAAGGTTCCCAGCTAAGAGGTGAAGAAGGGGTGAAGGAAATAGGAGATCCCATCTAGAGACCCTCACGGAACAGAGCCCCTGGACCGTGGTCCCCACTTCGGGATGTGGATCTGGGTTCCAGGCGCACGCTGCCTGACCCGGCCCCGACCCCGTGGGTGTGTGGGCCACTCCCCAGCCTGGGCAGTTCCCTGTGGGCATGGGAGCGGGCAGTGCTCCCACGGCTGCCGGGCCCCTGGCCTGGCCTCCAAGGCTGAACCACGGCTCACCCCACAGGGACCAAGATGGCGAGGCGCTCAGGGCCGCCCCGTGCCCCAGGACACAGCTGCAGCCCCAGCAGGACAGGGATGGGGCAGGGATGCAGGGGGACCCCTGAGGACAAACGGCAGGGCACCCTTGGTGAACTCAGTGCCGTGAGGAGCGTGTGAACGGGTGTGGTGGGTGCATCCCCGTGACCCTGCTGCGCCCGCTGCCCTCACTGCCCGCTGCCCGGCTCCCGGCCTCCCTCCCGGGCTGGAGGGTGGATCTGACAGGGACGGTGTGATGCTGAGAGTCACCGTGTAGAGTGACAAGGATGGGGGCTGCTTTCAAAGCTTCTGAATGTTTGAGTGGGTCACAGTGAAGGCTCACAGACCTCGGGAGACGTGGCCTAGGCTAGGCGGGGGTCCAGCCCTCGGCAGGCGGAGGTCACACACATGTCCTCCTCCATCCCTGTCTGTTCAGTCCCCAGCCCCGCACTGAGCCTGGGTCCCAATCCCCCCCCGACACCCCACAGCAGGTGCTTCAGAGAGGCCCTGGAACGTACACCGTGTGGGGAGGTGCTAGGGGGACTGGGGACCATGCACGGGGCCAGCCAGTGCCAGTCGAGGCGGGTGAGGGCGCAGGTCTGTGGGCTAGGCTATGCGTATTTGAAGCCCTGCTGTGGATGGAGTCAGACGCCCACATCCTCACCCTGCCTGCTCTCTCCCCACTGGAGGCTGGGTCCCTTCTCCAGGAGCCCTGGGTTCAGTCAGAGCCCAGCCAAGGTCCCCTCCCCAGCCGGAGGCCTCCCTGGCTCGTTCACCGTCACCTCGCGGCCCCACCTCCTCACCCCTGCCAGTCTGGCCGCTCTGGGCTGCTCCCGGGCCCCCTCCCCACAGACACCGGCCGCAGGTTCTCCAGGCCCTCCCACTCCACGAGCCCTGCGCCATCCTGTTGGCCTCCCGGCGTCCGTCCCCGCACTCCGGCTGCTCCCTGCTGGCCGCTCTGACCATCCCCCGCTGTCCAGTCCCTCCTGGGAGACCCGAGGCAGTCCCTGGCCTCAGCCCCAGGGCTGGGGTGGCAGTGCCCAGGGTCCCGCACCCTCCCACTCCCACCTCTGGCACGGTGTTCCCCACCCCAGCCTCCCCGCCCAGTGTTCGGAGTCCCGTGTGGGTCTGTGGGGTTCCCCAAGGCTCAGAGGCCTGCCCTGGCCGGCACAGAGACAGTGAACAGGGCGAGGGCTGGGTGGTGACCCAGTGACCTGGGGACCAGGCCTGGGAGGTGCAGGTGGGCCCGTGCTGCCTGCCCCCCAACCCAGACAGGCCCAGGCTCTGGCCCAGCCCCAGCTCGGCAGCCCCAACTGCAGGCTGAGCTCTGGCCGTTGGCTCCTGGGACGGGTGTGCTTGAGTGTGAGTGTGGTTGTGAGACAGTGACTTAGTGTGTGGATGTGAGCATGGGTGAGGGTGTGAGTGTGAGTGTGGGGATGTATTTGTGTGTTTTGTGAATGTTGTATAATAGTTGTGGTGTGTGTGTGTGAATGTGAGTGTATGAGTATGTGTGTGAGCATGTGTGAATGTGTGTGTATGTGTGAGTGTGTGAATGTGTGTGTATGTGTATGAGTGTGTGAGTGTGAGAGTGTGTGAGTTTGTGTGTCTGAGAGTGTGAGTGTGAGGGGGGCTAGCATTTGAGTTCCTGGGCCCACCTTCCTGCCTCTTTAACATCTCCTTGAATGATCTCCTTCTTACATCTCTATCTGCCTCTCGCTGTCTCTGTTTCTCCTTGTCTCTCATCTCCTCCCTCTCTTTCTGTCTCTTGTGTCTCTGTCTCTCTCACTGTCCCTGTCTCATACCTCTCTCCTCCCCATCTCACTCTGTGTCTCTTTTTGTCTCTCTCCTTTCCTGTCTCTCTGTCTCTGGTCTCTCCCCATCCCTGTCTCTGTCTGTCTCTGTGTCTCTCTGGGCCCCTGGTCCAATGTCTCCTTCCCAGAACCCCTGTTTCCCTGATGTGGGGTCCGGATCCTGCTGTGGCCTTTGGGCTCGACTGTGCTGGACACAGCGTGGCGGGGCACCTGTTGGAGCCCCAGGGCTGAGCACTGCATCCTGGCTCTGGCCAAGGGCCCTGGGGAGAGCTGAGGGAGGTGCATGCAGGGTGTGGGGCCACCAAGGTCACTGCCAGGCGGTCAATGCAGTGCCCCTGGGTCTGCTGTGTGGGGGGCACAGACCTCGTGAGGACTGCCCATGGAGGAGGCCTGAAGGCTGGAGAGCTTGGCCAGGTGGACAGTGGCCTGTGCAGACACTGGTGGGACCCAGGCTGGCCCTGGCTGGCCTCAGATGAACTTAGAAGGCACTGGCTGACTCTGGCAGAACCCAGACTGGCCCTGGCTGACCCTGGCTGGCCCCAGATGGCCCTAGCTGACCCTGGCAGAACCCAGGCTGGCCCTGGCTGATCCCAGATGACCCCAGATGGCCCTAGCTACCCTGGCAGAACCCAGGCTGATCTTGGCTGACCCTGGCTGATCCCAGATGACGCTAGCTGACCCTAGCTGATCCTGGCTGACTCTGAATGACTTTGGATAAACCATAGTTGACTCTGGCTGACCTTTGCCTAATCCTGGACCTGGAAGGTCCTGGCTGACCCAGGGTTGGTTGGGGCTGGCCCTTCCCGTGGCTGCAGGCCCTCGCTCAGGCCCAGGTGCACCTGGCCCGGTCTCGGTTTTGGGGCATGTTTCTCAGAACAGCAGCTCTCTGGCTGGAACACCTGGGCTGGGCTGTATTCACAATGACTCAGCTGCCCCACAGGGCTATTTTGGGTGTTTCTGCAGGTGATGGGGTGCAAGAGGCTTCAGGACAAAGAGAAAAGCAAGAGAATACAAACAGCATGGCCTCCCCTACCTCTCTGTCCTTACTCCTGTACTGTACCCCTCCCCAGTGGTAAGTCCAGACCTGGAGACCCCTTAGGGGCTGGGAGTGTAGCTCATGGGGCCCCACCAAGTCCTCTTGGGGGCCTACACACCCCTCTGAGCCTGGGAAAAATGAAGCAAGTCATTGGGGTCTTCATCTGCCACCGAGTGCATGCACTGAGAGGGTCTTGGCTTCCCTGGAGGTCTCCCTCCACCTCTGCAGGTCACTTGCTAATGAGGGCCAGGCTCAGAAATCAGACAGGACTGTGTCTAGACAGACTGATACAGGCTTGGAAAAGGAATCAGACTTCAAAATGAATATGTATAGGAAAAGGACCAGGGCTCAGTGATCAGGACCAGGGCTCAGTGATCAGGAACAGGGCCCAGTGATCAGGAACAGGGCCCAGTGATCAGAAACAGGGCCCAGTGATCAGGAACAGGACCCATTGATCAGGACCAGGGCCCAGTGATCAGGAACAGGGCCCAGTGATCAGGAACAGGGTCCGGTGATCAGGAACAGGTTCCGGTGATCAGGACCAGGGCTCAGCGATCAGGACCAGGACCCAGCGATCAGGACCAGGGCCCAGCGATCAGGACCAGGCTCAGCGATCAGGACCAGGCTCAGCGATCAGGACCAGGGCCCAGTGATCAGGACCAGGGTTCAGTGATCAGGACCAGGGTTCAGTGATCAGGACCAGGGCTCAGTGATCAGGAACAGGGCCCAGTGATCAGGAACAGGACCCAGTGTTCAGGAACAGGCTCAGTGATCAGGACCAGGACCCAGTGATCAGGACCAGGGTTCAGTGATAAGGACCAGGGCTCAGTGATCAGGACCAGGGCCCAGTGATCAGGAACAGGCTCAGTGATCAGGACCAGGGCCCAGTGATCAGGACCAGGACCCAGTGATCAGGACCAGGGC
>NW_016107653.1:2282294-2283405 GCF_001604975.1 Cebus imitator
CAGTGATCAGGACCAGGGCCCAGTGATCAGGAACAGGCTCAGTGATCAGGAACAGGACCCAGTGATCAGAAGCAGGGCTCAGTGATCAGGACCAGGACCCAGTGATCAGGACGAGGACCCAGTGATCAGGACCAGGGCCCAGTGATCAGGACCAGGGCCCAGTGATCAGGAACAGGACCCAGTGATCAGGACCAGGGCCCAGTGATCAGGATTAGGACCCAGTGATCAGGACCAGGGCGCAGTGGTCAGGACCAGGGCCCAGTGATCAGCTCCAGGGCTTAGTGCTCAGGCACAGGGCCCAGTCATTGGGCCCAGGGCTCAGTGATTAGGAGAAGGGCTCAGTGATCAGGAACAGGGGTTAGTGATCAGGACCAGGGTGGAGTGATTAGGTGCAGGCCTCGGTGATCAAGACCAGGGCCTAGTGATCAGGAACAGGGCCCAGTGATCAGGACCAGGGCCCAGTGGAGTGATTATGTACAGGGCCCAGTGAGGACCAGGGTTGAATGATGAGGACCGGGGATGAGTGATGAGGTCCAGGGCTGAGTGATGAGGACCAGGGCTGAGTGATCAGGATCAGGGCTGAGTGATGAGGACCAGGGCCGAGTGATCAGAATCAGGGCTGAGTGATGAGGTCCAGGGCTGAGTGATGAGGACCAGGGCTGAATGATCAGGACCAGGGCTGAGTGATGAGGACCAGGGCTGAATCATCAGAACCAGGGCTGAGTGATGAGGATCAGGGCTGAGTGATCAGGACCAGGGCTGAGTGATCAGGACCAGGGCTGAGTGATGAGGACCAGGGCTGAATGATCAGAACCAGGGCTGAGTGATGAAGATCAAGGCTGAGTGATCAGAACCAGGGCTGATTGATGAAGATCAAGGCTGAGTAATGAGGACCAGGGCTGAGTGATGAGGACCAGGGCTGAATGATGAGAACCAGGGCTGAGTGATGAGGACCAGGGCTGAGTGATGAGGATCAGGGCTGAGTGATGAGGACCAGGGCTGAGTGATGAGGACCAGGGCTGAGTGATGAGGATCAGGGCAGAGTGATCAGAACCAGGGCTGAGTGATGAGGACCAGGGCTGAGTGATGAGGACCAGGGCTGAATGATCAG
>NW_016107653.1:2283921-2301856 GCF_001604975.1 Cebus imitator
CAGGGCTGAGTGATGAGGACCAGGGCTGAGTGATGAGGAACAGGGCTGAGTGATGAGGACCAGGGCTCAGTGATCAGAACCAGGGCTGAGTGATGAGGACCAGGGCCGAGTAATGAGGACCAGGGCCGAGTGATCAGGTCCAGGGCTGAGTGATCAGAACCAGGGCTGAGTTATCAGGTTCAGGGGTAAAAACAGGAGTAGAACTCAGTGATGAAGACTAAGGCTCAGTGATCAAGGATAGAATTGCGTGATCAGAAACAGGACCCAAGCAGTAGGACCAGAGCTCAGTGATCAGTAAAAGGGCCCACTAGTCAGGAACAGGGCCCTGTGATCAGGGTGAGGACCCAGTGAGGAGGACCAGGGCTGTCCAGGTTGTGAGGAACAGGGTTCCCATACAGTCCTTGGGAATGGGTTTCTTTGCCACCGTCTCTGGTGAATCCAGCATTCATCCTTGGGCCACAGCCTCATGCAAGATCAGGTTCTTTCTTGATTTTGGGACCAGAGGTACCCTCTGTCCATGCCCACCATGCCCACCATGACACCCAGGGGGACTTTGAAGCAGGAGTCCTCCAGGCTACAGCCACCACCCTTCCCCTGACCCCTGTCTCCTCATTCAGAGTTTGTGAACGTTTTCCTTGGGGCCACTTTATTGCACCTGGAAGGCATGTGAGTAGGGGTGGGTCGGTGGCTTCTGAAAGGGCTGAGTTCTGGCATGCCTGGCTTCTCCAAGAGGTTCCTCCACACTTCCTCCCTGCAAAGACAGAGGGTCACAGCCTGAAGGAGCAGCAGCCAATGCCCTCTGTCCCAGCCCTTGTCCTCATCACTCACCCTCCATCCACCCATCCATCATCCATCCTGGCTCAGGGGAGCCTGGACTGAATCTGGGTTACTGCACTGGAGTGAAGCTCAGTCCTGACCCTGGGCCTGCCTGTGTCCTGTGTCTGTGAAGGCCCCCCCCAGGAGAGCATGACCCCCCACAGCAGGAGCCCGCAGTGCTTGCTCTGCCTGCTACAGATGCTATCTACAGCATGTATACCTGTGCTCTGCTGGCTGCTGCTCAGAACTGGGGGACCTCCCTGCTGCTGGACGGGCCCCGGATGCTGGTCACGGTCAGTGCTGTGCTGTAGAACAGGCTCAGCAGGAAGAGGGTGAGGAAGGTGACGGTGGTGGGCCACAGGCTGGCGCCAGGGGTCTCCTCCTCCAGGCTCTCCTGCAGTGGGTCCAGCTCCACACAGGGAGGCAGCGTCTGCCAATCTGCAACACAGTGAGGGCCTGCCTAGCCCAGGCTCATGTGAACAGGGGCTATGCTTCCTTGGGGTCTGGGGACAGTGGGGTCTGGGTCCCCATCTCAGGCCTGAGACTCCCCCAGGGAAGATGAGGAGGCAGGGTCCCAGGTGAGGGGCTGAGACCTTCTGTCTTTGAGGTTCTCAGGACACCTCAGGGAGAGACTTGGCAGAGAGTGGGCGCCATCTGCTCCTTCAAGGGGAGCTTGAGCCCAAGGTACCTGCCCCCCAACCCCCAGTCTCAGTCTCAGCCACATATTCAGTGACTGGGTCCCAGGGCCAGAGAGGATCAGACACACGCAACCTTAAGGAGATCTGGGTCCAAGACAGAGACCTGAGCCCGACACTCAGTGTGCCAAAGGTTGAATGGGCAAGACCAGAGACCTCTGTTGCCTTCCCAGGGAATGTGGTTGAGGGGTTACAAGGGAGGGCCAGGCGAGGGCCACCAGCACAGGCATCCTTATTTTCCTCAGGGTCTCAGGGCATAGAGACCACCTAGAGTTGTACCTGCTTGTCATATGCTGATGCATCCAATCATTCACCTCTCTTTCTATCTTTCCATCCATCTATCCAGCCACCCAACTGTAAACTACTATCCATATATCCACTCCTCCATTTATAACACTCTTACCCACTCACCCATCCATTCATCCATTAACAGAAGGCTATCATTCAAATATCCATCCCTATGTCTATCCATAAAGCAATTATCCATCCATTTGTCTTCCTTCTACCTATCCTCCATACATACATTCACCCATCCATCTTTCCTCAACCCTCCCTCCATCCATCCATCCTCTATCCACTCGCGTATCATTCATCCACCCACCCATCCACTATCCATCCATCCTCCATCCATCCATCCTCCATCTGCCCATCCATCCTCCATCTACCTATCCATCATCCATCCATCCATCCATGCTCTATTCATCCATGCTCCATCCACCCATCCACCATCCATCCATCATCCATCCATCCATCATCCATCCATCCATCCTTCATCTGCCCATCCATCCTTCATCTACCTATCCATCATCCATCCATCCTTTATTCATCCATGCTCCATCCACCCATCCATCATCCATCCATCCATCCACCCATCCATCCCTCCATCCATCCTCCATCCACCCATCCATCATCCCTCCATCCATCTTCCATCCACCCATCCTTCATCTGCCCACCCATCCTTCATCTACCTATCCATCATCCATCCATCCATCCATCCTCTATTCATCCATGCTCCATCCACCCATCCATCCTTCATCCACCCATCCATCCACCCATCATCCATCCATCCATCCACCCATCCATATCCATCCATTCATCCACCCATCATCCATCCACCCGTCCATCCTCCATTCATCTATCCTCCATCCACCTGTCCATTATCCATCCATCCACCCATCCTTCATCCACTCACCCATCCATCATCCATTCACCCATCCATCCTCCATCCTTCATTCATCCATCCTCCATCCACCCATCCATCCATTTTACCACCATCCATCATCCATCCATCCATCCATCCTCCATCCATTATCCATCCATCCATCCATCGACCCATCCATCATCCATCGACCCATCCATCATCCATCCATCCATCCATCCATCCACCCATCCATCCTCCATCCTTCATACATGCATCCTCCATCCACCCATCCTTCATCCATCCACCCATCCATTTTACCACCCATCCATCCTCCATCCACCAACCCACCCATCATCCACCCATCCACCCATCCTCCATCCAGTCATTTACCCACCCATCCATTTTAGCACCAATCCATCCTCCATTCACCCATCCATTCAACATATGTCCTAGGATCCACCCACGTGTCTGCCTGCTCTCTGCTGGTTCAGCCCCTCATCTGTTGATTCTCCCTCTTTCCCCTTCTCTTTAAAAGCCCCTCCTCTGGGCCAGGTCCTGGGTCCCATGGGCTGGAGGGCTTCTTGGTGGCAGGGCTTCCCTGAGTGACCTGTTGTTCTCAATTGCCCTCTGGTGACTGGACCCTCAAGGGTGATGGTGGCCTCTTGAGGGTCCAGTCACCAGAGGGTTCAGTCACTTCACCTCGGCCCTGAGAACAGAGGCAGGCAGCCAGAAGGCGGGTCCTCTGGGGAGGCCCGGAATGCATCTAAGGCCAGAGCAGGGCCCCCGCTGCCCCCTTGTGGGAGTCCTGGTGCCAGGTGTCCTTGCAGCAGTTGTGACTGTTCTTCCTCCTGGGAGCCCCAAGCAGATCCCAGAGACGTGCAGAGGGGCCAGGCTAGCCCTGTTTCACTGGCCTGCTCTGATGCTGCCCCATGTGGCCCCTCCCTGTCTATGCTTTGGGTCCTACCTGGGCTCAGGAAGGGATGGGAGAGAGGAGTTTGGGGCCAGGCAGGGAGCAGGGGCTGCCTGAGTCTGGGGAGTTAGCCCCTGATCTGTGCACAGTGGAAACATGGGGAGTCTGAGGGGCTGGGCAGTGGCTGGGCCTGGGAATGCCTGCTGGGGGCTTGGGAGGGGCTCCCCCAGCCTTTCTGGAGCTGGGTCTGGGCTGTGTACTTGCTGTTCCTGCAGGGCTCAGGTGTGTGTGTGAGTGTGAGAGTGTCCATGTGCCCGTGTACCCTGTACAGAGCAGTGTGGAGGCGGCAGGTGCCCCTTTCCACATGAGTCGTGGGGCCAACCTGAGGCCAACCCACTAGGGTGGTGGGGCTCTCCTGGAGCTTGTCCTCCTCCCAGTGGGTCCTGGAGCCCAGCCCCTCACTCCCTTGCCATTCCTCCCACTACCTGCCCTAGGCACCAGCCTCTTTCTCTGCCAGCCTGCTCCTCTCACCCTCCCGATTCCCTCCCAGCTGCAGCCACAGACGGCTCTCTCAGGGACAAACGGCCATGCCACTGCCCACTTGGAACTCTCTGGGGCAGCCGAGTCTCTCGGAACCCATCCTGGGCTGTGCCTGCCTTGGCAGACCTGATTTCACCCCAGCGAGGCCTCCTGCACCACACACTCACACTCACACTCACACCAGGTGGAAGGGCTCTCGGGGGTGCCAGGGGCCCCTGAGGCTCGGGCAGGGGGTGCTCTTCCCTCCCTGTGACCTGGCCCTTTCCCACATGCTGAGATCCTGAGTCTGGACAGACAGGCGCCGGATGGAAGCGTGGGGCTGCTTGGGGGAGCATGGAGTTTATTCGGGGGTAGGGACAGATGGGCTCAGTAGCAGACGCCGTCCACCTCCGCCATGACCACAGACACATTGACGTGAGTGGGTTTACCCGCCAGGCGGTCGATGGTCTTCTGCGTGAAGGCCAGCGGCAGGGCCTCATGGCCCACCATGCAGGAGAAGGTGTCGCCCTTGTTCCAGGCCTCGGCCGGCACGCGCAGCACGCTGGTCACGGCGAAGGTGGTGGTGTCCTGGCTGGGCTCTTGCCGGGATGTCCAAGTCAGGTACTTCTCTCGGGGCAGCTCCTGGGACCCCTGCAGCCAGCGAACCAGCACTTCCTTGGGGCTGAAGCCCCGTGCCAGGCACGTCAGCGTCACCAGCTCGTTCAGGGCCAGCTCCTCCGACGGCGGCGGCAGCAGGTGGACCTGGGGCCGGAAGCTGTTTCCTGGAGGGTAGAGAGCCAGGTCAGGGGGCTGGACAGGGGGTGAGGGAGACCCCCTGCTCTGATGGCACCCCGGGCTGTGTCCTGGTCCCCCTCAGCCTGCTTCAGTTTCCCTCTGTACTCAGCATGAGCAACCTGAGCCCAGGATGGTGAGGGGGGAGGCAGCCCAGGAAGATGCTTTGCAAACTAGAGCACGAGCAGGGCCCCAAGCTGGGTTCGGGCCCACCTGGTTTTGTGATGGTGGCGGTCAGCGGGGTTTTGGCCTCGGGGTAGGCAGCTGTGCACGTGAAGGTCTCCCCACGGTTCCACGGATCGGCACAGCCAGGCAGGACGCTGGACACCCTGTAGCAGCCACAGAGGTCACGCTCATGTTTCCCCTGGACAGCGGTCTTCCCACTGGAGGACTTCCAGGTGAAGGTGACGTCCGAGGCATTGGTCAGGCCGGTCAGTGTGCACGTGAGGTTCGCTTCTGAACCCAGGAGCAGGTCCTCGAGGGCTGGCCGGTGCAGTGACAGTCGGGGCTCGCAGCACGAGCGACATGGTTGTTGGCAAGGAACTGCTGTGGAGAGATGGCCTGAGCCGGCAGCACGCCCCTCCCCGTGCCCCCGCCCTGCCCCTCCTGGCCTGTCGACCCCCCACCCCCGGGGCTTTGCCAGCAGTCCACTCTGGTGTGAGTGAAGGGGCGGCTCCCTGTGGGGAACACGGGCCTAGGCGCTGTGTCAGGGCAGGGTAGGGTGGCCCCGCCCCGCTCCCCAGCCTGCCCTCTGACCTCTGCAGGGCACGGTCACATCCTGGCTGTTGAATGTGTAGTGCTTCACGCTGCATTTCAGGGAGCTGGTGTCTGGGCACTGCGCGGCTGGCAGGGTCAGTTGGCTGCTCATGGTGTACAGGCCCCCGGCGGCCGCCTGGCTGGGCGGGAAGTTTGTGGTGGTCCCCTTTTGGCTCCAGGTCACACTGAGCGGCTCCTGGGGGAAGAAGCTCCGAACCAGGCAGGCGACGACCATGTTTCCGTCTGGCTGCTGCTGGCAGGCGAGGCCCAGTGGGAAGACCTGGGGCTGGGTCGGGGATTCTGGAACACATGGTGCGCCGTGAGGGTGCAGCCCTCCTACCGTGTCCTAGGAGCACAGGCTGTGCTGGCCTTTCCTCTACACTGGAGGAGCCTGGCACAGAGAGGCCCCGTGATGGCCCTGAGGTCACACAGCTCTGGCACCACGGGCCTGCGATGGGACCCGGTTGTCTGATCCCAGCGATGTGGCTTCTGAACACACACCTCAGATACGGCCCTGACCCAGGCCATCCCTGACACCAGCTGTGTTAAACAGGGCTCTGTCACATAGCGGCCGAGTCCCCCGGGCCCCCTGAGCCCCCGACCTCAGCGCCTGCTCTGGCTGGGGGACATGCCTTGCTCTCTCCCCTGCAGCTAGAGAGGATCTTGGTGGGGGCTGTGAGGAGGGGTCCTGGGCTCTGAGTGCTGCTTGGATGGGTTAGGGCGTGGGTGGCTCAGCTGTGACCCCACCTCCCTGTCCTCGGTCAGTCCAACACCCACCCCTCCACAAACCCCACCCCAGGCCCTAGCAAGCCACAGTGAACCCCTGTGGTCTATGCGGTCTCAGGACCGGAGGTCAAAACACTAAGCTGTGCCCCTGCCAGGCCCTCCTGGACAGGGCCTGCTACACAGGGGAGCTCTGGGCCAGCTCATTCCAAATTTCCTCCAGAGCAACAGGCCAGGGAGAAGACAGAATCATGGTGCAACTGAGCTATGTGGCCTTCAGAACCCCTGAGAACACAGACTGCCAAGCTGGGACTCTGCAGGTGGATTCACATTCAACCCACGGCCTCCTTCTCACATGAGCAACCACCTCAGCCCAGCCCAGTCCAGCCCAGCCCAGGTCAGTCCAGCTCAGCCCAGCCAGGTCAGTCCAGCCCAGCCCAGAGGCCAGCTCAGTACGGCCCAGCCCAGCTCAGCCCAGTCCAGCCCAGGTCAGTCCAGCTCAGCCCAGCTCAGCCCAGCCCAGCTGAGCCCAGCTGAGCCCAGCTCAGCCCAGCTCAGTCCAGCTCAGCCGAACTCAGCACAGCCCAGCCCAACTCAGCACAGCCCAGCCCAGCCCAGGTCAGCCCAGCCCAGCCCAGCCCAGCCCAGAGACCAGCTCAGTACAGCCCAGCCCAGCACAGCCTGGCCCAGCCCAGCCAGCCTAGCTCAGCCCAGCTCAGCTCAGCCCAGCCCAGCCCAGCCCAGCGCAGCCCAGGTCAGCCCAGCCCAGCGCAGCCCAGCATAGCCCAGCCCAGATCAGCCTAGCACAGCCCAGATCAGCTCATCCCAGCCCAGGTCAGCTCACCTCAGTCCAGCCCAGGTCAGTCCAGCCCAGCTGAGGTCAGTCCAGCCCAGCTCAGAGGCCAGCTCAGGACAGCTCAGCCCAGGTCAGCCCAGCCCAGCCCAGGCCAGCTCAGCACAGCTCAGCCCAGCCCAGCTTAGCCCAGGTCAGACCAGCCTAGCCCAGCTCAGCCCAGCCCAGCTAAGCACAGCCCAGCCCAGTCCAGCTCAGCCCAGCCTAGCTCAGCCCAACTCAGCCCAGCTTAGCCCAGCCCAGCTAAGCCCAGCACAGCCCAGTCCAGCACAGCCCAGTCCAGCCCAGCTCAGCCTAGCCCAGCTCAGCTCAGCTCAGCCCAGCCAGCCCTGGTCAGTCCAGCCCAGCCCAGAGGCCAGCTCGAGTACAGCTTAGCCCAGTCCAGCTCAGCTCAGCCCAGCTGAACCCAGATGAACCCAGCTCAACCCAGCTTAGCCCAGCTGAACCCAGCTCAACCCAGCTCAGCTCAGCCCAGCTCAGCCCAGCCCAGCCCAGCCCACCTCAACCCAGCTCAGCTCAGCTCAGCTCAGCTCAGCCCAGCCCAGCTCAGCACAGCCTAGTCCAGTCCAGCTCAGCCCAGGTCAGTCCAGTCTAGCCAAGTCTAGCCCAGCCCAGCTCAGCCCAGCTCAACCAGCCTAGCTCAGCCCAGCTTAGCTCAGCCCAGCTTAGCTCAGCCCAGCCCAGCCCAGCCCAGCTCAACCCAGCTCAGCTCAGCTCAGCCTAGCCCAGCCCAGCTCAGCACAGCCTAGTCCAATCCAGCTCAGCCCAGCTCAGCCCAGGCCAGCCCAACCCAGCCCAGCCCAGCTCAGCCCAGCCCAGCCCAGCTCAGCCCAGTTCAGCCCCAGCTCAGCCCCAGCTCAGGTCAGCTCAGCCCCAGCTCAGGTCAGCTCAGCTCAGCCCAGCTCAGCCCAGGCCAGCTCAGGTCAGCTCAGGTCAGTCCAGCCCAGCTCAGCCCAGCTCAGCCCAGCTCAGCCCAGCCCAGCTCAGGTCAGCTCAGGTCAGTCCAGCTCAGCTCAGCTCAGTCCAGCCCAGCCTAGCTCAGCCCAGCTCAGGTGAGCTCAGCTCAGTCCAGCACAGCACAGCACAGCACAGCACAGCCCAGCCCAGCCCAGGTCAGCCCAGCCCAGCCCAGCCCAGCCCAGCCCAGCCCAGCCCAGCCCAGCCCAGCTCAGTCCAGCCCAGCCCAGCCCAGCCCAGCCCAGCTCAGCTCAGCCCAGCACAACTCAGCCCAGGGCAGCTCAGGGCAGCCCCCATGGACCTGCGTCAGCTGGCCCCAGGTCATCTGCTCTTCTTCTCTGGCTTGGCTCAGCCTAGGTCTCAGCTTGGCCCCGACAGCTTTTCACCTTGCATCCCAGGAAGGGCCGGGTCATCCCAGTGTAGGCCTGGCCAGCCTGGCTGGGCCCCAGTGCCAGGTCCTTCGTGCTGGGTATGGAGTCCTGCCCGTGGTTCTGGGGTCTCTGTGGTGGCCTCTTTCCTCCTTCCCTCTGGTCTTGGTGCCTGCTCTCCATCTTTTGTCCCCAGAAAGGCCTAGGATCAGCCTGGCTGGACGCCTCAATGTGCAGAGGAGGACGCGGAGGCCTGGAGAGCTGAGCCCCACCTGCTTAGGCTGCTGGAGGGTCTGCAGGGCTGAGTGGGCAGCCTCCGGCATGTGGGTGCCATGGCTGCAGGTCCACCCTCACGGGGGTCTGGCTGCCTGCCAAGAGGGGCTGTTGTGGAAAGGGAGCCCAGGCTAGGCCCAGGCCCTGCCTTGATGGCCCTCTGTCCTCAGTAGACCCTTGCTCTGCCGCTCTGGCCGTGTCCACCGATTCGGCTGGATGTTGGGGGCTGGCGGGGAGGGCCGGCATGCCTGTGTGTCTGGCCTACAGACGAGGTCAGTCGCCCACTTCCTGCCCCGGCAGACACGACCGCGTACCTCCACGTCATGTCTGGTCTGTGGTCTGGCTGTGGTGGGGCCAGGTGTGTGTGGCCAGGGCTCTGTGACCCCGTGGGCTGGGAGCTTCGTGGCTCCACAGGGCTGCGGTGGGGGCCAAGATGCAGGGGAGCAGAAACTGACACAGAGGCTCAGAGACCCCAAGACAGAGATGAGAAAGGGAGACACAGGGCCAGAGGGTCCCCAGGGTCTGCAGGGGAAGGGCGCCTGTGAGTGGACCCCTGGTGAGAGGGGACTTGGGGCCACAGGGTGGGCGTCAGCCTGGGGAGAGTGACTTTCGTGCCACTGGGCTGGAGCCACTCCAACCTGGCCCCTCGGCCTGCCCCATGGGCTGCTGGGGGCCCCAGACTGCAGCCCAGACTGGGGGTGTGGGGAGTGCCCCATCTAGCCTGCAGCCCTACAGCTCAGGGTGGCCAAGTGCCTGCTGGACCTGTCCAGCGCTGCCCACCCCCCATGCCCAGGCGGTGCTCCTACTGCGGGTCTGTGTTGGAGAGATCCCAGGGGCGATGCTGGCCTGCATTCGGGGGAGGCCAGCTCTTCCCGGGGGCTCGGTGGCACCGGCAATGGGAGGCCGGGGCGCTTCACAGAGGAACCACTGCAGTGGGAGTGGAAGAGGCCTGGCCGTGGTGCTATGGGGTGAAATCCAGGGAGTGACTGTGAGGCCAGGCCACAGCAGGTGGGGGCAGAGGAGGAGGGGGGTAGCCTGGGGCTGCCCCAGTGTCCTGGGAAGACACCCTGGCGGTTCAAGGAGGCTCTGGAGCTTTGGTTATTAAGCTTGGGATGACCACAGCCCTTGACAGGGGGACGCTGCCGCCGCGTCTTACTCATTTCTTGCTGCAATAACAAAAATACCAGAGACTGGGTGGATTCATAAACACACACTCATTTCTCACAGTTCTCAAGCTGGAAGTTCAAGGTCAGGATGGCAGCAGGGTCAAGGTCCAGTGAGGGCCGCTTCCGGGTTCACAGACCCCATCTCCTTGCTGCGTCCTCATGAGGCGGAAAGAGGGCAGGGCTGCTCTCTGGGGTCCCTTTTCTTTAGGGTCTCTAGTGAGATGAGGGAACGAACTGCATTTTTGAGGGCTCTCCCCTCAGGCCCTAACCACTCCCCCAAGGCCCCACCTCTGCACGCTTTCACCCTGGGATTAGGGCCGTCACACACGAGTTTCAGGCAGACACAGATACTCAGCCCACAGCACCATCCCCGCATGCTGCTGCCTCTCCCCACCCCTGTGCCTCCTCGTCTGTCTCCAGCCGGGACACTCGTGCTGGGATCTAGGCCCCCTCTGTCATCCAGGATGCCGTGATCTCAAAATCCTTACCTTGACTGTATCTAAAGGCCCTTTTAACACATAGCGCCACGCCCAACGGCCCCAGGGGTTAGGAGGTGGCTACATCTTTTGGGGCCACCGTTGTACTCACTGGTGGGTTAACAGGAGAATAAAGAGGGGGACGAGGGCACCCTCCTAGTCCCGGGAGGCCAGGCCACGTGGAAGGCAGGGGCACTGTTCTGAGCTGGGTGTGGATCCAGGCCTTGCCCCTCCCCACGGGCCCCGTATGTCTCCTCTACGTGGGTGCCCATCTCGCCTCCCTCCCAGGCCTTCGAGGAGGTGGAATTCTCCGTGTGTGAGGATGTCTGGCACGCAGTGGGGCAGTGAGCCAACCCCTTGTTGTCCTTGTTCTGGGGTCCATGGGGGTCTCATGACCTAGGGTGCAGGGCAGAGAAAGAAGTCACTGGGCTCTGCCCCCTGGAGAGGCACCCGGTCCAGGGACCTTGGCTTTGGAGGGCCGGTCTGTCGTAGGAGAGGTGGGTTTGCGGGACCTTGGCTGGTGCTGGGGTGGACTGGGGGCCTGGCTTCCTGAGGCCGTGTGTGTGTTGGTGTGAGCGTGTCTGAGCGTGTGAGCGTGTGTTTGTGGCTGCACGATTGGTGTGTGTGAGTGCACGCATGTGAGTGTGAGAGCTTGAGTCTGTGTGTGTGTGAACCTGTGTATGTTTCTGCCTGTGTGAGTGTGTGCCTATGTGTGTCTGTGAATGATCGAGTGTGTGAGGAGCGCTGGGCAGTGGCTGTGGCCTTGGCCATGCCCTGCCACGCCCCTCCTCCGATGTTGCTTGGACCCAGTGGCCTTGGCACTGCCCACCTTGGCGTTTTCCACCCCACAGGGAGCCGTCGCTCCTCACCTTCTCCCCCATGCCTGGCTGCTCCGAGGTCCCCGAGGCGGACGGGGCGGAGGACCCATGTGCCACCGTCAGACCCTGGCAGGCTTGCTTCATTCCACTTTGTGCCAGGCTCCTTGTGACGTGGGTCTCCTGGCACAGAGCGTGGCTTTCCCTGTGGGGCCCTGTCAGTGTGTGCCAGGCTCTGTGTGGCGTGGGTCTCCTGGCACAGAGTGAGGTGGTCTTAGCAATTCAAGTGCCCTCAGTCAGGGCCCAGAAGCACCCCCATCCCCAGCATCCCCCAGCCTCCTTCATCTCCTCCTTACTTTCACTTTTCTTTTTTGTTTTGAGACAGAGTCTTACTCTCTTGCCCAGGCTGGAGTTCAATGGCACCATCTCGGCTCACTGCAACCTCTGCCTCCCAGGTTCAAGCGATTCTCCTGCCTCAGCCTCCCGAATAGCTGGGACTACAGGCACCCGCCACCACGCCTGGCTACTTTTTGTCTGTCTAGTACAGATGGGTTTCATCATGTTGGTCAGGCTGGTCTCAAACTCCTGACCTCATGATTCGCCTGCCTCAGCCTCCTGAAGTGCTGGGATTGCAGGCGTGAGCTCCTTGCCCTCTGGCTCCCCCTCCAGTCCTCAGGGGTCCTGCCTCCCACCAGCCACTCCAGGGCTGCAGACACCTCCCAAAGAGCACTTGGAGACCTTGGGTTTGTAAAAAGGACTTTACTAAGAAATCCAGAGGGAAATAAATAGGATTGCTGAAGCCAGAAGCTGGGCGAGGTCACAGGGCAAGGTCAGCAGCTGCTGTCCCTGCAGGAAACCCCTTCTCTGGCAGTGGGAGCCCCTCTACCCACCCCAGGGGCCTGAAGCCCCAAATAGTCCTGCGGCCTGGCCTCAGAGGGCTTGCCGGTGCCTTTACTCTGCAGGGATGGGGGCTGTGGACAGATGGCAGGAGTGGTGGGTGGGTGAAGGGAAAGGGCCTGGGCAAGGCTTGGGGGACCGGGAGGCCAGGTGCTTGGGCACTTGGGCCTCGGGGCTGGAATGGTCAGGCCAAGTCTGACCCGAGCGAGGCCGTGGGCTGGTCTGGGCTGGACACGGACCCAACTGTGTCCTGGGCTGGGCGCCAGGCACTGGGCCCTCCTTGTGTTTTGGTGACTGCAGTCAGAATGGGACGGACTGTGAGACCCAGGGGCCAAGCTCAGAGTGGCCGCAGCCACCCCTGCCTCGATGACTCCGTGGAAGGGATGGACGCTATTCTGGAGCAGGGGCTGCAACCGGCGGTCTCATCGGTGCTTTAACCTTGCAGCTGGGCTCAGGGTCGCCGGCCGTCAGCCCACAGTGGTGTCCTTGTGCCCCTGGAGAGGCTTGTCTGCTTGCCTTTTCCCACCTGGGGCAGGGCGCAGCCAAGGGGGGCTCTAGCACCGGCAGGGAAAGAGCCGGGCCTGGTGGAGCTCGAGGGCCCTCGGCCTAGGCATGAGGCTGGAGGATGTTGGTGTAGTCGTGGGAGGTCCGGGGCCTCCCCTGCCTCGGGGCTGAGGGGAACCGATGGGCCTGAGGGGAGGGCTGAGTCAGGGCGCTCTGCCCGCTCTGCCCAGCCCCCTGCCCCGCCCGGCCCCTGGGGGTGGGTGCCCACCATCAGGAGCGTGAGGATGGCGCTGTAGCTCACGCTGAGCAGGAAGAGTGCGGCGAAGATGCAGAGGCCAGTCCACGTCCACGGTGCCTCGCCCTCGGCCTCCTCCACACACACTTCTAGCTCGGGGGGTCCCGGCCAGTCAGCCCTCCCGGCTCCGCAGTGGCAGCGGGGGCGGGGGACAGAGCCCCTTGCTGCTCCTGCCAGGCCCTGCTGCTGTCTGCAGTGGCAGAGTACCCTGTCCGGGGCCCTCTGGGACTGTGCAGAGCCTCTGGCCAGCCCTGAGGTGGGGACCCAGGTCCCGAGTCAGTCCCCAGCCCAGGGCCAGGCTGACCACTCCGGACCTCCCTGGCCCCGCCCTGGCCCCAAGGTGACCCAGCATTTTGCCTTTGCTCCTTATGGCTTCCCTCCTGACCTCTGATTGCTCCTACTCCGCCTCTCCAGACCCCATCCCTTCCCCAGAGAGGGACCCGGCCCCTTGGCACACGAGTGGCTGCCCCACTCTGGGCCCTCGGAAGGGTGTGTGAGCTGTGTGGCCTGGCTCCTAGGACCTGGGAATCACTGCATGGGTGCTCTGAGGGGATGGCCTGGTGTGGACTATGAGCCCCGGCCCAGCCTAGTCTCTCTGGCTCCTCCTGCCCTGGGCCCGGGTCCCCTCCACTCCCTTCCCCAACGCCCTGAGCTGCCTGCTAGTCCCAGGTCACCAGCAGGCGTGGGTCCAGTGCTGGGGGCTCACACCACCTCTTTCTGCTGCCGCTGGCCTGGAGCTGGGTGAGGCTGGGCTGGGGCATGACAGAGGCCGAGTGCACTGCCCTGCTGGTGTGCAGGGACTCTGTCTTCAGACATGGGGGCTTTGGGCCCGTGGGGTGCCTGGTGCCTGTGTTTCTGTGTGGATTTGGTGGGTGCTGTGCCCTTGGTGTGCAGCTGTGCATGACAGGGGTACTGTTTGGCTCGGGGTGTCAGATACCCACCTGTGGGTTGAGGCCTGGGAGGGGCATGTAGCCTCTTCTGGGCTTCTGGTGTGGGCAAGAAGGGAGTGGGATGGAGGCCACGTCCTGGGGGCGCATCTGTCCTGTGTTTGGCTGTGGGGTGCAGCTGACGGGGTGACAGTGGGGGTTGGACTGGAGGACGCCAAGCCATGTGGGGGCCTCTCCGTTTCTGTCTGGGACCCAGCGGCCCAGGTATCCCTCAGAGGAAGGACTTGGGAGGAGCTTGGCTGGAGTTCGCGTGCGAGGCGGAGCGTGGGCCAGGCGTGAGCATGTGTGGGTACCCATGGCGCCCTGGGGGTGGTGCATGGCACTGTGTAGTTGCCATGTGCTTGGCACATGCACAGCTCTGTGCCTGGGGTGAGGCGTGCGAGGGTATGATGGGGTGTGTGAGGCTGGTGGTTCCCTGGCGGCAGATTCAGGGTGGACTGAGGCGGGGCCTGGTGCTGACCTGGGCCTGGTGTGCCCAGGGGGCAGGGTGGTGAAGGCTGTGGGGTGTGGGTGGGCTCGGCCCCACTAGACCCAGGTGGGACAGGGTAAAGAGGTGAATGCCAATGGCACAGACTTGGGAAGGGCTGTCTGTCTGGGGAGGGTTGTCTGGGGTCCTACGTGTCTGTGTGGGGGTTTCACTTGGGCTGTTCCTCTACCTGGAGGGACCTGTGTGCCCAGTTACACCTGGGGGTGAAGGGGCTCCTGTCTGGGGTGTAGAAGCCAAGCCCCCAGGAGAGAGGGGGCTGTGGGGGCTGGACTCCCTCGCCCCCTTCCCTGAGGACCTCCCCTGGATCTTTGGACTCTGGAAAGGGTGGACCCAGAGTGGGGGCAGAGAGCGCCCGGGGCATCTGTGATGAGGGCCTGGGGCATCTGTGATGAGGGCCTGAGGATGTGCTGTTTGACAAATACCCCTGACACAAAGGCAGACGGCTGAGCTGCGCCTTGGCCTTGTCACCTCCTCCCATTCCCCTCCTGGATGGCCCATTCCTCTGTGCCAAGAGGCCCCTGCCCACAGCCCTGCCCGCTCCCAAGAACAGCTGCACCCAGGGCTCTTAGCATGCACTGTTTATTGGGGGTGGCTTCCTGGGGTCGTGGCAACAGTGGACAGAAAGTCTGGCCAGCCCTCCCCACCGCACCGCTGGACGGAGCCCTGGGAGGGAGGGAGGCAGGAGGACGTCATTTACCGAGATTTACAGACACCGCTTTCTCGACGGTCTGTGAGTCTTTCACTGCCTCGTGGATCGCACGGCAGATGAACTCATTTTTCTGCTCCCATTCGGCCCTGGTCACCTCCAGGCGGCTGAAGACGAAGAAGCTGGAGTCCTTGGTCCTGTGGGGCGGTGTGGTGCTGTGCCGGGAGGGCGGGAGCGCCACCCCGTTGTGCAGCCACTGCACCGAGATGTCCATGGGCAGGAAGTTCTGGATCAGGCAGGTGAGGGTGCGCTTGTCCGGGTTCTTCAGCTCCTCTGGCGTTGCGAACACATGGACTTCCGGGGCACTGCGCGGGCCTGGGGCCAGAGGTGGGGTCAGCGCGGGCTCCACTCCCTCCCTCCCCGGCCCGGGCCTGCCTGCAGCTCACCGCTCATCTTGGTCATGGACCGAACGAGGGCCCTGGGCAGGTGGGGGTGGGTCACCCTGCAGTGGTAGGTCTCCCCCTCGATCCAGTCTCTGGTGCCCACTGGCAGGGTGGACGTGATGGTGATCGTGCCATTGCGCTGCTTCTGCTCCTTTAGGGTCACCTGGGGCACAGGCTTCTTACTGGCGCGGGACCAGGTCAGGTTCACTGTCCCCCGGCTGGGCGCCAGGTCCACCACCAGACAGGTGATCGTGGGGGATTTGCTGACGAACAGGTCCAAGGGGCTGGGCCGGCTCAAGTAGGCGCTTACCCCTCTGGGGTTGGAATCTGTGTCACACGGGAGGGCTGTGTGAGGCCCGCCCGCCCCTCTTCCCTGGCCTCTGTGGCGGCCGCCAGCGCAGGTGGGAACGTACCTGCACACTTCTTGGCGCTTTCCTCAAAGGTGTCGCCTTGATAGTCGACCAGGCAGGTGTAGGTGTGGTCGGACAGCCAGCGCTTCTGGGTGAGGATGAGCTCGCTCTGCCTGGAGGCCAGCTTGCCCTCCAGCACGGGAGCAGAGATGGTCCAGTTCACGTCCATGACCTGCCCGTCCTGCAGCCACGTGATGTTGAGGTCGCCTGGGGTGTACCCGGAAACGAGGCACAGGAGCTGGACGGTCGGGGGGAAGTGCCCGCCACCGTCGCAGGAGGACTGCAGGACCTTCACGGTGGGCGTGTCGAAATCCCTGGAGCAGACTGCGGGCAGAGCTAGTGGTCATGAGCACTGCTGGTCTCCCCGAGCTCTGCGTGCCATGCTCTTGCCCCCACGTCCTGGCCGGGTCCCCAAGCATGCTGGGTGTTCCCAGTGTCAGAGTCCTCCCCCGCTTCACCCCCTGCCTGCTCTGCCAGCCCTCAGCCTGGCATTCCAGGGAAGTCTCTCCTGCTTCGAACCTGTGGTCTCTGAGCCTGGCCCGCTCTTACCGCTGAAGGTTTTTTCGACCGGGTCTGGGGACGATGGAGTATGTGCCACCCTGCAGGTGAACGTCTGCTTCTTCCATGCACCCGAGACAGTCAGCTGGCTGGTGGTGGTGTAGTAGCCAGAGGCCATGGGGGTGGTGGCTGGGAGGGTCACAATGATCCCGTTGAGGGGGCCTGTGTCCCAGGTCACGGTCACTGGCATGGGGAAGTATCCTGTGGCCAGGCAGCCCATGGTCACGGAGGTTTTGTTCTTAACTTCTTTGCAGCAGGGGATCAAGGGGAAGACGGATGGGTGCTGTGTGGAGGCTGTGAGGACAGAGCCTGGTCAGCACCAGCCCTGGGCCAGCCCATCGGGCTGAGGGAGTCCCTGTGGGGGAGCTGGGGATGCTGGGGCAGCCCAGGGGTCCAGATGGCCAGGCTCATTCTGGGTCTTTCCCCACCCTGTGCTTCCCCACAAGCTCCAGGCCCAGGGCACCTCCCAGGGCCCCTGTTCCCCTACGAAGCTGTTGCTCAGCCACTGTCCTCAGGCTGGGCTCAGGAAGGTGGGGGTGCCCCAGGATGAACCCAGCCTCCACCCTAAGTGCTGAAGCCTGGGCACTCGGGAGCAGAGGCACTGGGCCACGCCCCTAGGCTGAAGCCCGGGACCCAGAGCCCTTCCCCTTCAAAATCTCACTGGGCTTACGGTGGGTGGTCTGCCGGGCCTCCAACCCTGGCCCCCACTCCCCGAGGCTGTGGGCTCAGCTCCTCAGGCTCCTGAGTGCTGAGCCTTAGTCTCTCCATCACAGCAGCCCTCGCCTGGCCTGCCAGACCCCCACATGCTCTGCCTGCACTGGCCTCTAGGGGAAGGTGGAAAGATTTGCCCTGATGCCCCCCAGGTGGTCCCTCCACAACAGCCCCCTGGCCTGGACAGAGCCGTCTGCACAGTGAGGCCCTCGATTCTGGCCTGGAGCCCCAGATTCCCAGCCCATGCTGCCCCTGGAGCTGCATTTAGCTTGGTCTCAAAGTCTGCTCTAGGTACCCCCAAAATCACGGTGTCCAGCCCCACTCTGCCCACTGGGACAGCCAAGGTCAGTGGAGACCAGCCCACCTGGGGAGTCACCCTCTGAGGTCCACTCTAGGCCAACCTGGTCCAGGTGAGCCCAGCTCAGCCCAACCTAGGCCAGCTGAACCCAGGTTAGGTCAGGTCAGGTCAGGTTAGGTTAGCCCAGCCCCGCCTAGCCCAACCCAACTCAATCCAACCCAACGCAGCTCAGCCTGCTCAGGCTAGCCTAGTTCAGCCCAGCCCAGCCAGGTTCAGTTCTGTCAGTCCAGCCTCGCCAGCCCAGCTGAGCCCAGTTTAGCTCAGCTCCACCCAGCTCAGTTCACCTTAGCCTGGCCCAGCCCAGTTCACCTTAGCCTGGCCCAGCCCATATTAGCCCAGCTGAACCTAGGTTAGCCCAGCCCAGCCCACTCGGCAGGCCTAGTTCAGCCCAGATCAGCTCATCCCAGCCAAGCCCAGTT
>NW_016107653.1:2304186-2321122 GCF_001604975.1 Cebus imitator
CCCAATTTAGCTCAGCCCAGCTTAGCCCAACCAGCTAAACTTGTTCAGGTCGGTCCCGTCCAGCTCAGCGCAGCCCTGCGAGCTCAGGTCAGGTAAGCTCAGCAGACAGTGTCCCAGCTTGGCTTAGCTCCTCCCAGAGAGCCCGAGAGCACCCATTTTGTCCTGAGTGGAGAGCTAGTTCACCCCTGCTCCTGCGTTGGCCCAGCTTATTTCAACCAAGCGCAGCCACGTCCAGGTCAGCCTGCTTCAGCTTAATCCCATCCTGGACCTCCCAGTGCAGGCCACCTCAGCTCAGCGTGGCCTCACTTTGCCCTGCCCCCAAATAAGTCCAGCTCCGCCCAGGTCAGTCCAACTTAGGGCTTAGGATAACCCAGCCCAAGCCTGGCTCCGATGAGGCTAGCTCATTTCACTCTACCCAGCTCACCCTAACTCAGCCCACTGAACTCGGCTAAACCCACCTGGCCTGGCCTGGCCCAGCTGAACCCAGTTCCGGCCAGCCCAGCTTAGCCAGCCTGTCCTCTAAAGGGCCAGGGTAGCGCTCTCAGTCCACCCAGCTCGCCTCAGCGCAGCCTGTTTTGGCCGCTTAGTCCACTCTGCTCAGCCAAGGCCCCGTCATTCCGTCCAGCTGGCCTGGCCCACATCGGCCCAGAAGATGTGGGCTGAAGCCAGCCAGTGGCACAGTGCAGATCACTGCTGCTGCCTCCCACCCTCCCTCCTGGCTCTGGGTTGTGTCCCTGTCCTGGGGGTGTCTGCGCTCAGCCAGCCCTGCCCAGCGTGGGGCCTCTGACCTTCCCATCTTGGGCCCAGCCCTGTCCCAGCCCCTTGCTTTCTCCTGGTTGCCGTTAGGCTGCTTCTAGCTTTCCTGTGTCCCTGTGCAGGGAAGGGGCACCTGTCGTCCATGCAGTGGCCAGGAAGCTTGGTCTGTGCCGTGAGGGCAGTCCAGGAGCCCCCGCCTTGTCAGGGGCCCAGGCAGCCTGTCCCTCACTTGGCCAGCTCCTTGGTCGGGGTTCCCACCTGAAGTGCTGGGTCCTCCGTCTGGTGCCCGTGGCTGGTGTGGCTCGTCCGGCTCCCTGTCAGGTCCCTGGATGGCTCCCAGGTGATCAGTAACCATAGTTGTTATTTTTATGCCAGGCAGCAGAGCCTGGATAGGGGGAGCTCTGCCTCAGTGCTTTCAGCTAAAAATGGGGTGGGAACCCCCGGGGGCCTGGGCTACCCTGGAAATTCCCTTTTCTCTCTGTTCTTGGGAACTTGATTGAGCAACCGTGGAGGCTCAGGTGAGGCTCTGTGACTATGCACGTGCGCCCCAGTGCTGGGCGAGGCCCTCTCCTCTCCACAGCCCGACCGGGGGCCCCTGCCCAGCTCCTGGACACTCACTCTTGGTGCGTCTGTGGGCTTGGTGGTGCCAGTCAGCAACCTCGGGGTCCTGCTGCCTGGGAAAGGGAGAGGGCACCGGGCATCGCCCCCTCTGCCCCTGGAAACCTTGTGAAGACAGGGTGGGTGCTCTTTTGTGCAGGAAAATGAGGCACACCGAGGTGAACCGGCCCTTGGGACCGCTTGCCCAAGACGTGTGTGCAGGGCCTCCTGATGGCTGCAACCCTTGTTCCTGTGCCCTGCTTGGAGCTGGCACCCTGTGTGGTGGCCTCACCTTGTACTCACTCCCAGGTCACCGCTGTGCAGCCGGGAGTCCCCAGCTGGGCTGCTTCTCCAGGCTAGGGCCTGGAAGCCTGGCCAGGCTGGCAGGGAGCTGTGCAGAGGTGGCTGGTGGCTCTGTAGGGTCCCTGCTGCTGCTGGAGGCTGGATACACCGTGCCCCATCTATGCTGTGGGTAGGCGTGGGCACATGGAGAAGGCTGGCTTGGGCTCGGTGGCCTTCCCGGAGGCGCCCATGGCATCCATCCCTCATTGCAGCCAGTGCTCTGCCCTGAGTGAGACGATTTCCTTCACACTGTTGGCCTGCCTGTCCCCCGTATGCCAGCATGCCTGGGGAGGTCAGCTCACCCGACTACCTGGGAGGGGTGAGGTGTGTAGAATCTTTGGTGAGGGAGACACCAGACCCCGCCCCCGGGTACCCACCTCTGGGACCAAGGTTGCCCAGGGCTGGTGGTCCTGTGCAGGGGTGGAGGGAGAGGAGCGTCAGGCCTGGTGCCCTCAGGGGGCTGTTGAGCACATGGGGAAGATCTGGAGAGGGCCGCCGGCCGCCAGGAGGGCTAGGATTGAGGCTCAGAGAGACCAGGCCAGGGGTGACTGTCCTCTCTCCCAGGCTGTCCAAGGCCCCCATGCCCCGCTTTTGGCCCTGCCTGGGGAAAGGTGCCCTGTGGGAGGTTGAGGGGAACATGTTGAGTTCCCTGGAAGGGTCCAGGATTCTGAGAGAAACCACAGCAGGGCTGGCAAGGCTCCTGCCCCCTCTGGTCCCCAGTGCACCGTGTGCACCGTGTGGGTGTGGCTGGGGCTCCACCTGCCCCCATCTACCAGCTCACTTCCCCCAGGCTGGGCCTCAGTGCCTGGCCTGCTCTCTCTTGTTTTATCCAATGCTCCAAGCTGTGCTGGGCTGCCGGGGCCGGGCAGGGTGGGCACCCAGGAAGGAGGGCAGGTCACCTGCTGCTCCCGTAAGCCTAGGTTCCAGCTGGGGCTCCATCTCTGGTGTCTCCACCCTTGGGATCCCCTGGCTGTTCCTCTCCTGCCTGGTGTGTGGTCACCTAAGGCCAACAGGCACAGTGTCCCCAGCCCCTCCTGCCCTCTTCTGGCCACCCCAGCCCTGCGAGAAGCCAGCCCCGCCGGCCCAGGCCTTGAGCAGGGCCTGGTGTGTCCAGCTGCCCCTTTCCCTCAGTGAAGGGGGCTAGACCCTGCACGAGAACGGGCCGTGTCTCAGCTCTACACACCTGTGTGTGTGCATGTGCGTGTGTGTGCACGTGTCTGGGGCAGGGCGAGAGTCTGCCCTCCTATCCCAGGCCTGGAATGGCCCTGCCAGGGTGGACAGAGGCAGCGCATGTGAGGACATTGCAGCTTTGGCGTCTGTGTGTGGCTGGTGGGCTGGCGGGGGCGGGAGGACGTGGTACGGCGGGAGTCTTGGGCTCCCTGTCTCCATCCAGCTGCTCCCAGGGGGCTGTGCTCCTGAGGGTGCAGAGCAGCCCAGGGGGTCAGGAGGCTGTCGGGACGCTGGAGACAAGCGCTGGCGGGATGGCGGTGATTGGCCAAGCACGTGGCCAGGTGGGCTTCGAGCCGGGGCAGTGAAACACCCCCCAACTTTAAGTTTAAAAGTCAGATTTATTTAAGTAGTTTATGTTTAGTATAATCCATCCTGTTACATGTGTGAGTTTCAACAAATGCACAGTCATGCAACCACCACCCTGATCCAGATGAACAGTTGTAAGAAGCTGTAGAATCTCTCCGGAAATTCCCCAAGGCCCCTTTGCAATCAACACCTCCCTGATTGCTAGGAATCCATAGATCTGCTTCCTGTCAAAAGGCTCAGACTTCATCATTAAAACCATCTACTACGGAAATATTATAAGCATATGAAACACGCAAAACCAAGTTTTAAAAAATGAGTTTTTTTTGTTTTTTTTGAGACAGAGTCTTACTCTGTCACCAGGCTGGGGTGCAGTGGCACTGTCTTGGCTCACTGCAACCTCCGCCTCCTGGGTTCAAGGGGTTCCCTTGCCTCAGCCTCCTGAGTAGCTGGGACTACAGGCTTGTACCACCACACCTGGCTAATTTTCTGTATTTTAGTAAAGACGGGGTTTCACTATGTTGGCCAGGCTGGTCTCAAACTCCTGACCTCTTGATCTGCCTGCCTTGGCCTCCCAAAGTGTTGGGATTACAGGTGTGAGCCACCATGCCCAGCCATAAAGTGAGATATTTTTAAGAAGTTTAGTATACAAACAAAATGAAGGTACCTTCACATTTTACTACAGATGTGCAGATATTTTTCCTGGTGCACAGAGATAAGGCAGAATTAAGTTAGAATAAACGTGTTCTAAAACTGACCTCCTGAAGAACTAGTCTTAGTCATTTCTTTGCAAAGTATGTGAACCAAGATTAGGGGTTTGGTCTTTGGTGTTAGCACTATGTCAAGGATCAGATAGAAAATACAAAAGGAGGGGCCCCCTTCTGAGGCGGGGCCCCACTGTCAGGGCATGTGGGGTGAGCAGGGGCCAACCCAGCTGAGGCTAAGAGGCTGCGCTGAGGAGGGCAGGGCTGCAGGTGCCTCTTGGACCCTTTGTTCAGGAGCAGGACATGTGTGGCTGGGTAGCAGCCTTCAGACCCTCCCTGGCAGACCGGTGCCTGGTGCCCACAACCCTCTGTTCAGTTGTCAGGCCCTTGCACCCAGTGTGGGGTGCCACTTCTCCTGCTCCAGAGTTCCCTGGGACCAGCTGGCTCCTTGTCCTTAGTTTCGGCCCAAATGCAAGCCCCTAGTCTCCTGCAAATAACTTCGGTTCCCCAGAGCTTGCCAGGCCCCACTGCTGCCTGTTCCTTCCCGGGGCTTCTGGCCCATCCCGGGCCTCCTGTCAGTCCTGATGCTGATGCCTCTCTGCCCGCCTAGTTTGTGGCCCCTGCCTCCAGCTCTGTGTCTGCATCCCATGGTTGATGATCTCGTGAGTGTCTGCCATTCTGAAGTGCAGTGTGAAGTCTCATCAATCTCACTTAAATGCCTAAGCACCTCTTCTTCAGAAACCAGGGAGTCATTCAGTTCTCCATTTTTTCTACGACCATGTTTTCTAAAGATTGTCTTAGCAATTTGCAAGACAGGATTTTTTGGTTGCCAATTTCTGATTAGCTTTAAACTTGCCATGATTTCCCAGGTCAGCTTGTCTACTGAGGATGCTTATTATATTATTCCTGATTTCCACGTGGTCAAATTCAATAGCTATTTACCCCAGGCTGTATTTTGGAGGCCAGAGAACTCTCTTACCAGCTATGTCCGTGCTGTGGCTGCTGTATCAAAATATCACAAATGTGGTTTAAAACAACAAAAATTAGGACTTCATGACTAAAACACCAAAAGCAATGGCAACAAAAACCAGAATAGACAAACGGGATCTAATTAAACCTAAGAGCTTCTGCACAGCAAAAGAAACAATCAGAGTGAACCAGCAACCAATAGAATGGGGAAATTTTTTTGCAATCTACCCATCTGACAAAGAGCTAATAAGCAGAATCTACAAAGAACTAAAACAAATTTACAAGAAAAAAACAACCCCATCAAAAAGTGGGCAAAGGATATGAACAGACACTTTTCAAAAGAAGACTTTTATGCAGCCAACAAACATATGAAAAAATGCTCATCATCACTGGTCATTAGAGAAATGCAAATCAAAACCACATTGAGATACCATCTCACATCAGTTAGAATGGCAATTATTAAAAAATCTGGAGACAACAGATGCTGGAGAGGATGTGGAGAAATAGTAACACTTTTACACTGTTGGTGGGAGTGTAAATTAGTTCAACCATTGTGGAAAACAGCGGGGAGATTCCTCAAGGATCTACAAATAGAAATACCATTTGACCCAGCAATCCCATTACTGGGTATGTACCCAAAGGATTATAAATCATTCTATTATAAAGACATGTGCACACCTATGTTGATTGTGGCACTGTTCACAATAGCAAAGACTTGGAACCAACCCAAATGCCCATCAAGGATAGACTGGATAAAGAAAATGTGGTACATATACAGCATGGAATACTATGCAGCCATAAAAAAGGATGAATTCATGTCCTTTGTAGGGACGTGGATGAATCTGGAAACCATCATTCTCAGCAAATTAACAGAAAACCAAACACCACATGTTCTCACTCATAAGTGGCTGATGAACAGTAAGAACACATGGACACAGGGAGGGGAACATCACACATTGGAGTCTGTTGCGGGGTGGGGGGCCTAGGGGAGGGATAACATTCGGAGAAATACCTAATGTAGGTGATGGGGGGGATGGATGCAGCAAACCACCATGGTATGTGTATACCTATGTAACAATCCTGCACGTTCTGCACATGTACCCCAGAACTTAAAGTAAACCCCCCCAAAAACAAAAAATTATTTTTTTTCAGAGTTCTGGAAGTCAGGAATCTGAGATCAAGATGTTGGAGATCAAGGTGTTGGTGGCTGTGCTCTCTCTGAGGGCTCCAGGGGAGGACCGTCTGCCTCTTCCAGCTTCCTGTGGTGAAATGGCTTGGATATGCATCCCTCCAAATTTCATGTTGGGATGCGATTTCCAGTGTTGGAGGTGGGGCCTGGTGGGAGGTGATTAGATCATAGGGCTGGAGCCCTCATGAATGGGTCAGCACCATCCCCCAGGTGATGAGTGTGTTCTCGCTCAGTCCATGTGACAGCTGGTTGTTTAAAAGTCTGGGACCTGCCACTTGTCTTCTCTTGCTCCCTCTTGCTATGTGACATGCCTGCTCCCCGTTCACCTTCTGCCATGATTGTAATCTCCCTGAGGCCTCACCAGAAGCAGATGCCACGGCCATGTTTTCTGAATGGCCTGCAGAACTGTGAGGTGATTAACTCTCCCTTCCTCCCTTCTTTTCTCCCTTCCCTGCTCTTCCCTGCCCTTCCCTTCTGCTCTTCCCTTCCACCCTGCCTCACCCTTCCCTTCTTGTCTTTTCTTGTTTTTTCAAGACGAGGTCTCACTGTGTTGCCCAGTGTGATCTCAAACTTCTGAGCTCAAGTGATCCTCCTGGCTTGACCTCCCAAAATGCTAGGATTACAGGTATGAACCACAGTGCCCAGCCTAAACCTCTTTTCCTTATAAATTACCAGCCTTCTGTATTTTTTTTTTTAGTAACACAGACTAACACAGGAAATTGGTATTGAGAAGTGGAATGTTGCTATAAAGATACCTGAAAATGTGGAAGCAGCTTTGAAATTAGGTAACGGGCAGTGAGGTTAGAAGAATCTGGAAGACCTAGAAGACAAGAAGATGAGGGAAAGTCTGGAATTTCTTAGAGACTGATTAAGTGGTTGTTAACAAAATGCGGATAGAAATGTGGACTGTAAAAGCCAGGCTGATGAAATCTCAGATGGAAACGAGGAACTGATTGGGAACTAGTGTAAAGGTCACCCTTGTTAAATTCTAAGAAACAACCGGGCTGCACTGTGTTCGTGTCCTAGGGATCTGTGGAAGTTTGACCTCAAGGGTAATGATGTAGGCCAGACGTGGTGGCTCACACCTGCAATCCCAGCACTTTGGGAGGCTAAGGTGGGTGGATCACCTGGGGTTGGGAGTTCGAGAGAAGCCTGACCAACATGAAGAAACCCCGTCTCTACTAAAAATACAAAATTAGCTGGGCATGGTGGTGCATGCCTGTAATCCCAGCTACTCCGGAGGCTGAGGCAGGAGAGTCACTTGAACCTGGAAGGTGGAGGTTGTGGTTAGCTGAGATGGCACCATTGCACTCCAGCCTGAGCAACAAGAACAAAACTCTGTTTAAAAAAACAAAAACAAAAAACGATGACTTACCGTATCTGGTGGAAGACATTTCTAAGCAGACATTTCTAAGATGTGACCTGGTTGCTTCTAACAGTCTATGATGAGATATGGAAGCAAATAAATGTCTTAAAGTTGGAACTTATATTTAAAAGGTGTAAACTTAAAAATAAAATTTTAAGACAAGGGGAAAAACCAGTTCAGGTCATGACAGGAAGGGGAGGGGTTGGAGGTCCCTCACTAAACCCTCTCCCTTTGGAGTTTAGGCTCAGCTGACCGGTATTAACATTAAAACAGAGAGCTTAAGATTAACAAACCAGACTCTTTGTAGCAATAAGATATCAAATCCCAACCTGACTCTGGTATAGCATCACATGACAGGTAGTAGGCGTGGAAGGAAATTATTTTATCCCAGAATATATTTCTTTGACATATTTTGGAATGGCCCTGCAAAGCTGTCTCTTGTGGAGGAAATTCATATTCTGTAGAGAATCCTCTTCCTTTTCCAGGTCTCTTCCTAATTCGGGAGAGATTTAACCAAGAGGCTGGCACTTTTTAGGTTCTGTTAAGAGACATTTACCAGCTATTCTCTCTGAAACCTGGAGGGTTCATCTACAAAATAAGAACGGTGGCTTCCACAACCCCCTTTATCATAACTTAAGCGTTGCTTTTTGCTGACTTCAACTTTTTACGTAACTTTTTCATCCAATTGCCAATCAGAAAATCTTCAGATCCACCTATGATTTGGAATTCCCCACTTTGAATTATCCTGCCTTTCCAAACCAAACCAATATATACTTTACATGTATTGACTGATGTCTTACATCTCCCTAAAACACAAAACCAAGCTGTACCCCAACCACCTTGGATACATTTTGTCAGGACCTTTTGAGGCTGTGCCACAGTTCATGGGTCTCACATTTGGCTCAGAATAAATCTCTTCAAGTGTTTCATAGAGTTTGGCTTTTTTCATTAACAAAGAAAAGCAGACCATAAAAAATTAAAAAAATTCACAGCCTAGCCATATGGTAGAAAAGAAAAAGGTATTTTCAGGAGAGAAAGAAATATAAGCAGGCTGTGAAGCAGCCACTTGCTAGAGAGATTAGCATAACTAAAAGAGAGCCAAGTGCTCATATCCAGAACAAAGGGAAAAATGCCTTGAAGGCCTTTCAGAAATCTCTGAGGTGGTCTTTCCCATCACAGGCCCAGAGGCCAAGGAGGAGGAAAGAATGGTTCTGTGGGTCATGCCCATGGTCACTGCTGCCCTGTGCAGCCTTGGGACACTGCTTTCCACATCCTGGATGCTCTGGCCTTAGCCTTGGCTCAAAGGGCCCCAGGTATACATAAGGCTGCTGCTTTGGAGAGTCCAAGCCACTATAAGCCTTGGCGGCTTCCACCTGGTATTAAGTCTGTAGGCACCCAGAATGCAAGAGTGAAGGAGGCGTGGCCTCTTCCCTGTAGATTTCAGAAATGTATGAGAAAGCCTTGGTGCCCAGACAGAAGCCTACTGCCAGCGTGGAGCCCTCACAGAGAGCCTCTACTAGAGCAGTGCCACAGGGAAATCTGGGGCTGAACCCCCATATAATGTCTCTACCAGGGCATTGCCTAGTGGAGCTGTGGGAAGGGGGCCACTGTCCTCCAGATCCCAGAATGGCAGATCCAGTGGCAGCTTGCACCCTGAATCTGAAAAGCCACAGGCATTCAACTCTATCCTGTGGGAGAAGCCACAGAAAGTACATCCTGCAAACCCACAGGGGTAGAGTTGTCTAAGGCCTTACAATGACTGAACCCTGCACCAGTGTGCCCTGGATATGGAACGTTAAATCAAAGGAGACTACCTTGGAGCTTTAAGATTTAATGACTGCTCTGCTGGATTTCTGACTTTCATGGGGTATATGGATTCTTTTCTTTTGCCAATTTCTCCATTATGGAATGAGAATGTTTGTCCAATGTCTGCACTTTCATGGTATCTGGGGAGTAAATAATTTGTCTTTGATTTCATAGGCCGACAGGTGGAAGGGACTCATCTTCAGATGCAACTTGGGACTTGGGAATTTTGGGTTGATTCTGGAATGAGGTAAGACTTTGGGGGACTATTGAGAAGGCATGATTGTATTTTGCAGTGTGAGAAGGACGTAAGATTTGGGGGAGCAGGGGTGGAATGATATGGTTTAGATATTTTCCCCCTCCAAATCTCATGCTGAAATATGATTCTCAACGTTGGAGGTGGGCCTGGTAGAAGGTGATTAGATCATGAGGGCAGATACCTCATGAATGATTTAGTACCATCCCCTTGGTGATGAGTGAGTTCTCCCCAGTTAGCTCACAAACAAACAATGTAGTTGTTCAAGTCTGGGGCCTCTGCTCAGCCTCTTGCTCCTGTTCTTGCCATGTGACATATCTGCTATCCCTTCATCTTCTGCTGTGATTGGAGGCTTCCTGAGGCCCTCACCAGAAGCAGATGCTGGTGCCATGCTTCCTGTACAGCCTGCAGAACTGTGAGCCAGTTCAACCTCTCTTCTGTGTAAGTTACTTAGCCTCAGGTATTTCTTTACAGTAATGCAAATGGTCAAACACAGGTGGCTCCTGATACCCCTCATCTTCTCCTTTGTCATCACATGACTTACCTCCGCATATGTCTATATCCTTTTCTCTTATGAGGACACCAGTCTCTGGACTTGGAACCCATCCAAAATTTAGTATGATATCAGCTCAAGTTCTTAACCTAATTTATAAAGATCCTATTTCCAAATAAGGTCACATTCTGTGGTTCCAGATGGGCATACATTTGCCTAGGGAGATGCTATCAGCCAATCATACCAGCCTAGGCTGGTACATTTCCATATAGCTTAGGATTAACCTTTCCCATGGAAGTATTACATCCCCCTCTGTTTCACATGTTTTAGAATGCTTCACCTTTTTGTGCAGGATGAGGAGTCTCTTTTCATTTTTTAGTTTTTTTCTCTCTCTTCTTTGGATTGGATGAAAAAGAATTGATATATTCTATTGATGCATCTTTAAGTTTTCAGTTCTTCTTATGTCTTCTCCAATCTGTTATTAAAGTTGAGTAATGTTTTTCTCTTTCTTTTCTTTTTTAATAAAATAGAGATGGGGTTTCACCATGTTGTCTAGGCTGGTCTCATACTCCTGGGATTAAGTGATCTTTCCTCGTTGGCCTCCCAAAGTGCTAGGATTACAGGCATGAGCCACTGTGCCTGGCCAAATGATGTTGTTCATTTCAGAATTATACTTTTAATTCTAGAATTTTCATTTGGTTCTTGTAAATATTTTCAATTGTTTATAGAGATTCCCCATCTCATCACTCATTATAACCATAGTTTCCTTTAAGTCTTTGAGCATATTTAACGGAACTTCTTTGAAGTCCTTGTCTGATAACTGGGCCTGCATCTAGGTCATCTTGGAGTTGATCTCCATTGACCACCTTTTCTTTTGACTACGGATCACAGTTTCATATTTCTTTGCATACATGGTAATTTTGGATGTGCACCCGATGTTGTTGACAACATGTGGTACAGACTATGGGTTTTGCATTCTTAGCAGAGCATTGATCATTTTTTTAATGTCAGAAAGCAGTTAGCTTGACTTGACTCAAACTCCAAAGTCTGTGCACCCAGCAGTTGGCAGTAGCTGGAATCTCAGCTCTCTCAACCTTACAGGTGTTGCTTTCTGCTGGGCCCTTTGGAGTTTTCCCTACACATGCACACTTAACGGATCAGCCAGAGGTTTCAGCGGAGTTTGCTTGCAGGTTTTGGGGTTTCCCTTCTGTGGCCTCCTCCTTTATGGATATCTCCTCTTAATTTCCAGCTTCTCTGAAAATGCAGCCCTGCATCCCACTCTTTACCAGGAGGGCTGCAGTTTTCTGCTTGAACTCCAGTTGCACCTGCTACATGCACTGGAGTGTGACCTCAGACAAATATTTCAAGGAATAATTCTTACTAGTGTTTGCCTACTTTTGGTCATGTCCCAGTGCCTTCAAGTGGGGTGTGTGTGTGTGTGTGTGTGTGTGTGTGTGTGTGTATAGTTTTTCCATTGTTTATAATTGCCATCTGTCAAAGGACTAGTCTCATATTAGCTGCTCCAGCGTTATTGGAGTCAGAACTACTTTCTCTCATGTGGCTTTTCATTTTCATTTTTCTGTTGACTAGTGTGGTTCACTCTTTTCGTACGTTCAGTGGGTATTTAGATATCTTCTGTAAAACATGTTTGATTCTCTTGCCTATTCCTCCGTGGAATTATTTGATTTTTCTCATTGGTTTACACAGGTCTTCTTTATATTATGGATCTGTTTCTGTCAGTTTTATATGTTTATAGGAAAAATTGTGAAAAACTGAAATGGACCAAAAGATGACCAGGTGACCTCAATGGAAAGCAAGGCATCTTCTTGTACACTCTTTCAGGTTATTTCATTCAATGGAGTTCTGCATCTTTTATTTTCTTTGAACTATTTTACAACTCTGTAAGCCAGGGCTCACCAACCCCTGGGTCATGGACTGGTAGAAATTCAGGCTCTCATCTTTAGAAGGACAATTGATTCCTCCTCACCTCCCAGAGAAAAGGCCAGTTTTGTATCTATTTATGAACTCATTTTAGCATTCCTGAATTGATTATATGAGTGTAGTACTTTGAATTCCACTTTGAACTGGTTGTAACACCTTAATTAATGAGATAAATAACATCTCTGAAATGTGTCATCATATGCTTATGTGAGTCATGATCATAATATTTTTAAAAAATGATCTTTTAACTTGTTGCAATTTCTTCTGTCCCATGGCCCCACCCAGACTCAGTATCCAGGAAGCTTAATTTTCTGTGGCCCAGGAATACAGGAGACCAGGTGCTGATGAGCAGATCTGAGGTTGGCCGCAACTTTTCCCCACAGCTCTGCTTTAAGGAGCACCCTGGGAATACCTGCCAACCCCACACCTATCCTGTTGGCCAAGGTGAGCTCCATGCATGCGCATCTCTGCCGGTTGCCACCTGGTGAATATCTGCTGAATAGAGAAATGTGCAGCGTATCCACAGAGCTTCCAGGGCTTCTGTGCCCTCCAAACATCTCTGGGCTCAAGGGACCTTCTCTGGGTGTGATGTGTTGGTGGCTGGGTTGACCCCTGTCCCTGAGTGCAGGATTCAGGCAAGGACAATGTTCAGGACTCAAAGTGGTGGTGTGGGGCGAGTGGAAGACACAGGAGCTTTGGGGTCAGAAATGTGGGTTCCAGCTGGCATTGTCCCCATGAGCAGGGGCTGCAGGCTCATCAAGGCCTCAGTTTCTACAATGGTGAGAGAGTGTCAGAGACCATAGCATGTGTTTGAAAAGAGTCCAAGGACGGCAGGGTTCTGGGTGCGGACCAGCGCTCCTGAACTCACACCACTGATCTTGACCGTTGTGAAAGGCAAACAAAATCTCAGGACCCCAAACTCACTGTGCCAAAAAGAAAAGTTGGGCTGGCAAGCCCAGTCGTGAAAAAAAAAAACAAAACAAAAGTCATGCCTTTCCTTTTGTTCCTAAACTGATAGCAGCAGACAGGCCACGTCTCCCCAGGTGGCCTCCCTCACCCTGACAATGTCAATTAACACCACGTTAAGTTACATCCCATGTCCCATGTCTGTGTCTTCGTGGACATTGTGCTGAGCGGCTGGGAGGGATCCGCAGAGAAGACAGTGTGGCTCAACAGCCAGCACTGGGGATGGGATCTCAAGTGAAGGGCCTGGCACATGGGGAGGCTCAAGGCGTGAGGATGTGACTCGCCTGGGAGCCCGTGCCCAAATGCACAAGCATGTGCATTCCTGTGTGAGGCCCATGTCAGTACGTGTGTGTGTCGTGTGGCCACCACGCGTGGCAGGCATGTGCAGCCTGAGTGTTACGCCAGGCTGGGCCTTCTGTCTCCTCCAGGCCTGGCCCTGCCATGTCAGTAGGGAGCTTGGCCATAGGAGTGCTGAGCACAGGTGTGGCTGTGCCAGGCCTCACTGGCTGGGCTCAGAGGGGACACCATACCTGTGCTGGGTGTGAGTAGCAGAGGGGTCACGGTGCCCTCTGGGAGATGGTCGAGCAGGGGCAGAGTCAGGGGCGTGTCGGGAGATGGGTGTTCAGCTGCGTTCCTTCCCTGTGCAGGGGCTCAGCTAGAACATGGGGTCTTACTCTCCTCACCCCTGACTCCCCAGCATCCTCCTTCTGCCCCCCTCTTCAGCCTGCCGTGGGCCTTGCTCTGGGACCCCTGCGGAGAGGACACGAGGGGCTTCACCCTGTGCTGGGTAGATGCTGAGGTCACAGCTTCACTGTGTGTCTCCTCACAAGGCCACACTGAGGCAGGTCCTTCCTCCAGTCTGACCAGAGTCCTGCTTGCTGCTCTGCAAGTCCCCTTGGGTCATGTGGGTCAGGGACACTTGGCAGGGTGGGCTTTGTGGACTCAAGGGCCACCAGTTCCTCCAGGTCAGCATGCTCAGATGGTTCTGTTCTCCCCCTTCCTTTGGCCAAATGAACCTCTGTATCCTGGGCTGACCACAAATGTCACAAGAGTCACACCAGAGCTGTCACATCCCATCACACCAGGAATGTCACACCATGTCACACCATACTACATCACACCATGTCACACCAGGGATGTCACATCATGTCACACCATACCCCATCACACCATGTCACACCACATCACACCATGTCCAACCATGTCACATCACACCACATCACACCACGTCACACCACGTCACACTGGGGATGTCACACTGGGGATGTCACACCACATCACACCATGCCCCATCATATCGTGCCACATTATAACCTGTCACACCAGGGCCATCACACCACATCACACCATGTCATGTCACATCACAGCACGGACGACTGGAGGTGCGCAGGGGCTGCCTGCAGTGCAGCCTTGCTGGAGAGTTGAGGGAGGGTCCTGGGGCTGGGCGTGGTGTTCCCGTGGGAGGGCCAGCCCTCTGGAGGGTGCTCAGTCCCAGGTGGAAGGGGGGGGGTCCTGGGTGCCTCAGGGAGGGGCCCAATTTCCCCAGGGGAGCCTGGTCCAGGTGCCAGGCCCTGCAGGTGGCAGGAGCTACAGGGAGCGTCTGCTGCTTCCCAACGCAGCCTGCTCAGTGCACGGAATGGCCCGGCACCCAGCACTGGCCTGGGTTTCCTTTCCTTAGCCCAGCCGGGCCATCCATCCCCAGGCAGTGGACTGGAGCCCACCCCACCAGAGCACCTGGAGGGGCCTAGGGCCCCTCGACCTGTGCAGCAGGGTCCCTGAGGCTGCCATGTTCTCTGGACAGAGCTCTCCTGCATCCCCGGGATGCCATTCTTGGGCTTGGGATAGAGCCGGTGGTGCAGCAGCTGCCCACCCCGCACCCTGGGTGCTGTCTCCCTCGCCCCCCCAGCGGCTGCAGCAGCGAGTCCTGACAGTCAAAGGGCTGGGCTTCAGCACCCAGTTCAGGCCAGGCCCCTGGAGCCCACCCTCCAGTGGTGAACTCTCCCACGGCGCGGCTGGGCCTGCAGTCTGGGGATTTCACCCCCAGCTCTGTCTGGTGCAGCTCCGCTCCTGCCACTTGATGCCACGCAAACGAATGTAACCACCCCCTTTCCCGGTGTGATGGTCTCTCTCCTGCCACAGGAGACTCCGGGGCCACTTTCTAGCCCAGCCACCATGGCCACCGCAGTAATAAGACCCTCTCCTTGGCTGAGGTCCAGCCAGGCTCCTTGGAGCCTGTCCACTCGGCCTCAGACTTGGCTTGGAAAGACTTGAGCGGTTGCTGACAGTTTCCAACAGCTTCAGGCCGCACTCCTAGGCCGACCCCTGCCCCCCCAACACCTGCCCGAGGAAGCTCCGCGCACCAGAGCCAGCCGTCTGCTCCATCCCTGACCTCCCTTTCTCAGGGCGTCTGCTGAAAGGGCTGCAGCCACACGTCCTTCTGTCCATTCCCGATGTCTGCGCATCTCCTGTGGCCAGGAGGGTCTTCCTCGGGACCTGAGAGCCGCTCCCTTGAAGTGTCCTCAGCGGGAAGGAGGGGCTGGTTCTCCAGGCTCTGGAGGACAGAATCCTGACCTCAACAGTGGCCAGCACGGACACAGCGGGCCCATCCCAGGGATGCCGACCAGCGCCGGGCAACTTCTCCCTTCCCCGACGACTGAGCCCCGAGCGCCCTCCCTGCTCCCGCTGCCACCTCCCTTTACCAGGCTGTCGCCTCTGCACAGGTGAAGGTGAGTTCAGCTCACGCTAGACTCTCTTCTGTTGCAGTAGTTATTTCTGTTGAAAGTCTGTCCTTGCTACGTGACCTAGTGCCTAGCTTTGTGTTTGAAAATCCCTCTCTACCTCTGCCTTCCCGCCTGGTCCTTGCTCCTGGCACCCACCATGTCTCTTATGGGTTGCGTTTTACCCCAGAATGAAACACACACACTGGGGTTCACCTGTACCTGATTCACACACTAGGTCTCAGTGTATCTAAGGTGATATTTTGATGAGATTTTAGGCTTAGAATTGATGGTGAAATGGGCTCATACTTGGGGGATGCTGAGATAGGACGAATGTATTTTACATGTGAGAAGAAAATGAATTTTGGGGCCAGAGCATGGAGTGTTGAGTTAAACTGTGGCCCCTGTGAATTCATGTATTGGAGTCGTGATCCCGGTCTCACAGTGTGACTCTGTTTGGAGATGGGGTTTTTACAGAGGTAATTAAGTTCAAGTGCGGTCACTAATCCAATCTGATGTGTGTCCTTCTAAGAAGAGAAGCTTGGGACATGGGACCCAGGGGATGGCCATGTGAGGGCCCAGGGAGGAGGCGGGTCTGCAGGCCAAGGAGAGAGGACTCGGGAGGAAGCTGCCTGCCCACACCGCCATGCTAGACTCCTGGTCTCTAGGACTGGGAGGATCCACGTCTGCTGTGTGAGCCGTCCATGGTGGCCCTGAGCTCACACAGATTCACACACACTTCTTGCTTTGGACCATGGTTCGTGTTCGCAGGGCCTCCATGTGGCTCTGCCTGGCCAGCCTGAGCCAGCTACCAGGCCTCCACCCAGCTTGCCCTGGAGGCCCTGCCCACCGCAGAGTGACCAGGGCAGGCAGCACCATGCCCAGCGGGAAGAGAAACTGCATCCGTGCAGGAAAGAGGAGAAGCCCCGGGGTCCATGTAGTGGCACAGCCTAGGGAGAGCTGCATGGGCATGAGTGTGGCTATGGGAGGCATGAGTGTGGCTGTGGGAGGTGTGAGTGTGGCTGTGGGAGGCATGAGTGTGGCTGTGGGAAGTGTGAGTGTGGCTGGGGGAGGCATGAGTGTGGCTGTGGGAGGTGCGAGTGTGGCTGGGGGAGGCATGAGTGTGGCTGTGGGAGGTGTGAGTGTGGCTGGGGGAGGCATGAGTGTGGCTGTGGGAGGTGCGAGTGTGGCTGGGGGAGGTGTGAGTGTGGCTGTGGGAGGCGTGAGTGTGGCTGTGGGAGGTGTGAGTGTGGCTGGGGAGGTGTGAGTGTGGCTGTGGGAGGTGTGAGTGTGGCTGGGGGAGG
>NW_016107653.1:2321417-2331666 GCF_001604975.1 Cebus imitator
GTGTGGCTGTGGGAGGTGTGAGGTGTGAGTGTGGCTGTGGGAGGTGTGAGTGTGGCTGTGGGAGGTGTGAGTGTGGCTGTGGGAGGTGGCGGCCATAAGTGTGGCTGTGGGAGGTGGAGGTGTGAGTGTGGCCGTGGGAGGTGTGAGGTGTGAGTGTGGCTGTGGGAGGTGGAGGTGTGAGTGTGGCTGTGGGAGGTATGGGTGTGGCTGTGGGAGGTGTGAGGTGTGAGTGTGGCCGTGGGAGGTGTGAGTGTGGTTGTGGGGGGTGGAGGTGTGAGTGTGGCTGTGGGAGGTGTGAGGTGTGAGTGTGGCCGTGGGAGGTGTGAGTGTGGTTGTAGGGGGTGGAGGTGTGAGTGTGGCTGTCGGAGGTGTGAGGTGTGAGTGTGGGAGGCATGAGTGCCGCTGTGGGAGGTGTGAGTGTGGCTGTGGGAGGTGTGAGGTGTGAGTGTGGGAGGCATGAGTGCCGCTGTGGGAGGTGTGAGTGTGGCTGTGGGAGGTGGAGGTGTGAGTGTGGTTGTGGGGGGTGGAGGTGTGAGTGTGGCTGTGGGAGTTGGGGGCTGTGAGTGTGGCTGTGGCGGGTGGGGGTACTATACGGGGAGCCCCTGAGTACAGCTCACCTAGCCTCCTGACTGTGCTTCCCGCTGGGGCAGGGGGTGCTTGGACCAGAAGGCTGCTCCCACTGCAAACTATAAGACTTAAAAAGGATATTTTATTGTCATTAAAAAGAAACATTCAAGACAATCAATGGGCTTTAGAAAATTTAAAAGAACAAAAGCTACCAAAGCTGAGACCATGGCACCTCCTTCCAGTGAGGCGGGGAGTCCCCCCGACGGCCGAGGCAGGTGCCGGCCACACTCCCGCGCGTGTCTCTTCCTGTCTGCGGATTCTGCCTGACATTTGCCCAAAGGCGTGATGGGGGCAGCAGGGCATGGTGGCCTCTGTGCAGCCCTCGTGGCCAGCAGCCCTAGCCTCCCAAGGCCACGGCACCCTCTCTGTGGTCTTGCCCGTCCGCCTCGTGCCTCCAGAGTGGCTGCTGGGTCCTGCTGCAGGTGCCCTGGGGCTGGACTCAGCCTCAGGGATGATTCCGGCTGTGCCTCTGCTCCTGGCTCCCCTGGCGTCCCTACACGTCTCTCCCCAGTGCTCCTGGGCCTCCTCTGTCCTCAGGCCCCACCAAGGCTGATTCTTGCCCAACTGGGACCTGGTCACCAGGCCCTCTAGGTAGGCCTGTCTGGCCGATGCCCACCTCTTCTCTGGGCTGCCCTGGCCTCGCACGGTGTGGGGGCTGCTGCAGTGGCCGCGTGGCCCAGGCTCTTCTCCGAGTGGTCTTGGTGGGGTGGGGTGGGGTGGGAGGTGGCAGTGTCCTGGGCCCGGCCCCTTCTCTTCCCAGTGCAGACTCTGGGGCTGTCTGTCCCTTCGGGTTGAGTTCCAGTCCTGAGAATGCAGTAGCGTGAGCAGGCAGCCAAGAGGTGGTGCTGGCACCTGAGACCCTGCTCCATGGGAGGCGTCTTCCCGGGAGCCAGAGAACAGGGTTCTTTAACCTCATTCCTCATGTCAGGAGTTCACGGGACTGCCCAGAATGGAGCCTGGCTGGCCACCGGCCGGGAGGAAGGCCGTCTGAGCATTCTCCACTCTCCGAAGCCTCCCCAGCAGGGCCCGAGGGTGCTGTGACTTCCTGGCTTGGTGGTGGAAGCTCCCACTGGCCACGCCTGTGTTCAGGAGGCTGGTGTGGACGGGATTGGCTCCAGGCTGGTTCCTGTCTGGGTGGGCGCCTGGGATGCTGGCTGCTGCCCCCTTTTGTGTGAGCAGCTGGGGGGCTGGAGGGTAGAGGTGTCCTGCTGACGGGACACCTGGCCCCAGCGCCCTGCACGCACCAAGCAGCAGAAATCTGGGACAGACCTGCTATGCACAGGCTCAAAGGGGGGCACATCAGGTATGGCAGGTCAGAGGGTGACTGCGAGGCCGGAGAGCCATGGGGTCGAGGGCGGCGAGGTCAGGGGAGGCATGGCCTGGGTGGCGGCTGAGCATGGCCCATGGCTCCTGTGTGGGGTCTGGGCAGCCCTGGACTTCCAGCAGAGGGTGGCCCTAGGCCCCCTGCCCGATCATGTTCCTGTAGTCGGGGACGATGGTCTGCTTCAGGTCCACCACCGAGGAGAAGATCCACTTCACCTGCAGGGTGGCACAGACAGTATGAGTGAGGCCACAGCCCTGCCCCCAGGCCACCCAGGCCACAACCCTGCCCCGAGGCCCACCCACCCCTCAAGCCACCCAGGCCTGGACATGGAGAGGAGGGCTAGGGCAGCAAAAGCATGTGGACAACAAAGAAGACGGCATGAGGGACAGCATGAAGATGGTGTGTGGGCAGCACTGGGGACAGTATCAGGGACAGGTGGGGACAGTGTGGGGGACAGTGTCAGAGACAGGTGGGAACAGCATGGGGGACAATGTTGGGGGCAGGTGGGGACAGCACGGGGGACAGTGTCAGGGACAGGTGGGGACAGTGTCGGGGACAGGTGGGGACAGTGGGGGACAGTGTCAGGGACAGGTGGGGACAGTGTGGGGGACATTGTCGGGGACAGGTGGGGACAACACGAGGGACAGTGTCGGGGACAGGTGGGGATAGCACGGGGGACACTGTCAGGGACAGGTGGGGACAGTGTCAGGGACAGGTGGGGACAGTGTGGGTGACAGGTGGGGACAGCGTGGGGGACAGCACAGGGGACAGTGTCGGGGACAGAGGGGGACAGCATGGGGGACAGTGTCGGGAACAGGTGGGGACAGCATGGGGGACAGTGCTGGGGACAGGTGGGGACAGCGTGAGGGACAGTGTCGGGGACAGGTGGGGACAGTGTGGGTGACAGTGTCAGGGAAAGGGGACAGCATTGGGGACAGTGTCAGGGACAGGTGGGGACAGTATTGGGGACAGTGTTGGGGACAGGTGGGGATAGGGTGGGGGACAGTGTCGGGGACAGGTGGGGACAGCGTGGGGGACGGTGTCAGGGACAGGTGGGGACAGCATGGGGGACAGTGTCAGGGACAGCCGGGGTCAGTGTGGGGACAGTGTCGGGACAGCTGGGGACAGTATGGGGGACAGTGTGGGTGACAGTGTCAGGGAAAGGGGACAGCATTGGGGACAGTGTCAGGGACAGGTGGGGACAGTATTGAGGACAGTGTCGGGGACAGGTGGGGATAGGGTGGGAGACAGTGTCGGGGACAGGTAGGGACAGTGTGGGGGACAGTGTCGGGGACAGGTGGGGACAGCATGGGGGATAGTGTCGGGGACAGCTGGGGACAGTGTGGGGGACAGTGTTGGGGACAGCGCGGGGGACAGTGTCGGGGGCAGCACTGTAGACAGGTGGGGACAGCATGTGGGACAGCGTCAGAGGCAGCTGGGGACAGCGTGGGGTCAGCGTTGGGGACAGCTGGGGACAGCGTGGGGACAGTGTTGGGGACACCTAGGGACAGTGTAGGGACAGTGTTGGGGACAGGTGGGGACAGGGTGGGGACAGTGTCAGGGACAGCTGGGGACAGCGTGTGGCCAACCTTGAAGAAGGTGACGGTGGCACTGTAGCACACGCTCAGCAGGAAGAGTGTGATGAAGATGGTGATGGTCGTCCAGAGCCCGTCCAGCTCCCCGTCCTGCGTCTCCACACAGCTCTCCTCTAGTATCAGCTCTGTACAGGAAGAGGGTGGTCAGTGCTGTGTCCCTCTGGGCTCAGGCCTTGGGGGCGATTTCCTCTGTGGTGGGGCCCAGGGTGTATGGTGTGGCCGGGATGGGCCATTGGTGCCCTGAGGTCTGCTACCCACAGCTGCCTGCCCCGTGCACGAGCTTTGACCACGTGGCTTGGCCAGACACCCGGCCCTAGAGAGCGGCCTGGCCCTCAGCTGGACCCACTCTCCATCCCCTGTGCCCCTCCCTGAGGCCCAGAGGGCAGGAGGATGGCAAAGCTCGCCCCCTATATGACCCCAGCTGCAGGGAAGGGTGGTATTGGGAAGTGGGCTGGTGCCAGGGAAGCGAGAAGGTGTGGGTGCCCCTGTGGGTGGGGGCCCGTGTGTGTGGGGTGGCTGCAGGGCCCCTTGTGAGGGCAGGGCCGGGTTTGCCTGAGCTGATCAGCAGGTGGACAAGCTGCTGAGAGGCTCGTGGGCCTTGAGGTGCTGCATGGGGCTCGTGGGGGCCCATGTCCAAGGAGTGTTGCTGTGTGGGGACCTTGCTATGGTCTGGGTGCTGTGCAGGCTGCCTGGTGAGGCTCTGTGTGGGGTGTACGTGTGTGTGTGTGGTGGCTGAGTGGCCGGCCAGCCTCTGTGCAAGGTTTGTGGAATGGGTCTGGGCTGAGTATGTGAGTGTGGGCTGTGTGTGTGTGGATGAGTGTGAGTGTGAGTCTGGGCTGTGTGTGTGTGGGTATGTGAGTCTGGGTTGAGTGTGTGTGAGTCTGGGCTGAGTGTGTGTGGGTGTGAGTGGGAGTCTGGTTGTGTGTGGGTGTGAGTGTGAGTCTGTGCTCAGTGTGTGTGTGTGAGTCTACTGAGTGTGTATGTGTGTGTGAGAGTCTGGGCTGAGTGTGAGTGTATATGGGTATGTGAGTCTGTGCTGGGTGTGTGTGGGTGAGTGTGTCTGGACTGAGTGTGAGTGTGTGTGGGTAGTGAGTCTGGGCTGGGTATGTGGGTGAGTGTGTGAGTCTGGCCTGTGTGAGTGTGTGTGGGTGAGTGTGAGTGTGAGTCTGGGCTGAGTGTGAGTGTATGTATGTGTATGTGATTCTGGGCTGAGTGTGTGGGTGTGTGAGTCTGGGCTGTGTGAGTGTCTATGGGTGAGTGTGAGTGTGAGTCTGGGCTGGGTGTGAGTGTATGTGTGTGTATGTGAGTCTGGGCTGAGTGTGTGGGTGAGTGTGTGAGTCTGGGCTGTGTGAATGTGTGTGGGTGAGTGTGACTGTGAGTCTGGGCTGAGTGTGTGTGTGTGGGTATGTGAGTCTGGGCTGGGTGTGTGAGTGTGAGTCTGGGCTGAGTGTGAGAGTGTGTGTGTGAGTCTGGGCTATGTGTGTGTGTGTGTGGGTGTGAGTGTGAGTCTGGGCCAAGTAGGAGAGTGTGTGTGTGTGTGAGTCTGGGCTGTGTGTCTGTATGGGTGAGTGTGAGTGTGAGTGTGAGTCTGGGCTGGGGGTGTGTGTGTTGGCATCTGGAACAGTCCCTCCCTGGGAGTCAGTTGTGTCCCCATGTGGGTGCAAGGCTGGGTAGGGCTGCCTGGGCTTCGTGCAGTGGGGTAGGTGGGGGAGGGAGGGCCTGTCCCTGCGCACATGGACCAGGCATGCCCCCGAGTGGGCACAGGGGGCATGAGGGCAGGGAGCTCATAGAACAGGCCTGTCTCCTTAGAGGCGAAGGCTCCTAGGGCCTCTCTTTGTCCAGCGCAGGGCAGCCGCTGCCAGAGGGAGGGGCATGCTGGCCAAGCCCCCCACCCTGCTGTGGGCAGCCCCGGCTGAGCCCCACCCTAGGTGGCCCAGGCACACCTGCACAGCCTGGGCCAGTGCAGGGACAGTGGGACCCACTCTGCCTCCCTCGTGCCACTCAGGCCTCAGACTCGGCCTGACCCACGGAAAGAACCATCACAGTCTCGAAGGGGCCCAGGGCAGCGCTGGGTGCTTTATTTCCATGCTGGACGCCTGGGGGGTATGTACATGGGGTGTGTGACAGGCACCCTCGCGGGACCCCGAGAGGCTGGGGAGCGGGGCCTGCCGGGTGTCGCACTCATTTACCCGGAGACGCGGAGAGGCTCTTCTGCGTGTAGTGGTTGTGCAGAGCCTCATGCATCACGGAGCATGAGAAGACGGTCCCCTGCTGCCACCTGTGCTTGTCCACGGTGAGCTTGCTGTAGAGGAAGAAGGAGCCATCCGAGTCCAGCACAGGCTGTGTGTTCTTGTAGTTGTTCTCCGGCTGCCCGTTGCTCTCCCACTCCACGGCGATGTCGCTGGGGTAGAAGCCCTGGATCAGGCAGGTCAGGCTGACCTGGCTCCTGCTCATCTCCTCCCGCGATGGGGGCAGGGTGTACACCTGCGGCTCTCGGGGCGTCCCTGTGGGGACAGAGGTGGGCACAGCGGTCAGTCCCAGGGCAGAGGGTGGGCTGGGCCGGCCTCTGTCCACACGGCCCTCACGTGGCTCCCACCTTTGGCTTTGTGGATGGTTTTCTGGACGGGGGCCGGGAGGGCTTTGTTGGTGACCTTGCATTTGTACTCCTTGCCCTTCAGCCAGTCCTGGTGCAGGACGGGGAGCGCGCTGACCACGCGGTACGTGCTGTTGAACTGCTCCTCCTTCGGACTTGTCTTGGCAGTGCGCACCTCCACGCCGTCCACGTACCAGTTGAACTGGACCTCGGGGTCGTCCTGGCTCACGTCCACTACCACGCACGTGACCTCAGGGCTCCCGGTGATCCTGAGGATGTCCTTGGGTTTCGGGGGGAAGAGGAAGACTGACGGTCCCGCCAGGAAATCAGGTGCTGAGGAAGAGATGGAGGCAGACGCGTCAGCACCCAGCTGGGGCCTGTCCCTGGATGGAGGCCCCTCTAGGCACTAGTAACACCTTGAGCTGGAGGGTGAGGCCTGGGCTGGCTTACCTGGGCATGGGGGACAGGGTGTGTTGCAGGCGCCTGCAGAGAGAAGACTGGGAGTTACTGGGGTCTGGGAGGAGAGGGTGTCCACGCTGAGGGAGGGGAGAGTTTGTCCTTTGGGGTGGGCTCAGGTCAGGGCCAGGCTCCTCCCAGATACAGCTCTTGGCAGGCCTGAGACCAGCATCTGCGCCTGTGTGCGCAGGGCCTGGGGTGGGGACATCCAGCCTGTGCCTGCCTGGAGCCTGCTGGAAGCAGCCAGAAGACCCTCTCCCTGAGCATGAGTGGGGCAGGCAAGGCCCATGGGGAGGAGACAGACTGGGCCTCTGCGGCTGCTCCACTGTGGCGTGTCCAGGCAGGAGGACTGAGCCTGCCTTCCCGCAGACACCCTCCCTCCCTGCGCAGGCTGCTCACGTTTCACTGTCACGTCCTTCTTGAAGTTGGTGGGTGTGTGGACGACGTTGCAGGTGTAGGTCTGGCTGCCCGCACTGCTGGTGGTCACCATGCTGCTGAGGGAGTAAAGCCCTGAGGACTGCAGGACAGCCGGGAAGGTGTGCACGCCGCTGGTCAGGGAGCCCGAGTTCCAGGACACGGTCACCGGCTGGGGGAAGTAGTCCTTGACCAGGCAGCCCAGGGCCGTTGTGGTCCCAGAGTTGCAGCAGGGCGTCAGGGGGAAGACGTCTGGTTTCTTGTTGGAGGCTGCAAGAGAGGTGGCACCATGTGACCACAGTGTGGGACACAGCTGGGTCCAGGCCCCAGAGGCCCCTCTGCTCCTGTCCCTCCACAAGGGTCCAGGAAGGGTCCAGTGTCTGGGTGTGCACCTGGCTGGTGCCACCTGCTTTACCTTAGCCTCCTCCCTGCCCTGAGGCCAAGGTCAGGCCCAGCCTGCCCCAGAAACCTTGCAGACCAGCGGCCCTGTGGTGCCCCGCTGCAGGCAACCCTGGAACCTGGGAGGTGGGCTCGGCTGCTGGGACAGTGCTCCGTGCCTGCTGGGAGTCAGCACAGCCCAAGGCCTCTAGCTTGGCCTCGGCTCTGGCCACCGGTGCCCACTCAGGCAGGGCTCGTGCCCATCGGCCCCATTCCAGCCTTTTGTGGGTGCCTGGCTTGACCAGTGGCCGCTGTTCCCCAATGGCTTCTGGTGGGCTCCCCAACCCCCCAGCTCTGACCCTGCTGCCCCAGCGTGGCCCCCTGTAGTGAGTGGGCCTGACTTGCCCAGGGTCCTCGTCAGAGCCTGCCCTCTGCCCTCTGCCCTCCAGGGCCCTTGTCTTCTGTGCAGCGGAGGGGCCAGGCACTGCACAGGCTGGCATCCCTCAGCCCCAGGTCCTGGAACCGCCTGCTTTGGAAGAGCCCCTGGGAGCCTCCTGCTCAGCCTCTCCCCTCCTTTGCCCTTAGCCCCAGTGTGCACCAGCCCACGCCAGGGCCCTGAGCACCTGGACCTCCCACGCCTCCTCGGCTTCCCTGCATTACTTCCCGAAGTTCAGTCACTGCATGCCACCACCCAGCTCTGCCCTCCGTCCAGAGCTTCCCCTGGCAAGGCCCCTGCTGAGCTCAGTCCAGGCTCCCCCAGCACAGGTAGGAGTCTCACACCTGCACTTGCCCTCCCTGCCCTACATGGTGCCAGCAACCTCAGGCCCCAGGGAGGCCCCGTTTCTCTCTGCTGCTGGCCCAGTGGCCCTGCAGTCCCACTGCAGGTCGGGTGTGCCCCTGACCTCTGAGGAAGCCAAGTGACCTGCCCCCAGTCAGGCCATCCTCTCCACTCAGCCCCAGGGCCCTGCCCCCACCTCTTCCCCTCACCCACACCCCAGGCTCTGGCAGGCTCTGCCCAGGCCCTGAGTGGGCCCCTCAAGCTCCCCTCTGCTGGTGCACTGCCCTGTGCCACCTCCACTCAGCTTCAGTGTGTTCATCCACCTGCCCACGTTCCCCCGGCCCCAGGAGCAGAGCTGGTGGCCCTGGCTCCTGGCAGCCCATCTTGTTCCTTCTGGAGTGCCAGCCTCAGTGGCCTTCCTGGCCAGGGTCCACTCGGGCCAGCCCTGGGACCCTCCTGGTCTCCAGCACATGCTCCCCCTGCAGCCAGACCTGCCCCTGCCTGTGAGCTGAGCCCTGAGCCCTGGAACGCCGTCCCTTCTCCCTCCCAGCTCGCCCTTGCCAGCTGCTCAATGAGCTGGGCTCACACGCCCTCCCTGCACTGGGAGGCTGCTCTGCTTTCACCAGCTCTCAGCTGTCGGCTGTCAGCAAGTGCCCAGCTCCTGCCAAAGCCTAGGAGCTCAGTGCTGGCTCCTACCAGCACTGCTCACCTGTGGCTGCTCTACCCTTGTCCTCTGAGCTCCAGTGCCTGTCCCCTACTGCTCTCCCCTGGTCCCCTGAGCTCTGGGAGCTGCCTCCTTTTCATCCTGCCTCCCGCTGACCCCTGCTTATCCTTCAGGGCACCTCCAGGAGCTTCCCCCAGCAAGTCCTCACCTCCACTGGCCCCTGCTCACCTGCAGCTGCTCGGGCCTGGTCCCCTGAGCTCCACTGCCTGCCACCTCATCCTGCCTTCCACCTGCCAAGCTCACCTGTGGCTGCTCTGACCTGGTCCCCTGAGCTCCATGAGCTGCCCCTTGCTTCTCCGCCTCCCACTAGCCCTGCGCACTTGCCACTGCTCTCCCTGGTCCTCTGAGCTCTGGGAGCTGCCCCCTGCTCGCTCACCTTCCATCTGCCCTGCTCACTTTTGGATGCTCTCCCCTGGTCCCCTGAGCTTCAGTAGCTGCCCCCAGCTCCTCCTGTCTCCTACCTGCTCTGCTCACCTGTGGCTGCTCTGCCCTGAGCTCCAGTGCCTGTCCCCTACTCCTGCCTCCCACCAGCCTGTTTACCTGTGGCTGCTCTGCCCTGTTCCCCTGAGCTCCAGGAGATGCTCCCTGCTCCTCCTGCCTCCCACCTACCGCTGTTCACCTGCGGCTGCTGTGGCCTGAACTCCAGTGCCTGCCTCAGCCCATCCTGCCTCCCACCAGCCCCTGCCCAACTTCAGATGCTCTCCCCTGCTCCCCTGAGCTCCAGGAGCTGCCCCCTGCTTGTCTTGCCTCCCACTGGCTCGTGCTCACCTGCGGCTGCTCTGCCCCGGGCCCCTGAGCTCCAGGAGCTGCCCCCTGCTCATCCTGCCTCCCGCTGGCCCTGCTCACCCTCAGATGCTCTCCCCTGCTCCCCTGAGCTCTAGGAGCTGCACCTTGCTTGTCCTGCCTCCTACTGGCTCGTGCACACCTGCAGCTGCTCTGCCCCGGGCCCCTGAGCTCCAGGAGCTGCCCCCAGCTGGTCCTGCCTCCCACTGGCCCTGCTCACACTCAGATGCTCTCCCCTGCTCCCCTGAGCTCCAGGAGCTGCCCCCAGCTTGTCCTGCTTCCCACGGATCCCTGCTCACCTTCAGATGTTCTCCCCTGCTCCCGTGAGCTCCAGGAGCTGCCCCCAGCTGGTCCTGCCTCCCACTGGTCCCTGCTCACCTTCAGATGTTCTCCCCTGCTCCCGTGAGCTCCAGGAGCTGCCCCCAGCTGGTCCTGCCTCCCACGGGTCCCTGCTCACCTTCAGATGCTCTCCCCTGCTCCCGTGAGCTCCAGGAGCTGCCCCCTGCTCATCTTGCCTCCTGCCTGCCCCTGCTCACCTTCAGATGCTCTCCCCTGCTCCCCTGAGCTCCAGGAGCTG
>NW_016107653.1:2333171-2360101 GCF_001604975.1 Cebus imitator
GATGCTCTCCCCTGCTCCCCTGAGCTCCAGGAGCTGCCCCCTGCTCATCTTGCCTCCTGCCTGCCCCTGCTCAACTTCAGATGCTCTCCCCTGCTCCCCTGAGCTCCAGGAGCTGCCTCCTGCTCATCCTGCCTCCCGCTGGCCCTGCTCACCCTCAGATGCTCTCCCCTGCTCCTCTGAGCTCCAGGAGCTGCCCCCTGCTTGTCCTGCCTCCCACTGCTTGTGCTCACCTGCAGCTGCTCTGCCCCGGGCTCCTGAGCTCCAGGAGCTGCCCCAGCTGGTCCTGCCTCCCGCTGGCCCTGCTCACCCTCAGATGCTCTCCCCTGCTCCCCTGAGCTCCAGGAGCTGCCCCCAGCTTGTCCTGCCTCCCACAGGTCCCTGCTCACCCTCAGAGGCTCTCCCCTGCTCTCCTGAGCTCCAGGAGCTGCCCCCAGCGGTTCCGGCCTCCTGCCTGTCCCTGCTCACCTTCAGATGCTCTGCCCTGCTCCCCTGAGCTCCAGGAGCTGTCCCCTGCTCATCCTGCCTCTTGCTGGCCCCTGCTCACCTTCAAATGCCCTGTCCTGCTCCCCTGAGCTCCAGGAGCTGTCCCCTGCTCATCCTGCCTCTTGCTGGCTCCTGCTCACCATCAGATGCCCTGCCCTGCTCCCCTGATCTCTAGGAGCTGCCCCCTGCTCATCCTGCCTCTTGCTGGCCCCTGCTCACCCTCAGATGCTCTCCCCTGCTACCCTGAGCTCCAGGAGCTGCTCCCAGCTGGTCCTGCCTCCCACTGGCCCTGCTCACCCTCAGATGCTCTCCCCTGCCCCCCTGAGCTCCAGGAGCTGCCCCCAGCTGGTCCTGCCTCCTGCCTGGCCCTGCTCACCCTCAGAGGCTCTTCCCTGCTCCCCTGAGCTCCAGGAGCTGCCCCCTGCTCATCCTGCCTCTTGCTGGCCCCTGCTCACCCTCAGATGCTCTCCCCTGCTACCCTGAGCTCCAGGAGCTGCCATCTGTTCATCCTGCCTCCCGCTGGCCCTGTTCACCCTCAGATGCTCTTCCCTGCTCCCCTGAGCTCCAGGAGCTGCCCCCTGCGCATCCTGCCTCCTGCTGGCCCCTGCTCACCTTTAGATGCTCTGCCCTGCTCCCGTGAGCCCTAGGAGCTGCTCCCTGCTCACCTGTGACTGCTGTGCCCTGAGCTCCAGTGCCTGCCCCGGGTTTGTCCTGCTTCCCACCAGCCCCTGCTCACCTTCAGATCCTCTCCCCTTGTCCCCTGAGCTCCAGGAGCTGCCCCCTGCTCCTCCTGCCTCCCACCGACCCTGCTCACCTGCAGCTTCTCTGCTTTGGTCCCTGAGCTCCAGGGGCTGCCCCCTGCTCATTCTGCCCTCCCTCAATGACTTAGGCAGCTGTTGCCCTTCTGCCTATCCTGGCACCCCCTGTCCAGGTTTGGGCTCTTTTTCTGGCCTCCTTTTCTTTTGCAGCACTTGGCTTGCTCCCTGTGCTGTGAAGCACCCCCAGTGCCCAGCCATCTCTCCCCAACAGAGCCGCTTGCCCCTGCCCATGTGCCCCTCCTGGAGGAGCTCCTGGACCCTCCTGTCCCTGCACTGGTCATGCTCTCAAAGCCTCTCCTGAACCTCTGCTCCCCAGTGGCTTCTGCTCTGTGGGGTCAACTCCCTGAATCCACGGAGCCTCAGTCCCTTCCCTTGTCCTGTCCTGTGCCCCGGGCCCTTCTGGGCCTCCCTGTGCTTGTCCCTCCTCCCACTCGTGCGCTTAGCACTGCTCTCCCTCCTCTCCGCTGCTGACCACAGCCCTGCTCCCCGCCAGCTGGCACCCCAGCCCCTGTCCCTCCCCTGTCCCTGCCTCTGCCCCGGGCTCATTGGCTCCCACCCTCCCTGCCCTGCTCCGGGCTCACCTGCTGTTCTTGGTCTTGGTAAGAGGAGGGCCCCATGGCCACCACTGCTGACCCTGTCCTGGGCTCGGGTGATGCTGAGGCCTGGACAAGCCCCTCTGTTCACCTGGGGCCTCTCCTCCTCCCTCCTTCTGCTGCCTCCTCAGCCCAGGTTGGTCCTACACATCCTGGCATCACCCCACGGCCGGCTCTGCCACATCCCATCATGATTCTCGTGGTCCCAGCCTGGTCGTCCTGGAGACCTCAGTCAGCCTCTGGTGCCCTGTTGGCTGGGAAGCCCCTGCCCACAGGCCCCGTCATCTCGCAGTGGGTGGGCATTGGTGCCTGAAGGCTGCCCCCCTCCCCTGTCCTGGCTCCGCCTGGGCCTTGGCACTGTGTCTCCCCAGCCTCTTGTAACATGTTCAGCAGCTCAGGTCCAGGAGCGCCCACGGCAGCCCCCAGGCTCTGTCCTTCTCCTCCCCAGCCTGTGCCTCTGCCCTGCACCGACCCCACTCCCCGAGGTGGGGTCCCTGCCCTTCCTTCTCTGGCCCGGCGCCCGTGGGCAACCCTGCCCCCGCTATCAGCCACTATTTCTCTTCCTAGGAAATCACAGCTCAGGGCCCAGGTCCCCAGAGGTGTGAACTCCACCCCTGCACCCGGCAGAGACTAAGAACAGGATTGAAACTGGCAGCACAGCTCACTTCCTGAAGTTCCCTTTTCTTCTAGTGGTTTCTGTGTTGGAGGGCGAGGGGGAGTCGGGGCACAGCCGAGGCTGCCTCACGGGTGTGTGGGGGTGGGGGTGGTGTGTGCCCATACTCAGGGGAGAAGGTGGGGAGCCTGGGGCCTTGTGCGCTGTCCTTTTCTCTGTCTCTGAGTCCCTGGGGCCGGACTGAGACTGGCAGCGATTATGCCCACTTCGCCCAGGGACTCTCAATACCTGGGCTTCTCACCTGAGCTTTCTGGCCTCCACGGGGCCCTGGCGGCTCCAGCTGCCTCTCACTCCTGGTGCAGGGAGGGGGTGTGAGCCCAGCTCATTGAGCAGCTGGCAAGGGCGAGCTGGGAGGGAGAAGGGAAGGCATTCCAGGGCTCAGGGCTCAGCTCACAGGCAGGGGCAGGTCTGGCTGCAGGGGGAGCATGTGCTGGAGACCAGGAGGGTCCCAGGGCTGGCCCGAGTGGACCCTGGCCAGGAAGGCCACTGAGGCTGGCACTCCAGAAGGAACAAGATGGGCTGCCAGGAGCCAGGGCCACCAGCTCTGCTCCTGGGGCCGGGGGAACGTGGGCAGGTGGATGAACACACTGAAGCTGAGTGGAGGTGGCACAGGGCAGTGCACCAGCAGAGGGGAGCTCAAGGGGCCCACTCAGGGCCTGGGCAGAGCCTGCCAGAGCCTGGGGTGTGGGTGAGGGGAAGAGGTGGGGGCAGGGCCCTGGGGCTGAGTGGAGAGGATGGCCTGACTGGGGGCAAGGCACCTGGCTTCCTCAGAGGTCAGGGGCACACCCGACCTGCAGTGGGACTGCAGGGCCACTGGGCCAGCAGCAGAGAGAAACGGGGCCTCCCTGGGGCCTGAGGTTGCTGGCACCATGTAGGGCAGGGAGGGCAAGTGCAGGTGTGAGGCTCCTACCTGTGCTGGGGGAGTCTGGACTGAGCTCAGCAGGGGCCTTGCCAGGGGAAGCTCTGGACAGAGGCGGAGCTGGGCAGGGACCGATGTGGAGGTGGGCGGCAGCAGGGGACGGGATGAGGCCAGAGGGACTAGGCGGACCACAAGACCAGGGAGGTGTCGTACAGGAAGTGTCCAGAACGGACACCTGTGAGGGGAAATCATGTCCCTCCCACTAAATGTGCTCTCCCCAAGGACATGGCCCGACCTTGGGTCCCTGCTGGATCCCTGAGCTGGCAGCAGCCCTGCCCTCAGAGAGAATGTCCAGGAGACAGGTGGAGGTCCACCTGTGGGTCCCGGGGGAAACCCATCCTCCAGCCGTGGGCTCCGCGTCGGCTCCCAGCCTCCGGCTCCGGCTCCGCCTTGGTTACATGGAGCTCTTCACAGGCTCTGCCTCCCAGCCTGGGGAAGGACAGAGTAAGGGGCCCCGCACTGCCCAGGGCACACCCAGGGGGCTGGGGAGACTGCACCGGGCTGGGGCAGGGAGGCCTCCTATAGGCCGTGGGGCTGGCAGCTCAGGACAACGCCCGCATCCGTTAGCTAAGGCCCTGGCAACACAGCAACCCGGACTGCGGGGCTTCAACAACAGAAGTGTATTCTGTCCTGGCTCTGGAGGCCGGCAGCTGGGATGGAGGCCTCAGCGGGGCAGGCTTCTCTGTGTCACGGGAGACTGTCCCGGCTCTCTCCTGGCTGCTGGGGCTTTGCCACCATCTCTGCTGCTCTTGGCTTGTGGGAGCAGCACTGTCTTCACAGGGCGTTCCCCCATGTGCTGTCTGTGCCCCAATTCCCTCTTTGGATGAGGACGGCATCATATCGGATCAGAGGCTTGCCCTACTCCAGGGTGACCTCATCTGAACTTGATGACATCTGCAAAGACTGTTTCCAAACAGGGTCACATTCTGAGGTCCTGGGAGTTCAGACTTCAACACACGAATTTACAGGGGACATATTTTAACTCAGTTTGCCCTCCGGTCCCCCATAATCATGTGCGTCCCACACACACAGTTCCTGTGTCCCATGCTAACGTCTCCAAGATGGCTAACCCATTCCAGCACCAACTCTTAGTCCAAAGTCTCATCTGAATGCCACCTGCATCCAGTGTGGGCGAAACCCAGGGTGAGATTCATTCTGGGATGAAATTCCTCTCCATCTGTGGCCCTTTGAAACTGCACAAGAAATTCTCTGCTTCCAAAGTGCAGTGGTGGGACAGGCATAGGACAGACATTCCCATTCCAAAAAGGATACATCAGAAGGGAGAGGGGAGCCCAAGCAAGCCCAGAACCCAGCAGGGAAAACTGCATTAGATTTTTTTTTGGAAGAAAACAATATCTATACTTTTATTTTACCTGCTTAAAAACATTTTCATTATTGTTTTTAGTTGACACATGATAATGGTATGTATTTTGGGGTACATTGTGATATTTGGATACTTATACACAATGTGTGATGATCAAATCAGGGTAATTAGCATACCCATCACCTCAAACATGTATCACTCTTCCAGCCATATGAAAATATATAATAAATTGTTGTTTGTTATATCCTGCGGTGTCAGAGAACACTGGGACCTATTCCTCCTATCTGACTGTAATTTTGTATTTATTAACTGACCTCTAGCTGTCTCCACCCCCTCCCCTTCCCAGCCTCTGGCAACCACGATTCTACTCTCTATGTCTGTGCGATCAACTTATTTGGCTTCCATTTATGAGTGAGAACATGTGCTATTTGGCTGTCTGTGTCTAGTTTCATTTCACTTAACATAATGTCCTCCAAGCTCATCCATGTTGCCTCAAATGACAAGATTTCATTCTTTTTCATGGCTGGATAGAATTCCTCTGTGTGTGTGTGTGTGTGTGTGTGTGTGTGAACACTACATTTTCTTTATGCTTTCATCTGTTGATGGACATGTAGGTCAATTCCAACACTGGCATTGCGAATACTGCTGCAATGAACGTGGATTGTGGATGTCTCTCTGACATAGATTTCCTTTCTCTTGGGTAAATACCCAGTAGAGGATGGCTAGACCATGGGGCAGTACTAATTTCTATTTTTTGAGGAAGCTCTATACTGTTTTTTAATGGCTGTACTAATTTCAAAGGCAAGATTTCAACCAATATCGCATTCAAGCTCCGCTTTCTCTGAATCTTTGACAGTATTTGTTTTTTATCTTTTTGATAATAGCCATTCTAAGTGGGATGAGATTATATGTTATTGTGCTTTTTATTTGCATTTTCCTCATGATTAGTAATGTTGAGCATTTTCTCACATGTCTGTTGGCCATTTGTATATCTTCCTTTTAGCGATGTCTATTCAGTTCCTTTTTTGATTTTAAAAACTTTTACATATTTTTTAATTTGCCTATTTTTAATCAAAATGTTTGTTTTCTTTTATGTTTAGCTGTTTGAGTTTCTAATATATTCTAAATATTAGTCCCTTGTTGGACGGAGAGTTTGCGAATATTTTCTAACATTCTGTAGATTGTCTTTTCACTCTGTTGATTATTTCCTTTGTTGGGCTCAAGTGATCTTCCTGCCTTGGCCTCCAAAAGCGCTGAGATTAGAGGCATGCGGCACTGCATCGGGCCTGGCATCACTGGCTTGTTCCAGATTTTAGAGAAAAGCTTCCAACTTTTGCCTGTTCAGTATGATGTTGGCTGTGGGTTTGTCACATATAACCTTTATTGTGTTAAGGCATATTCCTTCCATACCTAACTTGCTGAGAATTTTTATGAAGGATGTTGGATTTTATCAAATAATTTTTCTGTGTCTGTTATGATAATGTGGTTTTTGTGCTTCATTCTGTTGATGTGATTTGCATATGTTGAACCGTTCTTGCATTCCTGGGATAAATCTCACTTGATCATGGTAAACAATGTTTTTAATGTGCTGCTGGATTCAATTTGCTAGTATTTGGTTGAAGATTTTTGCATCTATTATCTTCATCAGGGTAATTAGCCTATAGTTTTCTTTTTTTTTGTTGTGTCCTTGTCTGGTTTTGGAATGATAGTAAGTCACATAATCATAATCATAATCATAATCACCGTCATGGTGGCCTCATGCAATATATTTGGAAGAATTGCCTCCTCTTCAATTCTGGAAGATTTTCAGAACTGGTATTAGTTTTTTAGTGTTTGGTAGAATTCCCCAGTGAAGCTGGTGGGCCGCTCTAGAATTGGCGTTTTGATCGGAATGTCATTGGTATTTCAATAGGATTTCTTTGGGCTTTTCTCTGACGAGAGACTTTTTATTACAGATTCAATCTTGGTGCTCATGATTGGTTTGTTCAGTCTTTCTATTTCTTCTTGGTTCAATCTTGGTAGGTTGTATTGTCCAGAAACGTACCTGTTTCTGCCAGGTTTTCTAATCTGTTGGTGTACAGTCTGTAATAATCCTTGTGTTTCTGTGATATGAGTTGCAATGTTTCAAATTCCCTTCTCAATTCATATTGGCCATTCAGGAATATATTGTTTAATTTCCCATGTCTTTGTATAGTCTTAAAATTTCCTCTTATTATTGATTTTGTTTTATTGTGGTCAAAAATGATATTTGATATAATTTTAATTCTTTTAAATTTGTTGAGACTTGTTTTGTGACTTAATGTACAGTCTATCACAGAGAATGTTTCATGTGCTGATGAAAAGAATGTGTATTTCACAGCTGTTGGATGAAATGTTTTGTAAATATCTGTTAGATCCTTTTGGTCTGAAGTGCTTTTTAAATGCAATGCTTCTTAATTGATTTTCTGTCTAGATGATCTGTTCAATGCTGAGAGTGGTGTTGAAGTTCTCAACTATTATTGTATTGGGATCTATCTCTTCCTTTTTTCTGCTTGATCAGATCTGCTGTTGAAGCTCTTTACTGTATTTTTAAATTTTATTCATTGAATTCTTCAGCTGCAGATTTTAGTTTGGTTCTTTTTTATTTCTATCTCTGTTGAATTTCTCATTCATACTGTAAATTATTTTCCTGAATTCATCAAATTGTTCATCTGTTTTCTTGTGTCTTATTGAGTTACCTTAAGATCATTATTTTGAATTCCTTTTCCAGCAATACATTGATATCTTTTTCACTGGGGTCTATTAATGAGAATTATTATGCTCCTTTGGTGGTGTTGTATTTCCTTGCTTTTTCATGCTTATTGTGTTTCTGCATTGATGTCTGTGCATCTGGAGAAATAGTCACCTCTTCCAAATTTTCAAGAGTGGGTTTTTTAGAGAAAGAGTTTCACCTGCAGTTGGGTTTAGTGTTTTGGTTGGGAAAGTGTGATGACTGTTTCTGAATAGGTACAGTGGCATAGGCTCCATGCATCTTCTTCAACTGCACTCAACCTCAGCAATAACTGTGGGCACTTCAGTGGCACAGGCTGTAGAAACTTATGAATGTAGTGGTGGCATAGGTTTTTAATATGCTCTGTGTCAGGGCTTTTGGAGTCCTCCTCTTCTTGTTTCCCCACAATGAGGAGACTTAGTCAAGGGGCTCTCTCTTAGTGGCAGGTCTAATGTGGCCAATATGTAGCTGCAGTGGTGCTGGATTCCAGATGCAGAAGACTAGAGTAGCTGTACAGCTGGGGTCCTTGGCTCCTGGTTTCAAGAACCTATTGTGGCACCTGGGTCTTGGGGTGTAGGTTCAGTTTCTGTGGCAGGGTTGGACTAGGTTGCTCACAGTGCTGGGATCTGTGACTCTGAGGCACCCATTAACATTTCATCCAAGAGGCCAGGTTGTAGCTGTGAGTCTATTCCTGGGGGGCACAGCATTGGTCCATCTCTGGGGAAGAAGGAGTGTTCTGGAGGTGTGGACCTGGGGAGTAGGGTATGGTTGCAATTTGGGAAACTGAGCCAATAGGGCCCAATGGAAACTTTGGTCCTGGGGGTGAGGCACTGTGTGGTATTGACTCTAGACCCTAGGATGGTGGGGCTCAGAAGGATCCCAGACTCTGTGAGACCAGGTACAGTGACAGCAAGTATCCCCAAATGGCAGAGCATAGCTGTGATTTGGGCCTTGGTCGGGGGCAGGCAGGGAACAGCACGGTGCTGATTGTACTGAGCAGCTCAGAGTCCAGGGGCCTAGGCAAGCTCCAGGGAAGCAGGGCACTACAGTTTTTTGGCCTGTAGGTTGAGATGTCTCAGCCTGGCTACTGCTCTGTTTCCCTGGGACATGGGGTACTATGTCAGCCCAGCCTTGGGATGTGCTACTGCTCAGCTTAAGCCAGGGCACTGATTCCCTAGAGGATGATGTGTTGTTTCAGCTCAGGTCTGGTGGGTGTGACTGTTCTGAGAGGCTCAGGCACCATTTCCCTAGGATACAGGTTGCTGCTTCAGCCTAGGTACTGTAGTGTGTGACCTTCTGGGGGGCCAAGGCATTATTTCCTGGGATGCAGGATGCTGCTTCAATGCAGACACTAGGGAGGCATGACTCCTCTGCCTGGCCAAAGTCCTGGTTTGCTAGGAGGCAAGAAACTGCTTTAGCTCCAACCCAAAGGGTCAGGGGGAGGGGTGGGTGGAGCTGAGCCACTTGGCCCCATGGGGAAGGGTGTAATAGATGCCCAGAGCTTGACTTGGGGATGTAGAGCCTCTAGTGTGGGTTGTTCGGTGGCAGCTTAGCCTCAGGGCTGAAGGGGCGCTGTGACTACTCACTCCTTGAGTAAGATACATGCCAGACGTAGTTGCTATTCCAGTGTGGTGAAGCACTAGCCATGTAGGAGTGGGGTACAGTGTCAGTTTCTTTTGGGGGAGCACAGCTGTGCGGCCTCCAGGCAGCTCCCTCCAGTGTGTACTGCAGGGGACCCCAGTGGCAAGGTCTGCAGGTGTTCAAGGTGTCAGTGGACGCTGCTGGGATCATCTTGCCTACCTCCTCCTGTCAGAAGTTCCTCCTGATTCCCAGGATCCTGACTGGGGCATGGGTGGTGGAGGCCCTGTGTTTCCTTCTGTTGTCTGTGTGGCCACCCCACATTTCTGTGCTGACCAGGGTTTCTGTTACTCCTCTGACGCACTTGGTGCCTTCCTTCAGTTATTTTCACCAAAATTTCGTAGTTTATTCACTGTTCTGGCTGTCTTCATGAGGATGATGAGCGCTAGGGGCTTCTAGTTGGCCCTTTATTAGATTTAAGGATCAAGACTCATCCTCCTCGATTAGTGCTCCATCTTCCAGGCCCGATGGGGTGGCCCCACGCTCTGGGCCCATGGTGGCAACAGTGGCCCCTACAGCCTCCTCACCTGTGGCTCTGATCTCAGAGTCACTCTTCCTTTATTCTGTCTGGTCCCATTTTTTTCTTCATGACAATCTTTACTTTTAAATGATTATTGGTACAACAAGTAATAGCATGTAATAAGTTCTTGAATTCTATCATCTAGTAATTTTGATTAACAGAAACTAAAAGAAGCCAAAACAATTATACCAGTGGTATTCATTGTTTTAATCATTAGTAGGATTGGACTACTTTAAGGCTGGCTGATGCTTCACACACGTTACAAAAAGAGCTAGTTTTTCATAGATAAAGCCCCTGACCTTCAAAAAAGCATTAAGGATAAAATTATTTAATTCCTTCCTTTCTTCAAAGAATTGCTTTTTTAAAACTTGATCTAAGAAATAAAAAGTCAACAGTGAGACGTATGTGTGTGTGTGTGTGTATGTGTGTGTGTGTATACGTATACATATTGCTTAAGCCAAAAGCTGTATAAAATAGATAATATTTACCCATTACATTTCTAAGAAACATGAGGTAAAAAGATGAAATATTTAGATAATTTTTTTTGAGACAGAGTCTCACTGTAGCACCCAAGCTGGAGTGCAATGGCATGATTTTGGCTCACTGTAACCTCTGCCTTCTGGGCTCAAGTGATCCTCCTGCCTCAGCCTCCCAAGTAGCTGGGACTACAGGCATGAACCACCATATCTGGCTAATTTTTACATTTTCTTGTAGAGACATGGTGTCTCACTATGTTGTTCAGGCTAGTCTCAAGCTCCTGAGCTCAAGCCGTCTGCCCACCTTGGCCCCGCAAAGTGCTGGGATTACAGGTGTGAACCATCATGCCCAGCCTAGATAAATTCTAATTCTGTACAAACAAACTAGATTTGCTTCTCTCCAAAAAGTGAATGGACCTACTATATAATATACAGAAATAAGTAATGTCTTCTTATAAGAATATAACTAGAGCTTCTTATTCCGTGAGGGCATCTAAAGTGCCAATCTATGGAACAGATGCTTCTCTCTTCTCCTGTCCATTTATGCAATAGTTTTCATGGATTTCTGGCTGGATGCCACAGACAAAGGCCAAGAGGTTATCTAAGACTTCCCCTGTTCTGCTGGAAGTAGGTCTGGAGGATGGTCATCTTCTCCTGGGTCCATGAGATCCTAGTGCTGCAGCTTCCTTGGCCTTGAACTCTTTCTCCTTCTGCAGGCGGTGCTGTTCAGTTTCATCCTGAGCTGCTTTTTTGGGCTGCTTCAGCCTCCAGTTCTTTTGTCTATGGGCCCTGGACACCTTCTTGGCAGCCTGCTTCCTGGCCTCCTTAGCAGCTGTTGAATTCCCTGAGACTGACCGGCCATGACCGTGGTGATTCTGAGACCAAGGCGAGCAGCCTAAATCAGCTCGCAGGCCCCTTGGGTCAGCTGACCCAGCCACCTCAGCACTTCCCTCTTCAAGTGATCTCTCTCCTTTCACATTTTACTGTAAGCAGCATGGAGAAATCAGGAATGCTTTCAGCAATTTTCTTAGCAATCTCCTCAGTTAAACATCTAAGCTAATCCTGTGTAATTTCTACTTTCCACAAAACAGGAGAACACAGTTCAGCCAAGAGCTTTGCCCCTTTGTAACAAGGGTTCCCTTTCCTCCAGTTTTAAATAACGTGTTCCTCATTTCTGTCTGGGGCCTCGCCAGAGGCACCTTTAGCATTCACATTTCTAGCAACATTCTCTTTGTGACAACTATGTATTCTCTAAGATGACGGAAGTTTTCTCTACAGCTCTCCTCTTTCTGAGCCTCCACCGGGACCACCTTGAATGTCCAAATTTCTACCAGTAGTCTTCAAGGAGATATAGGCTTTTTCTAACATGCATCTCAAAACTCTCCCAGCCTCTACCCCTTACCAAATTTCACATTTTTGCTGCTTATGACCCCTGGGTTCACTGAACACTTACTGCCTACCTCTGATCCTTCAGTTTCTCTTTTGGCGACATGTACAAAGTGGATTTCTCTTGTTCAACCCAGTTCTAGGCCTGCTATCTTCTAATGCCAGGGAGTCCTGGGTTGAGCTGGTGCGATTGGGCCTCCCAGCTCCATACCCTGAGGGTGCTTGTGCTTCGCTGGGAGAGCCTGACCAAGCATCTTTCAGTACCATGCATGTCACCAGTGTCACCTCTAAAGACTTGAGGGTGGGCAGTAACATAGAGTTCCTAATATGATTTAGATGTTTGTCACCTCCAAATTTCATATTGAAATGTGTTCCCCAGTGTTGGAGGTGAGGCCTGGTGGGAGGTATTTGGGTCATGGGGGCAGATCTCTCATGAATTGTTTGGTGCCATCCCCTTGGTGATGGGTGAGTTCTCACTCCATTAGTTTACACAAGAGCTGGTTGTTTAAAATCCTCCTTCTTATCTGTCTTGGTCCCTCTCTCACCATTCTCACCATGTGACATGCTGGCTCCTTTTTTTTTTTTTTGAGATGGAGTTTCACTCTTGTTGCCCAGGCTGGAGTGCAATGGGATGATCTTGGCTCACTGCAACCTCTGCTTCCTGAGTTCAAGCAATTTTCCTGCCTCAGCCTCCCTAGTAGCTAGGACTACAGGCATGTACCACCATGCTCAACTAATTTTGTATTTTTAGTAGAAACAAGTTTTTACCATGTTGGTCAGGCTGGTCTCAAACTCCTAACCTCAAGTGATCCACCTGCCTCAGCTTCCCAAAGTGCTGGGATTACAGGCGTAAGCTACCATGCCTGGCCTATGCTGGCTTCTTTTTTGCCTTCTGCCATGATTGTAAATTTCCAGAGGCCTCACCAGAAGCAGATACTGACACTATGCTTTTTGAACAGCTTGCAGTGAGCCAAATAAACTTATTTTCTTTGTAAATTATCCACATCAGGTATTCTTTTAATGCAAAATGATGAAAACAGAAAATTGGTGTTGCTATAAAGATACCTGAAGTGTGGAAGTGGCTTAGGAACTAGGTAATGGGCAGAGGTTGGAAGAGGTTGGTAGGCCTAGGAAGAAGATAGGAAGATTAGGGAAAGTTTGGAACCTTTTAGAAACTGGTTAAATAGTCGTGACCAAAGTGCTGCTAGAAATATGGACAGTGAAGGCCAGGCCGATGAGATCTCAGACAGAAATGAGGAATTCATTGGGAATTGAGTAAAGGTGATGCCTGTTATGCCCCAGCAAGGAGCTTGGCTGCATTGTGTCCATGTTCTAGAGCTTTGTGAAAGGCTGAAACTAACAGCGATGACCTAAGGTATCTGGTGGAAGAAGCTTCTAAGCAGCAAAGCATCCAAGAAGTAACCTGGCTGCTTCTAATAACCTAAGTCAAATATGGGAGCAAAGAAATGACTTAAAGTTCGAATGTACAATTAAAAGGTAAACACAGCATAAACATTTGGAAAATTTGCAGGCTGGCCATGAGGTTGAGAAGAAAAGATCCTTTTCAGGCAAGGAACTCAAATGCCTATGGAGCAACCACTTGCTGGAGAGATTAGCATAACTAAAAGGGAGCTAAGTGCTAACAGCAAAAACAATGAGAAAAAGGCCTTGAAGGCATTTCAGAAGTCTTTGGGACAGTCTCTCCCATCACAGCCCAGAGGCCTAGGAGGATGAAATGGTTATGGGGGCTAGGGCTGGGGCCTTGCTTCCCTGTGCTGTCTTGGGAGGTTACTGCTCCAGTTTCAGCCACAGCTCAAAGAGTCCCAGGTGCAGCTCAAGCTGCCACTCCAGAAGGTGCAACAGCACATCAAAAAGCTTATCCATCACGATCAAGTAGGCTTCATCCCGGGGATGCAAGTCTGGTTCAACATACACGAATCTATAAACACAATCCATCACATAAACAGAACCAAAGACAAAAATCACATGATCATCTCAATAGACTCAGAGAAGGCCTTTGACAAAATTCAGCAGCTCTTTATGCTAAAAACTCTCAATAAACTAGGTATCCATGGAACGTATCTCAAAATAATACAAGCTATTTATGACAAACCCACAGCCAGTATCACACTGAATGGGCAAAAACTGGAAGCATTCCCTTTGAAAACTGGCACTCCACAAGGATGCCCTCTCTCACTATTACTAATCAACATAGTATTGGAACTTCTAGCCAGAGCAATCAGGCAAGAAAAAGAAATAAAGGATATTCAAATAGGAAAAGAGGAAGTTAAATTGTCTCTATTTGCAGACAACATGATTATATATTTAGAAGACCCCATCATCTCAGCCCAAAATCTCCTTAAGATAATAAGTGACTTAAGCAAAGTCTCAGGATACAGAATCAGTGTGCAAAAATCATAAGCATTCCTATACACTAATAACAGACAAACAGAGAGCCAAATTATGAACGAATTCCCATTCACAATTGCTACAAAGAGAATAAAATACCTAGGAATACAACTAACAAAGGATGTGAAGGACCCCTTCAAGGACAACTACATATCACTGCCCAAGGAAATAAGAGACCACACAAACAGATGGAAAAACATTCCATACTCATGGTTAGGAAGAATCAATATCATGAAAATAGCCATACTGCCCAAAGTAATTTATAGATTCAATACTATCCCCATCAAGCTACCATTGACCTTCTTCACAGAACTGGAAAAAAACCACCTTAAACTTCATATGGAACCAAAAAAGAGCCCACATAGCCAAGACAATCCTAAGCAAAAAGAATGAAGCTGGAGGTATCATGCTACCTGACTTCAAACTATACTACAAGGCTACAGTAATCAAAACAGCATGGTAGTGATACCAAAGCAGAGATATAGATCAATGGAACAGAACAGAGGCCTTGGAAGTAATGCCGTACATCTACAACCATCTGATCTTTGACAAACCTGACAAAAGCAATGTGGAAAGGATTCCCTGTTTAATAAATGGTGTTAGGAAAACTGGCTAACCATGTGCAGAAAGCTAAAACTGGACCCCTTCCTTACACTGTACACAAAAATTAACTCCAGATGAATTAAAGATTTAAACATAAGACCTAACACCATAAAAACTCTAGAAGAAAACCTAGGCAATACCATTCAGGACATAGGTATGGGCAAGGACTTCATGACTGAAACACCAAAAGCAATGGTAACTAATTAAACCTAAGAGCTTCTGCACAGCAAAAGAAACAATCATTAGAGTGAACCAGCAACCAACAGAATGGAAAAAGTTTTTATGATCTACCCATCTGACAGAGGGCTAACATCCAGAATCTACAAAGAACTAAAACAAATTTACCAGAAAAAAACCAACAACCCCATCTAAAAGTGGGTGAAGGATATGAAGAGACATTTTTCAAAAGAAGACATTTATGCGGCCAACAAACTTACGAAGAAATGCTCATCATCACTGGTCATTAGAGAAATGCAAATCAAAACCACATTGAGATACCATCTCATGCCAGTTAGAATGGCATCATTAAAAAATCTGGAGACAACAGATGCTGGAGAGGATGTGGAGAAATAGGAACACTTTTACACTGTTGGTGGGCATGTAAATTAGTTCAACCCTTGTGGAAGACAGTGGGGAGATTCCTCAAGGATCTAGAAATAGAAATATGATTTGATCCAGAAATCCCATTACTGGGTGTATACTCAAAGGATTGTAAATCATTCTATTATAAAGACACATGCACATGTAAGTTCATTGTGGCACTGTTTACAATAGAAAGACCTGGAACCAACCCAAATGCCCATCAAGGATAAACTGGATAAAGAAAATGTGGCACATATACAACATGGAATACTATGCAGCCATAAAAAAGGATGAGTTCATGTCCTTTGCAGGGACATAGATGAAGGTGAAAACCATCATTCTTGGCAAACTGACACAAGAACAGAAAGCCAAACACTGCATGTTCTCACTCATAGGTGGGTGCCAAAAATGAGAACACATGAACACAGGGAGGGGAACATCACACACTGGGGTCTGTTGGGGGATGGGAGGGCCAGGGGTGGGGAGATTGGAGAGGGATAAGATTCAGAGAAAAACCTCATGTAGTTGATGGTGGGATGGAGGCAGCAAACCACCATGGCATATGTACACCTATGTAACAATCCTGCAAGATCTACGTATGTATCCCAGAACTTAAAGTATAATAAAAAATAAAAAAAAATAGTGTTTACTCTGGGCCCTGGAACCTAAAGCTTTCATAAGTCATGAAAACATTCCCTTAACCATGTTAAAAATAATTACATATTGAGTACAGCGGACACTTCTTGGATGTCTGTGCACCAAAATCTCAGAAATTACCAAGAAAGAACTTACCTATGTAACCAAAACCACCTGTTCCCCATAAGCTATTGAATTAAAAATAAAAAAAGAGAGAGACAAAAAAGAAAGCCTGGGAGCCCAGACAGAAACCGACCGCAGGGTGGAGTTCTCCCACAGAGCCTGCACTAGGGGAGTGTGGAGGGAAAATGTAGGATTGGAGCCCCCTCATAGAGTCCCTATTGGGGCACTGTCTAGTGGAGCTCTGGGAATGGGGCTGCGACCCTCCAGACCCAAGAATGGTAGTGCCACCAGCAGCTTGCACCCCGAGCCGGGAAAAGATTCGGGCACTCAACCCATGAGAGCAGCCATGTGAGCTGCACTCCGCAAAGCCATTCGCACCAGCATGCTCTGCGTGAGGGACATGGCGTCAACGATTATTTGGAGCTTTAAAGTTTAATGTCTTCCCCTCAGAATTGTGTGGGGCCTGTTGCTTCTCCCCTCTTTTTGGCCGATTTATTCCTTTTGGAGTGGAAAAGTTCACCCAATTCCTATACCATCTCTGTATCTTGGAAGTAGCAACTTGTTTTTCATCTTACAGACTTATAGGCGGAAGGAGCATGGCTTGGGTCTCAGAGGAAACTTTTTTAAAAAAATTTATTTTATTGCATTTTAGGCTTTGGGGTACATGTGAAGAACATGCAAGGTTGTTGCATAGGTACACACGTGGCAGTGTGATTTGCTGCCTTCCTCCCCATCACCTATATCTGGCATTTCTCCCCATACTATCTCTCCCCAACTCCCCACCCCCCACTGTCCCTCCCCTATTTCCCCCCAACTGACCCCAGTGTGTAGTGCTCCCCTCCCTGTGTCCATGTGTCCTCATTGTTCAACACCCGCCTATGAGTGAGAACATGCGGTGTTTGATCTTCTGCTCTTCTGTCAGTTTGCTGAGAATGATGGTTTCCAGGTTCATCCATGTCCCTACAAAGGACACAAACTCATCGTTTTTGATGGCTGCATAATATTCCATGGTGTATATGTGCCATATTTTCCCTGTCCAGCCTATCATTGATGGGCATTTGGGTTGGTTCCAGGTCTTTGCTATTGTAAACAGTGCTGCAATGAACATTCGTGTGCACGTGTCCTTATAATAGAACGATTTATAATCCTTTGGATATATACCCAGTAATGGGATTGCCGGGTCAAATGGAATTTCTATTTCAAGGTCTTTGAGGAATTGCCACACTGTCTTCCACAATGGTTGAACTAATTTACACTCCCACCAACAGTGTAAAAGTGTTACTATTTCTCCACATCCTCTCCAGCATTTGCTGTCTCTAGAATTTTTAATGATCGCCATTCTAACTGGCGTGAGATGGTATCTAAATGTAGTTTTGATTTGCATTTCTCTGATGACCAGTGATGATGAGCATTTCTTCATATATTTGTTGGCCTCATCAGAGGAAACTTTGGAGTTTTGATTGAGTAGATGCTAGAACAAGTTGAGACTTTTGGGCACTATTGAGAAGGGATGATTGTATTTTGCAATGTGAGAGGGACATGAGATTTGGGGGGACAGGGTGGAATGACATGGTTCGGATGTTTGTTCCCACCAAATCTCCTGTTGAAACGTGATCCCCAGTGTTGGAGGTGGGACCAGGTGTGAAATGTTTGGGGCATGCCGTGGACCTCTCACGAATGGCTTGCTGCCTTCCTCTTGGGGATAAGTCAGTTCTTGCTCTGTTAGTTCACACGAGAGCTGGTTGTTTAAAAGAGCCTAGCACCTCCTCCTTCCCCCCTTGCTCCCTCCCTCACCGTGTCACATGCTCTCCCCCCTTCAGCTTCTGCCATGGCTGTAAGCTCCCTGATGCCCTCACCAGAAGCAGATGCTGGCACCAGGGTTCTTGTATGGCCTGCAAAACCACAAGCCAAATAAACCTCTTTTCTTTGTAAATTACAGAGCCTCAGGTATTCCTTTATAGCAATGCAAAATGAACGAACACAGCCAGTTGTACTTTACCACGCAAGCATCACGAAAGCTGCAAGAGGAATTGTTTCTGTCTGATTCTACACGCCTCTTCAGCATCGTAATGTTTAGAGGCACCAAAGGAGCTCAGGTGGAGATGAGAATGGCCTCTCCTCCTGGTGCCCACCCTGATAGCTGGGATACTGTGGATGGAAAGACTTGGTAGCCTGCCCAGGTTCTTCCAACAGCCTGACAGCCTGTGGTGTCTCACAATGAGCCCTGTCATCACAACTCTGTTATCAGCTCTGACAAGCTTGGTCCTCAGGGTCTGTCTCCAGCAGAAGCCCCCAGGCTGTGGGTGCCATGACCCACCTCGCTCTGCCAACACGACCCAGGCTGGCTCCCCACCTGCCCCACAGCCTCTGCCCTTGGAGTGGACTCTGGCCTGCTCACTCCCTGGGTGCTGGACGGGTCAGCTCACTGGTTGGGCTGGCTGCCTGCAGGAGATGAGAGGGAGGAGTGCCTATGCTGAGCCCTGACGCTGGCTCTCTCCTTGCAGGGTTGCCTGGGGCTTATTGCCTTCCTCAGCAAACAGCACGTGGAACCTCTGTTCCTGCAGATCTCACAGCGGCTCTGCCTCCTCCTCCAGTGTGTGAGGGGGCGGTGCTTGCTATTGTAGGGAAGAAACATTTTTCCCTCTTCTACCCATCTTAGGCTCATTAGCTGGAGTCCTGTCAATTAGATAACAAGATCTTAACAACAGGAAGACAGAGTTTACTAGCATGGACATTATGCCTCCACGCGGGAGCTGTCAAAGACGAGAAACTCAAAGGAGTGGGTGGCACGTGAGCTTACAGAGCATCTTAGCAAACAGGCAACCGTTTTTACAGAGGTGGCAAGACAAAGGAAAGGGGCTTTCAGCCTGCAGGGCAGCAAACCGTGGGAAGTAGATATATAGGGAAGCTCACAGAAGATAACGCGATAGTTTGTTGTGTAGGTTCCTCTGGTGCCTTCTCTGAGCTGATAAGCATCTGGAGTTGTCTCCGAGGATTAAGAATCCTCCGCTTTTCCTGGTAGGAAGGGAGTGGGCAGAGATTTTTTTCTTGGGTATGCTTCTTTTTAATTGTCTTCAGCTCAAAATTTTTCTTGTTTGAAAGTGGCATATCCTGCTACTCTTCACTCTGCTGGGGCCAGTTCTGGAGGCCTCAGTGTCCTGGGAGCTCTTGCACCGAGCCTAGACCTGTGCCAGCAAGTCGTCTCTCCATTAAATCCTTCCAAAATGGTTTAGTTGGAGGTGCGAACCCACAGAGCATTGCTGGAGGCATGTGGGAGAGTGGCTGTCAGGTGTTGTCTTTGTCCATTAAGTTGTTATAAGGGAATTCCTGAAGCTGGGTAATTTATAAAGAAAACAGGTTTATTTGGCTCATGGTTGTGCAGGCTATACGAGGACCATGGTATGTACAGAGACCACACAGGGAGGGGGAAGCCAGAAAGAGGAGAGACGCCAGGCTCTTTTCAACAGCCAGCTCTAGCAGGAGTGAGAGAACTCACCCTCAAGGAGGGCATTAGTTTATTCGTGAGGGATCTGCACCCCAAACCCAAACACCTCCCATCAGGCCCACCTCCAACACTGGGGATCAAATTTCAACATGAAGTCTGGGGGGACAAACATCCAAACTATAGCAAGGGTCCTGCAGGGACTCCCTCCCTCCCACTTAACTTCAAGCCTGAGTGGGTGATGGAATTTGGTGTTAGGTCCTGACAGGATTTGCGCTGCCCAGGCCTGCTACGTCTTTAGAATTGGAAGGTCCCCTTCACCTCCAGGGTGTATTGTGAGCAGGGCACCACCAGTGCCCACGGAGGCCTGCCCCTGCAGCCTGGTCACATAGGGTGGAGGTAGAGTCACTGCCCCCACCTCCCACGATGGTGTCCCAGCACCCATGGCAGAGGCCACAAAGACACCCAAGGACATTTCTGGGTCAGAAGGGGTGCCACTGACAGGGTGAGCTCCATGTCTGTAGCAGGTAGAGCTACTGAGATTTATAACAGAATGAACTGAGTTTTTGGCAAATGCAAGAAGACTGTCCACATAAGTCCTTGAGAACTTGGGGAACAGAATGAGCAGATAAAAAGGGAAAGCTCAGGTGTTTATGCTTTGGTCTGCTGAATTAAATAAACTATGATGAAGCTGCTGCTGCTTCCAGGGCTGAAGTACATGCCCCGGGCAGTGACCCCAGCAGCAGGGCCACTGGGCACTTGCACATGCCCTGAGGACAAGCTCTCCCTGCACACTGCTGCTGCTGCTGGGGGCCTAGGGGATCACTCACCCTGCCCACCACAGCCAGCACCTATGTGAGCCCCTGGAGTCTCATCACTGCTATACTGGCCTTACAAGAAATATGCTTAAGAGAGTCCTATACCTGGACACACAAGGATAATATCTACCATCATGAAAACACATAAAAGTGTAAACTTATAGCAGCATAGCAAACACAAAACATGAGGAAGAAAAAAGATGCAAATGTTACCACTGCAGAATACCACCAAGCTGCAATGATAAAGAATAAGAGAGAAAGAAAGGGACACAGGATATCCAAAACAATAAGAAAACAACCCACAAAATGACAGCAATAAGTCCTTGTGTATCAATAATAACCTGAATGTAAACAGATCGAATTTTCCACTTAGAAGATATATACTGGCTGAATGGAAAAAAAACCCAGACTCCACCAAAAAGTCATATATCTGACAAATACATTTAGTACAGTTGCAAGATACAAAATCAATATATGAAAGTCAGTAGTATTTCTATGCCCCAATAATGAACTAGCTAAGAAAGAAACCAAGAAGGCAATCCCATGTACAATAGCTACAAAATCCACATAAATAAATTTCACCAAGGAGGTAAAAGACTTCTGCAAGGAAAACTACAAGACACGGATGAAAGAAATTGAAGAGAACACAAACAAATGGAAAGACCTTCCATGCTCATGAATTGGAAGAATTAATATTGTTAAAATGACCATATTATCCAAAGCAATCTACCGACTCAGTGTAATCGCTATTAAAATATCAATGTCATTTTTTCACAGAAATGGAAAAACAATCCTAAAATTAGTATGAAACCAAAAAGAGCTTGAATAGCCAAAGCAACCTTCAGGAAAAAGAATAAAGCTGGAAGCATCACACTACGTGACTTTAAAATATATCACAAGGATATAGGAACCAAAACGGCATGGCATTGGTAGAAAAACAGACACAGACCAATGGAATAGAATAGAGAACCCAGAAGCACAACCACATATTTATAGCCTACTGATTTGCAATGAAAGTGTTAGGAAGGAACAGCCTTTTCAATAAATGACGCTAGGAAAACTGGCTATTCATATGCAGAAGAATGAAACTAGGCCCCGACTGCTCACTGAATAAAAAAGTCAACTAAAATGTATTAAAGACTTATAAATGTAAGACTCAAAATTATAAAACGAATAGAAGAAAACATAGGGAAAACACTCCAGGACATTGTCATAGGCAAAGATTTTATGGCTAACACCTCGAAAGCACTGGCAACAGAAACACAAATAGACAAATGGGACTATGTTAAACTAAAAAGCTTCTGTACAGCAAGGAAATAGTCAGCAGAGTGAAGAGTGAACCTGTTTGATGGGATAAAATTCATTCAACAAGGGACTAATATTCAAACTATACGAGGGACTCAACAACAACAAAAAATCCCGTTAAAATGGGCAAAAGACATTAATATGTATATCTCAAAAGAAGACATGCAAGTGTGACCAGCGTGTACATGGAAGAATGCTCAACATCACTAGTGATGGGGAAATGCAAATCAAAATCGCAATGAGATAGCATCTTACTCCAGTTAGAATGGTGATTACCAAAGACAAAAAGTAACAGATGCTGGTGAGGATGTGAAGAAAGGGGAATACTTGTTCACTGCTGGTTGGAATGTAAATTAGTACAGCCATTATTGAAAACAGTACGGAGGTTCTTCAAAAAATTAAAAACAGAACTACTATATAATTTAGCAATTTCACTGCTGCATATGTATATAAAAGAAAGTGAATATTTTGGAGAGATACCTCCACTCCCATATTTATTGCAGCACTGCTCACAATAGCTAAGATAGAGTGTCAACCGAAGTGTCCATCAATGGATAAAAGAATAAAGAAAATGTGGTATATATATGTAATGGAATACTATTCAGCCATAAAAAACAATGAAAGCCTGTTATTTTTAGCAACATAGATGGAATCGGAGGCTATTATGTTAAAGTGAAATAAGCCAGGCACAGAAAGACAAATATCATGTGCCCTCATTCATATGTGGGAGCTAAAAACGTGGACCTCATGGAGGTAGAGAGGAGAATGGTGGTTACCAGAGACTGGGAAGGGTCACTGGGGCAAGGAGGAGATGAGAGAGATTGGTTAATGTATACAAAAATACCGTTGGATAGGCCAGGTGTGGTGGCTCGAGCTTGTAATCCCAGCACTTTGAGGAGAGGGAGGCGGATCACCTGAGGTGAGGAGTTTGAGACCAGCCTGGACAACATGGTAAAACCCCATCTCTAGTAAAAGTACAAAAATTAGCTGGACATGGTGGCATGTGCTTGTAATCCCAGCTACTTGGGAGGCTGAGGCAGGAGAATTGCTTGAACCCAGGAGGTAGAGGCTGAAGTGAGCCAAGATTGCACCACTGCACTCCAGCATGGTTGATAGAGCAAGACTCCATCTCAAAACAATAATATACAGTTGGATAGAAGGATTAAGTTCTAGTGTTTAGTAGCATAATATGGTGACTGTAGTTAACAATAATTTATTGTATATTTCAAAATAGCTAGAAGAGAAGATTTGAAATGTTCCCAACAGAAAGAAATGATAACTTTTGAGGTGATAGATATTTTAACGACCCTGATTTGATCATTACACATTCTAGACATGTATAAAAATATCACATGTGCCCCATAAATACATTAATGTAAAATTATTATATATCCACAAAAATAACAAATTAAAAATTAGGTTATTTATGAGAGAGTCTATGGAAGGGAAGGCCACACCTCCAGTCAGACCTTGGCCATCTTCCTTGTCATCCAAACATTTTTAGTGTCCCATCTTGTTTGGGTTCTAGAATAAGTCAGCTTTTCCACTCCCTCCCTATAATTTTTGGATTTTCTCTATTCTTTTAAAATTTTTGCTTGCAAAGCCACCAATTCTCTGACCTAACCTCTTTTCTCTGATTAATTAATGAGGTGAGCTAACAATAGCCAACAAACTCTTAATACTCAATTTTGCAATCTCTCACCCTAGAGCTATAGGCTGAATAGGCAGGTACTCTGCCTCTCAGTTTTTGACAACTGATTTAGTAAGCCATGACAGGGATCTGCAGCCCTCCAGCCTGACACCAGGTTTCCCGCTGGCTGCCTCCCTTCTTCTAAGGCAAGTTTTTAATTTTATTTTATGTTTTTGAGATAGAATTTCATTTTGTCGTCTAGGCTGGCGTATAGTGGTATGATCTCGGCTCATTGCAGCCTCCACCTCTGCAGGCTCAGGTGATCCTCCCACCTTAGCCTCCCTGGTAGCTGGGACTACAAGCATGTGACTTCATGCCTGGCTTATTTAAAATTTTTTTTCTAGAGATGGAGTTTTGCTATGTTGCCCAGGCTGATCTTGAATTAGTGGGTTCAAGCGATCCTCCTGCCTCAGCCACCCAAAGTGCTGGGATTACAGGCATGAACCACGTAATATTTTTTGTTACAGCTTCACACCTCTTCAAGGTATTGTCTGACTTATTCACATTACTCATTGAACAGAACTGGTAACAGGTCTGCATGTGATGGCTCTGGGAAACACAGTCTAACCAGAGGCAAAGGAAGGAGAAAAACAGGTATGGGTGAGTCCTAGCAGTCTTTTTCAGACTCCTTACCTTTGATATTGACAGCGTAAAATCTAATGTTAATAAAATATTAGCAAATGGAATCCAACCATGTATAAAAAAATAATATACCCATTGGGATTTATCCCAGGTATGCAAATGTGATGGCTGATTTTACTTGTCAACTTGGCTAGGTCTTGGAACCCCATATTTGGTCAGACACCAATCTGGATGTTGTGAAGTTATTTTTTAAAGACAGAATTAACATTTAAGTTGTTAGACTTACGTAAAGCAGATCATCCTCCAAAACGTAGGTGGGCCTCATCAAATCAGTTGAAGACTGTAAGAAAAGACAGACTGAGGTTCCCTGAGAAAGATGGAATTGTGCCTCCAGATTGTCTTCGGACTCAAGCTGGAACATCAGCTCTTTTCCAGGTCAGCTTCCACACTGCAGACTTTGATTTTGGACTTGCCAGCCTGCACACCCATGTGAGCCAATTCCTTAAAATTCTCTCTCTCTCTCTCTCTCTCTCTCTCTCTCTCACACACACACACACACACACACCCCTATCATATTGCTTCTGTTTATCTGGAGAACTCTCAGTAATACAAGCAAGGCTGATAGGACTTCAAAATCAATTAATATAAGCTTTACCCTTAAATGCAAATTAATATAATCCATCTCTTCAAAAGTTTAAAGAAAACTCATGTGGTCATAGCAATAGATAACAAAAAAGCATTTGGTAAAATACAACTCCATTTATCATAAAAACTCTCAGCAAACTTTGAATAAAGGGGAATAGCCTCAAATTGATAAAGGACAACTATCAAAAACCTACTGCTAACATCACACTTCATGGTGAGAAGCGGCATGTTATTCCCCTGAGGTTGGGAACAGGTGGGTAGGTCCCCTTTCCACTCCCATTCAACACCATGCTGGAAGTCTAGCTAATGCATTAATCATGAAAAGCAAGTATAAGATATACAGATTGGAGAACAAATGAAGCTGCATTTGTCATCGGATGACATGATGTCTATGCAGAAAATCCCAAATAATCAACAAAAAACCCCTCCTGGAACTAGTAAGTGATTATAGCAATGATGTAATTTGGATATTTGCTCCCGCCCACATGTCATGTTGACATGTAATCCCCAATGCTGGAGGTGGGGCCTGCTGAGAGGTGTTTAAGTCATGGGGGTGGATCCTCATGAATGGCTTGGGCCAGCCCTTTGATGATGAGTGATGAGTGAGCTCTTGCTCAGAGTTCAGATGAGATCTAGTCGTTAGAAGTGTGTGGCACCTCCCCCTGCAGAATCTCTCTCCTGCTTCTGCTTCAGTATTTCTTTATAACAACACAAGAATGACCTAACAGCACATTTGAAGGATGTTAAGTTTAACAGACAAAAGCCAATTTTTTCTTACATACCAGCAATGAGCAATTGGGATTTAAAGTGGAAAACCTAATACCATTTACATTAGTACCAGAAATTGAAATACTTGGGTATAAATCTAATAAAACATATACAAGATATATGTTAGGAAAACTATAAAACTCTGATAAAAGAACCAAAGAAGATCTAAACCAGTTGAGAGATATTCCACATTCATGAATAGAAAGACAATATTCTTAAGATATCAGTTCTTCCCCAACTTTATCTATAGATTTAACACAATCCTAATCAAATTCCCACCACATTATTTTGTGGATGTTGGCAAGCTGATTCTACAGTTTATATGGAAAGGAAAAAGACTCAGAAGAGGCAACACAATTTTGAAACACAAAGTTAAAGGATTGACTCTACTGACTCTTCCCAACATCTGTGCAAGACTTTCTGTAAAGCCACAAAAATCAGGACAGCGTGGAACTGGTGAAATGATAGACAAATCAATAGAAGAAAATTGTCTGAAAATAGACCCCCATAAACACAGTCCACTGATCTCCAACAAAGGAGCCAAGGCAGTTCAATGGAGAAAGTGTCATCTTTTCACTAAACAGCACCAAAGCGGGAAAAAAAAAAAAAAGAATCTAGACACAGACCTTATGCTTTTCACAAAAATTACTCACAGTGGATCATAGATCCAAATGTAAGCACAAAACCATGAAACTTTTAGAAGATAACAGGAGCAAATCCAGATGATCTTCGATTTGGCAATGAGGTTTTAGCTATAACACCCAAAGCACAATTTGTAATAAAGAAAAATTCATTACCTGAGCTTTATTAAAATGAAAGTAAGTCTGCATGTGAAAGACACAGTCAAGAGAATGAAAAAGGTAGGCCACAGACTGGGAGAAAATATGTATCTGATAAACGACTTGTATTTAAAACACTTAAAGAACCGTTATTAAATTTCAACAATAAGAAGACAAACCGCCCAATTTAAACGTGGGCAAAAGATCTGAATAGACACCTCACCAAAGAAGGCTTGCAAATGGCAAATAAGCATATGAAAATATGCTCCACGTGAGGTGCCATTGGGAGGCAAATGAAGACAGCAATGAGCTACCACTACCAGATATAGGATGGAGAAAATCCCAAACAAAACAGAAAGCCCTCAACGTGAAATGCTGTGGAGGATGTGGGGCAAAAAGAACTCTCTTTCATTGCTGGTGGGAACACAAGATGGTGCAGCCACTCTGGAAGACAGTTTGACGTTTTTTAAAAGATAAATCTATTTTTACCATACAACCATACTCCTAGGCATTTATTCAAATGAGTTGAAAACTTATGTCCACACAGAAATCTGCGCATGAGTTTTTATAGCAGCTTTGTTTGCAATTACCAAAACTTGGAAGCCAGTAAGATACCATTCACAGGTGAATGGATCAGTTAACTGTGGTACATCCAGACAGTGGAATATTATTCAGCAATAAAAAGTGAGCTATCAAGTCTAGCCATGGTGGCTCACACCTGCAATCCCAGCACTTTGGGAGGTTGAGGCAGGAGGATCACTTGAGCCCAAGGGCTCTATATCAGCTTGGGCAATATAGCCAGATATCATTTCTACAAAAAATTAAAAAATGGGCATAATGGTGGTGCCTGTAGTCCCAGCTATGTAGGAGGCTAAGGCAAGAGAATCACTTGAGCCTGGGAGGTTGAGGCTATAGTGAAACACGGTCACACCACTGCATTCCAGCCTGGGTGACAGAGTGAGGCCCTAT
>NW_016107653.1:2360156-2379812 GCF_001604975.1 Cebus imitator
TTATATACATACTATTAAGTGAGAGCAGCCAGTTGGAGAAGGCTAAATACTGTATGTTTCCAAACTATATGATATCTGGAAAGGCAAAACTACAGAAAGAGTAGAAAGATCAGCAGTTGCCAGGGTTTGGGGTGAGGGATGAGGAATGAGTAGTGAAACTCGGGATTACTATTCTGTATAAAACTGCCATGGTGGATACGTGACATTGTGCATTTGTCAAAACTCATGAACTATGCAACACAAGTAGTGAACCCTAATGTAAACTATGGATTTCAGTGAACGATAAGGTATCAATATCGGCTATCATTTGTAACAAATGTGCCACACTGTTGCACAATGACACTGTAGGTGACACTGTGCGTGTAAAAGGCACTGGGTATGTAAAAAGTCTAAGCCCTTTTTGTTCAATTTGTCTGTAAACCTAGCACTGTTCTAAAAAAAAGAAAATCAATTAAACAAACAAAACCAAAAAAATTGTCATGCTGTACACAAAAATGAAAGGAGAACCATGGACAGCAGCTTGGACACCACGCGTCTGCCCAAGGCAGCACCATGGACAGCAGCCGCCTGTCCTGGGTGTTCCGAACAGACAAATACGGAACAGTGGTTGACTTATGTGGTCAAGGTGGCATCAGGTACAGGAAAACAGCCTTACTTATGGGACTTTTTTTTTTTTTTTAAATTTTTTGAGACAGAGTCTCGCTCTGTCACCCAGGCTGGAGTGCAGTGGTGCGATCTCCGCTCACTGCAACCTCCGCCTCCTGGGTTCAAGCAATTCTCTTGCCTCAGCCTCCCGAGCATCTGGGACTACAGGTGTGCGCCACCACACCCAGCTAATTTTTGTATTTTTAGTAGAGACAGGATTTCACCACGTTGACCAGGATGGTCTCGGTCTCTTGACCTCGTGATCCTCCCGCCTCAGCCTCCCAAAGTGCTTGGATTACAGGTGTGAGCCACCGCACCCGGCCACTTAGAGGAGTTTTTAGATTAAGACAGCATTCTGGGCCTGGTGTGGTGCACTTTGGGGGGCCAAGATGGGCAAATTGCTTGAGCTCAGAAGTTTGAGACAAGCTTGGGCAACATGGCAAAACCCCATCTCTACAAAGAAATGGACCCCCTTCCCCCCGCCCAAAAAAGAAAAAAATTAGCTGGGCATGGTGGTATGCACCTGTAGTCCCAGCTACTTGGTGGGCTGAGGTGAGGATGGCTTGTACTTGGGAGGTCGATGGTGCAGTGAGCCATGTTGGTACCACTGCACTCAGCCTAAGACCCTGTCTCCAAAAAAGGAAGTATCCTGGATAATAAACCCATGACATCATGTATATTAAGGTAATGGGCTACACCCATCTTTGTAACTTAGGCACCTGGTACAAGGTCCTGGCGTCATATTCCATGCACGCATCAACTGTGAGTGCCCCACAGAGAGGACTGGGTTGACCCAGAGTTGAGCAGCTGGAATTCCACGATGATCCCTTAATTTTATTTGAAGTTGTGTGTATATTAACCAATTCTTTTTTCACCCTCACATTCCCCTGAACATTTAACATAAGATGTGCTAGTGGTGATTTACTATGTATCTCATAGTATCTCATATCTCATATGTATCTCAGTATGTAAGTTGCAGGATATCCAGGCTGAGTGTTACTCATCATGAAGAGAAAAGAACATCACTGAAAGATTGTTAAACTTGTACGCTGGATTTAGTCTTCTTCTTTTGGAAGGGAGCATTGGCATGCTTCAAGTTATATGTGGGGTGATTTCAACCCATTAGATGAAAGACAATTTGGCTGTTGTTTTATTTGGAAGCTGTAGTGATCCCAGAAGGCATGTCTGGTTGACAATGAGTGGATTGGGGCAGTTCTGATCTGTCACCTTAGCTAAACTCTAGTATCTTAGAATTCCTTTCCCTGTGTGGTCCCTGATTGAGGTTGAAAATTATGCAGTGTTTGGAAGGCAGAAATGAAGCAGCAGTGCTTATGCCCAGAAGGTTGGTGCAGGGCCCTCGCTGCTGAGTTCCTGTGCTGCTGTGACCTGCACACACACCTTGTTAACTCGGAGTGGCTTCTTTTCCAGCTCCCACCAGATCTCCTTCAGGTCTTCTGCGTCCTGGGCCAGGCAGATGTGCAGCTCCATGCTGAAGGCCACCGGCTTCTTCCACAGGTATGAGAGATTCAGGTTCCAAGATTTCCTCTGGGGTTTGTTTTCTTTATGGGTTCTGGTTTGTGCTTGCTTTCCGTTGCTTTTTAGCCAGCTTTTCTGCCTTTTTGTCTTGATGCCCTACCCCACTTTTACACCCTCCACCAGATGTAGGGTCAAGAGCCTTCCATAGACCTCACTGGGGCCTCCTTCATGGTCTCTGGCCAGGGACTTTTCTCTGCTTCTACAGTGGGCTCTTTCAGATTTTTAGGCTTCTCCCACAGTTGTGCAAAGTTGAGTCCCTGACACAAACCCTTTATCCCATATGACTCACTGTAGTCCTGCACCCATGGTGGAGCCCTACCTGACACACTGTATGGATTGTCTGGTGTATACATGCAAGGAAGGCTCTCCAGCGCATGCCCACCGGTGCAACTGCTTGGTGACAGAGTACAGAAATATGCCACGTTTGAAGACAGTGATAAACTTTTCTAAAGTGACTTTTCCAATGTGACTTTCTACCAGCAATGCATGAAAGATTCTGTGAGTCTATGTCCTAATGCTTATGGTCCAACTTCTTAATTTTTGCCAATATCATTTTGCTAAAATGATTTCTCAAATATTCTGCTCTCGATTTGTTTTTTTTTTTCCAATTGTTAGTGAAGCTGACGTCTTTTAAAATATTTACTGGCCTTATGCATTCTCTCTGAAATACCTGTTCATGTCTTTTGGTCTTTATTTTACTTGATTGATTGATTGATTGTTTGAGACAGGCTCTGACTCTGTCACCAAGGCTGGAGTGTAGTGGCACAATCATGGTTCACTGTACCCTCAACTTCCTGGGTCAAGCGATCCTCCCACCTCAGATTTCCAAGCAGCTGGGACTATGGGCACGTGCCACCATGCCAGCTAATTTTTGTATTTTTTGTAGAGATGGGGTTTTGCCATGTTGCCCAGGCTGTTGCTCTTTATTTTTTATTGGAATATTTATCCTTTTCTTCTTGATTTGTAGGACTTGTTAACACATTTTTGATAATATTCCTTTATCAAGTATAGGTGTTGCATATGCATTTTCCCAGATTGTGACTTGTCTTTTCACTTTCTTTATCTTTTGATGGACATGACTTTTAAATTTTTATATAGTTACATTTACCAGTAAGTCTTTTATAGTTTGTGTCTTGTCTAAAACACCTTGAGATTTGGCCTTATGGGCAGCAACAGCCCTCCTGTTGCCTATCCTGGCTGTCTGCACTATCCCTAGTGATTCTCTTACATCTCACTTGAGCCTTTGTAAATAACCCTTTGTATATAAATTTTCCTTGCATTTTCATAATAGGACATAGATAGAAAGTGTTAAAGTGTTGGAGGATGTGCACATTATGTAATTTCTCTAGCCTTTGAGAAAGACAGGATCAGTGATAATTGTAAGGGTGGTGGATACTGTGGTAATTACAAGAATGGTAGAATAGCTTGGTTGCTGTTTAGTGAAGTTGAATCACTGAAGAAATATAACAACAGTCTCAGCTGACCCCTTTTCAACTCAGGAAATAGTGCGAAGATCAGAAAACCTTTATCATAGCGTTAGAAAAAATTCCATCTCCTGCAGCTGGAGGACAAACTGTACTGAAAATTGGGCCCAGAACCTGATTACAAAGAAGGCAGAATTCAGGAGCTCAAATTTCTCTTCCACTAAGGAAAGCGCCCCAGTAATGAAGGACTGGGTCCCCAAGACCTGGAATAAGGGCATTTTTGTTGGGTTCTGTAATTCTGCAGAATATGGAGGTTTGGGTCACCCCACCAGGCACAGAGCAGCAGAAGTTCTTGCCACCGTCGAGGGAAGCACTTAGAGACCTGTCTCCAAAAGAGAGATGACATAGATCAATGAAGACCTCAGGATCAGTCACAGCAGCAGAGTCTGTAGTTGTTCCCTGGACTCAGAGGATGAATTGCAGGAACAAAATACCATGGAGGCCTCCCTATCCCTTTCACTCCTCACCTGTTAGAGTGAATGTTTATAGAGGTCAGTGGAGAGAGGTAATTCTGGCCCAAACCCATCTCATGATGGGTTCATTTTCAGAGTAATAGGAAGGGGTGCGACCACCTTGGGGTCCAAGTGCTTCTTAGACATGCGAGGGTGGCTGCAGTGGATGCTGTTGGTGCCTTCTGTGTTCCATCAGCCTTTACCGTTTTAGTTCATGCTGACCTACCTCCAGCCTCCAACACCTGCATCTTTATTTTTTTTTTTTTTGAGACAGAGTCTCACTCTGTTGTCCAGGCTGGAGTGCAGTGGCGCGATCTTGGCTCACTGCAATCTCTGCCTCCTGGGTTCATGAGATTCTCCTATCATAGCATTCCCAGTAGTTGGGACTATAGGCACACACCACTATGCCCGGCTAATTTTTCTATTTTTAGTAAAGACGGGGTTTCACCATGTTGGCCAAGCTGGTCTCAAACTCCTGATCTCAGGTTATCTGCCTGCCTCAGCCTCCCAAAGTGCTGCAATTACAGGCATAAGCCACTGCACTGCCCACCCCCCCATTTCTTTTTTTGATATGGAGTCTTGCTCTGTCACCTAGGCTGGAATGCAGTGGCAAGATGATGGCTCACTGCAACCTCAACCTCCTGCCTCAGCCGACTGAGTAACAAGGATTATAGACATGCACCACCACACTCAGCTAATTTCTAATTTTTCTGTAGAAATGTGGTTTTACTATATTGCCCAGGCTGGTTTTGAACTCCTGAGCTCACGCAATCCTCCTGCCTCAGCTTCCCAAAGTGCTGGTATTATAAGCATAAGCCACTATGCCTAGCCGTGACATCTGCGTCTTTTTGTCTGGATGTTTCCTGTGGCTTCCAGAGCCTACATGAATACAGACCAGAAGTGCCAGGAATTAGTACTCATTGGAGCAGCTCTTAACCCATGGCTGATGGGAGCTTGTATGTATAAATGCCCCAGGTCACTTGTCCCTTGGGATAATTCTAAGGCATATATTCTACAATGATCATCAAAATTCCCTAGAGGTGTTAGACTCTAGTTAGTTGTCATAGTAACATATTTGATAAAACACTTTTCAGAAAACTAAACAGAGATAATATTCTGTACCTCAGTACTTCTACTCTTGTGCATATTTCATAGGGAAACTCTCCAACTTGTATCCATCTTAGTCAGTCTGGGCTGTCCTGACAAAGATATTACAGACTGGGTGGCTTAAACATCAAAAATTTATTTTTCATTGTTTTGGAGGCTGGAAGTCGAGAATCTGGGTACCAGCATGGCTGGGTTCTGATGAGGGCTGTCTTCCTGGCTTGTAGATGGCCAGCTTCTCACGGTGCATTCACATGGCAGAGAGAGCGAGGTGCTCCTGACTTCATCAAAACCTAATCACTCCCCAAAGGCCCTGTCTCCACATACCATCACATTGAGGATCAGGGCTTCAATATATGAGTCTGGGGAGAGATGAGGACACATTCAGTCCATAACAGCATCTCAACAGATGGGAACAAGAATGTAATAGTAAGACAGCCAATAATAGAACAATGTTGAAACAATTATCCAAGGAAAAGAAATTCAGCAGTGAAAGTGAATAAAATACCACTCCCCACAGCAACATAGATGAATCTTGGAAACATGATATATAAAAATTGGTAAAAAATGCCAATCACAGACAACTCCATATAACATGATATAATTTCATATAGCTCAGAAGCAAACAGAATCAGACAAGTTCAGGTATACATACATATTTGATAATTTTTTGAGACAGAGTCTGCCTCTGTCACCCAGGCTGGAGTGCAGTAGTATCATCTCAGTTCACTGTAACCTCCACCTCCCAGATTCAAGGGATTCTCCTCCATCATCCTCCTGAGTAGCTGGGACTACAGATGTGTGCCATTATGCCTGGCTAATTTTTGTATTTTTAGTAAAGATGGGGTTTCTCCATGTTGGCCAGGCTGGTCTTGAACTCTTGACCTTGGGTGATCTGCCTGCCTCGGCCTGCCAATGTGCTGGGATTGCAGCTGTGAGCCATCGTGCCTGGCCATATTTGATAACATTTTTTTTATGGGAAGGAAGGCAATAATAAATACAAAAATAAAGAGTGTGGCTACCTCTGATCAAAGGACACAAGGAAACATAAAAGGAGGAAACACAGAGGCAAATAATTGATGATCTAGTTTCAGGTCAGGTGCTTGTTGATAGACATGCATTATTTTGTTATATTTAGAATCTATATTTGTTTCATTTATGCTTTTTTGTCTTAACTATACATGTAAAAGATAATGAAGGAAAAATAGAAGAGAGACTTGGCTGAGATGACTGGAAACCATGAATCTAGAGAACTCTTCAGGGCTTTGCCGTAAAGAAAGCTGAGCAATGCGGTGGCAGTAGATGTGGAATCAAGGGAAGTTTTCTTTCTTTTCTTTTTTGTATTTAGGAGATATTATGATCAAATAGAGGGAAAAATGTGATTCAGCAGAGAGGAGTCATCGCAGAAGCAGAGTTTTTGAGTGTGTGAAGAAGATTCTCAACCTCATTAAGAATCAGGGAAACTCAGGCTGGGTGTGGTGGTTCATGCCAGTAATCTCAGCACTTTGGGAGGCCAAGGCGGGTGGATCACCTGAGGTCAGGAGTTAGAGACCAGCTTGGCCAACATTGTGAAACCCCATCTCCACTAAAAATACAAAAATTAGCTGGGTGTGGTGGTACATGCCTGTAATCTCAGCTACTCAGGAGGCTAAGGCAGGAGGATGGCTTGAACCTGGGAGGTGGAGGTTGCAGTGAGCCGAGATAGCACCACCGCACTCCAGCCTGGGCAACAGAGCAAGACTCTGTCTCAAAAAAAATCAAGGAAACTCAAATTAAGACCACCATGAAATATATTATTTTACGCCCACTTGGCTGGAAGAAATCACTGAGACATTGGTATTGGATAAGGCCTCAGCTTTGCTGATGGGAATGTGAATTGTTGCCATGACTTTGGGGGATGACATGGCATTGTCTTGTTAATTTGAGCATTTGTACACTTGTGGCCGTAGGTTTTGGTGCCCTGCAGGTGCCTTGGGCCTTTACTCTTTAGTGTATACCGGTGTGACCTCTAACTGCTAGCATCTGCATCTTCTTGCCTGTGGGTTTTCTCTGGTAGTCAGGGTTTTTGTGCATGACAGGCCTGAAGTTCCACAGGATTTTGCTCAGCACAAACTGCCATCAACCTATGACTAACAAGTTAGCATGTAAATGCCCCAGCTCCCTTGCTGCTGGGGTGTGTGTGCGCGGGGGAAGAACTGGGAAGGTGTGTGTTTGACACAGGCTTCCTGAGGCCTCTGGTGAGATCCAGTTATGGTTATTTCCATGGTAACGTGCTTATTAGTGCATTTTTTATTGTTTTCCTTTCATCCCCAACTCTTCCACTAGTGTTTGCTGACACCACCCCTCAAACGAACTTAAAATAATCCCTCAAGATCAGCTTCTGGGGATCCCCAGTGCAGACAGAAGTGGGCAGGAAGCAGATTCTTGGAACACAATTCTGAAATTGGATACATGTCCAACAGAATTGCAGTTAGGACCTCCTGTTTGGTGTTATGTGGGATGGTGATAAACCTTTGCATGTTTTCTTAGCCCCACGATTTCTGAGACTTTCACCTGTAGTGAACCGGCAGGGTCCAGCCCTACCTGTCCCATGATCAGGAGCTAAGGGACTCCTTCAAGTTTCCACGGCTCTCTGTGTGTTCTTTTTGCTGTGTTCATAGCTGGCACTGTCTCCTTTCCCCTATGTACACTTTCTATGGTCATGAGAAAAAGTTGGTGACTCCATAATCTTTCGCATTCCTCTCGTTGCCATGACAACGAACTGCCCCTGCACCTTGCCCTGCCCATGGCTTTTTCTCTCCTGGTACTTTGCCTGCACTCCTGTCAGCGACAGTCTGAGACATCATGGTGCCTCCACATGCCATGGATGGCCACCCCATTTCCTGCAGGCAATAAATTATACCTGTGCTCCTCAAATAGGTGAGAAACCCTCCCAAAAGTCTGTTTTGAAGGTCGGTTTCCTGGGTTCATTTCTGTGATGAATCACTTTATCGGTTGGAGTCCCGATGGAAAGCAGATGGCACACTCAGATCTTCACACAGTGGCTTACAGGGCATGCACTCTTATTCAGCTCTCTGGAAGAGTTTGTCTAAGAAGTTTGATATTTCCCTAAATATTTATCAGAAATCTCCTCTGAAATCGTATCTGGTTCAGTTTTCTCTGGGGTAAGGTTACAAATTGTAGATTAAACTTTATTAATATATTTATCTGCTTAGCCAGGTCATTTACAACTCTGGTTAGCCTCTACTTCCTGCTCATGTGGAGCCTAATGACTAGCCAGAGATGAAAGCTTAGGATCCTCTCGAGTCTTACCTGAGCATACGTCTAGAAATGCATATGGCTGTCTGAATTCCCTAGTACATGTGGGAACTTTTTAAAGTTCTAATTTCCCCACATTTCCTTCCTTAGCCTTTTTCTGCCTAGGCCTATTACTTGTTGACCTAGAGGGTTGCAATGAATATGTGCCTTTTTAAATACTTTCCATGAATGCTGCCCAGGAGGCTGTTCCATCCTGCAGAGAATTCTCTGTGTGTGTTTGCTGGGATTAGCAAGTCCTGAGCTGACCCCTGAGAGAGCTGTCAGACAGGTCAAGATTCACAAACACAATTCTTGGATGACAAGGTCTGTTTCAGTCCCTCTGGCACCAGCAAATCACACTGGGAAGATGAGCTGCTATTGCCCTGGCTGCTTCTGAGCTGGAAATGACGGTTTATAGGCAGGTAAGAAAATTCCACAGTTCTCTCTTCCCCAAATTTAGCAGTTTCTTTCTTCATTAAGTGCCTCTTGGTTTAAGTTTTTGATTACATTCTAGAGTTGTGAAAAATGAATTCTGTCGGTTTTTTGCCAGCTTAATTGTTGCTCTTGTAAAGGAATACATTTGTGGAGCTGCCATTTTCAGTGACATTACTCTAGCCTATTTACATTTAATGTAAATACTGATATATTTGAGCCTAAATCTCCTGTCTAGCAATGTGGTTTTAATTGACAAATTTTTAATTGACATATCATAATTAGGTACATTTATGGAGTTTAATGCAATGTGTTTTTTTTGAGACACAGTCTGACTCTGTCACCCAGGCTGGAGTGCAGTGGCGTGATCTCAGCTCACTACAATTTCCGCCTCCTAGGTTCAAGTGATTCTCCTGCTTCAGCTTCCCAAGTAGCTGAGATTACAGGCACGCGCCACCACGCCCAGCTGATTTTTGTATTTTTAGTGGAGACTAGGTTTCAGCCTGTTGGCCAGGCTGATCTCAGATTCCTGACCTCAAGTGATCCTCCCACCTTGGCCTCCCAAAGTGCTGGGATTACAGGCGTGAGCCACCACACCTGGCCTGGTAACCACCATTCTAATCTCTATTTCTCTGACCTCTACTCTTTTTAGATTCCACAAATAAATGAGATAATGCTGTCCTTGTTCATCTTCTTTTATCTCTTTTTATTTGCCTTCCTTTGGACGGACTTTCTTACAGTTGCATTTTTTTTCTATTAGTTTAATTTATCAAAAAATGTATCACTAATTGTTTTATCTTCTTGTCAGATGATGCAGTTATTAGCCCTTCATTACTTATATGTGATTGTTATGTATTTTGTTTTAATTTTCTGTCTTCACTAGACATCACATCGTCATCGTTATTAGTCAATAACTTAAAATGTTCTTGCCTGTGTACTTCACACTCTTGAATTCTTTCTTTCATCTCTGAGGGTTCCTCTGGGATGCTTTTCCTTCTTTCTTAGCATGTCTTTAAGTAGTTCCTTTAGTGTGTGTCTTCTGGCAACAAATGTTCTGTTTCATCTGAAACTATTTATTGACCTTTAGCAAAAAATTAGAAGTTGCAAGAAAAGTACAAAGAATTTTTTTCCGAATCACTCAAGAGAGTATTTTTTTTTTTTTTACCTGACACCTCCTCCTTCATGAACGTTCTACAAATCAGGATAGCTCCTATATCATGGCTATTTATGTTAGAAACCATGGATTCAAACTTATGCATCAAATTACAGTCCAGTACCATGGGATTCATTCCAGCTTCTCCCTGTAGTCTGTTCTTGAATGCTATAAATAAATACCTGAGGTTGGGTAATTTATCAAGAAAAGAGGTTTAATTGACTCATGGTTCTGCAAGCTATCCAGGAAGCATAGTGGCTTCTGCTTGGCTTCTGGGGAGGCCTCAGGAAAATCATGGTGGAAGGTGAAGGTGAAGGGAAGCAGGCACGTCTCACATGCCTGGAGAAGGAGAAAAAGAGACCAGGGAGGTGCCACACACTTTAGAACAGCCAGCTCTCGGGAGGGCTCTATAAGGAAAACAGCGCCGGGCGGCTGGTGCTAAACCACTCACGGAAGCTGCCCCCATGATCCAATCACCTGCCACCAGACCCCGCCTCCAACACCGGGCATTACAATGCCACGTGATCCAAGCCACAGCACTCCCTTTTGGTATTTGGAAATGCCTTCTCTCTTTTCCATTCTTTTCAGTATATTTACCTCCTTAACCGATCCCCTTGCATGACCAGCCTGCCTTCTGTGCCTGTACTCCCTTCTCCTCTGCCATTCCGACTCCCCTCCGTTCCAGCCTGCACTCCCTCCCCTTGTGGAACCTCCCCACCGCGCTTAAGATCTGACTTTCCACATCAGGCTGCCTGCTGCTGCTCTTGTGGGTGCCCCGAGCCCAGACTCTACACTGGCTTCTCACTCTGGGCCCCTGTGTCTCTCCTCCCACCCCCACCATGCAGACAACCCCCACCCTTGATTTGCTCACGGAACAGCTTCCAGCCTGAACTGCTCTTCTCGGGAAGGGAAAGTATACTGGGTTGAATGGAGTCACCACCAAATTTATGTTCACCCAGAACTTGTGAACATGGCCTTATTTGGAAAGAGGGACTTGGAAGATGTAATCAAGATAACATGCCATTGTGGAAGACAGTGTGTCAATTCCTCAAGGACCTAGAAATAGAAATTCCATTTGACCCGACAATCCCATTACTGGGTATATATCCAAAGGATTACAAATCGTTCTACTATAGGGACATGTGCACACGAATGTTCATTGCAGCACTGTTTACAATAGCAAAGACCTAGAACCAACCCAAATGCCCATCAATGATAGACTGGACAGGGAAAATGTGGCACATATACACGATGGAATACTATGCAGCCATCAAAAACGATGAGTACGTGTACTTTGTAGGGACATGAATGAACCTGGAAACCATCATTCTCAGCAAACTGACACAAGAACAGAAAATCAAACTCCGCTTGTTCTCACTCATAGGCGGGTGTTGAACAATGAGAACACATGGACACAGGGAGGGGAGCACTACACACTGGGGTCAGTTGGGGGGAAATAGGGGAGGGACAGTGGGGGGTGCACTATCCGAGAGACTGACATGCACCACTATGCCCAGGTAATTTTTAAACATGTTTTGTAGAGATGGGGTCTTGCTGTGTTGCCCAGCCTGGTCCCAAACTTCTTGGGCTCCTAAAGTGCTGGGATTACAAGTGTGAGCCACCATGCCTGTGTCACAGGAGGAGGGTGGGTGGGGAGGTGGGGAATCAGAAAATACGTATTGGGTATAGTGAACGCTGCTTACATGATGGGTGCCCTAAAATCTCAGGATTCTTCTCCACCACCAGATTAAGTTGACCTCTGATTTTGAATTCTACCAGGAACCAGCCAGAAGCATATGAAAATCATCTCTGGAAAATTGTATCACTTTAGGCTCAATGGCTCAACCTAATACTTCTGAATACAATATCCGGCACAAAGAGCCAGACATGCAAGGAGACACAGCCACACGAGGAAGAACCACGAAAACGGAGGTCGCAGGGGCTCCAGGCCGCAGCTGTGGGAACGACCAAATGAGGACATTCTTCATATTTTTTATTCCAATAGTTTTTGGGATACAAGTGGTTTTTGGTTACATGGGTGAGTTATATATTTTTATTATTTCTAATACTATTTTAAGTAATAACATGTAATTTTTGCATATTTTGCATTTTTGTTATTTTGAATTACTTTTGAATACTTTGTATATTCTTCTGGATGTTGTTTATGCTCCTCCTCTGGAACTCCTGAGCAGAGACTGGTGGGCCCTGTGACTTCCCTTCTCAGCCCCGTGTCACTCACTGTCCTGTGGTCCCGGGAAAACACACAACCGCCCCCCACCCAAGTCCCTCTGAGGTCTTCCTATCCCCACAGAGCGAAGCCTGAGGCTGGAATCAGGGCCTGCCTGGCCCCGTGCAGTCTGGCCTCTGGCCTGTCCTTCCAGCCCACTGCTTCCCAAGCCCAACCGCCTTCCCACGGCTCTTGAACTTGGCAAGCACGTTTCTGCCCCGGACCCCTGCCCCGCATTCCTTCTGCCTGGGATACACCTCTCTGTGGTCCATGTCCCCAAGGACGTGTCCTGGACACCTGGCGTTGATGGCTACACCCTCACCTGGCACTGTTGTCCTTTACAGAGTGTTTACTTCTTTTTAGTTGCTTTTTTCCCTCTTTTGTTTTCTTGTTATTTGTATTATCCATTCCCCGTCGAGACCTCAGTGCTGCAGTGCAGGCACACTGCATGTGTCCACCTTAGCACATGCCTGGCATGCAGTAGGTGTTCAATGAAATCACACTGTAAGCTGCTTTCTATTGACTTTTAACCATTTCCATGTCTTCTATTGGCTATTTGTGTCTGCAGCTCGCTAAAGTGAGCTCTTCTTCCCTGCCTTTCACTGAAAGCTTCTTCAAGGTCAAGTTTGTCTCATTTATCATGTGTTTTTTTTTTTTGGCATTCATTTACTTGGACTCCATGATAGTTTTAGATGTTAACTTGGGTAGGCTGTAGTACCCAGACACTTGGGCAAACACCAGTCTGGATAGTGCAGGTGATCTTTAGATGCTCTTAACATTTCAACAAGTGAACTTCGAGAAAGGCAGATCATCATCCATAATGTGGGTGGGCCTCATCCAGGCAGTTGGAGACCGTAACAGAAAACAGACGGCGGTCCCCCAGGAGGAGGAGTTCTGCAGCCTCAGCTGTCCTCGGTCTCCAGCCTGCTGGCTTGCCCGGCAGATTTTGGACATTCATCTCCATAATTGTGTGAGCCAGTTCCGTAGACTCTCCCTCTCGCGTCTCTCCCTCCGTCCACACCGTGGCCGTAGCCATGTCTCTGTCCCCATCACATCCTCTTGGTTCTGCCTCTCGGGAACCCACGTGAATAGATTCTCTCTGATGTTAGATTCTCGGGTCACTTTCTTTTCTGTGGTGTTTACTTTGCTTTTGTTGGTGGCTCTCTCCTTATAGACACTTTATTTTTTCCCCTGTAGGCAAATTCATCAATCTTACTTTCCCCTATTCCAGGTCTTAGCTTCATTCTGAGAAAACACTTACTCACCCCAAGAGAACACAGATATTTTGCCATACCCTTTTCTGGTCTGATTATTGATCTGTATCAATGCTGGTCCTTAATATGCTTTTTGTCCTTACAATGAGAGCAGAAATCCTTTCTCTTTTCTCTTGCATTTCCCCAACTCTGTTTTGCGTTCTTGTCCCAACCCATGTTTTCCAGAATAAACTTGGCAAGAACAGACCCGGCTGTGGCCACAGCCACAGACAGCAGGGCCTTGGTGGGAGAGGTACAGGCCTCTGGAAGGCCTTTGGGGCTGGAGACTACGGCCTGGTTTCTGTCCAGGTCTTGAGAGGCCTCTGTCCCCAAGTCTAGCGGGACAGAAAGGGCTCAGGTCCTTCCCCCAAAATACCAAGGGAGAGGAGATGGGCTGGTCCCAGGCAGGTGGCTGGCAGTGAGTGGCAGGGTCAGGCCAGGCTTGTCAAGTGTTGATTTAGCTGTGGGAGGCACACATGTCCTGTTTGCTCCCATCTGGAAACAGATGTTTCCGCCCTGAGTGCCACCGCAGAGGGTGGTGTCTGGGCCCAGCAGGCTGCGGTGACACGGGTGAGCTGCAGAGCGTGAGGGGCGAACGCCCAGGCCCCTGTCATGGGGCTGAGTTATGGCCGTGGCGTTGGTGCCGGGAAAGCTGTAAACACGGCCCTGTGCGGGGCCCTGGGCCACCTGCGGCCGTCACATGCCCCGAGCAGACAGATTTCTGTAGTCGGTCAGGACTCAACGGACATTTATGTAACATGAAAAGGGGAAGTGGAGCTGGAGGCAGCTCCCTGAGTCATTCTCTTGGAGCGGTTCTGTCGGGCGAAGGTTCAGGAAAACAAGTGTGGCTGAGGCCGGGGCTGTGGACATTTGGGCAGGTGCACAGGCTGTGCCGGGTCAGCCCTGGCCCTAGAAAGCGGCGCAGGGTGGGGAGTTTGCTGGGGACAACGTGCGTTGCGTCGTGCATTTTAGGGCATTTTCTAGGTATGATTCCTAGACAGAAACAAAGCTGAAATACAGACTGTCCGCCCCACACCAGGTTCCCACCGCCCTCAGGGAGTCACAGGTGACGGGCTCTGGAGCCCGGGATGTCTTCCCACCTCCCAGGGGGCCTGTGGATGGGGATCCCCGCAAATTCAAGGCCCAAGGGACAAGCCAAGAGCTGCCTTCTTGGGGACAGTGGGGCGGCAGCTGTGACAGCATGTGGAGGGCTTCGTGCTTAGGGCAGAGGCCTGAGCGGCTTCCTCCGCTGGCCAGCAGCTCTGAGAGTGCCCCCGGCCCGACTTTGATTTGTCCTTTCACCGGGACGGCCTCTGTGGCTGGCTGTGCCCTCGGGGACGGCGATGGTGAGGAGCCCGCAGTGCAGACGGGCGTTGGGAGCCAGTTACACTCTGAGGCCAGGACCAGGCCTGGGGGCACTGGGGCTCCAGGCTGGCGGAGGGCAGTGGGTCTGGCCTGAGAGTTCTGGCTTTGTTCTTGCTGCAGTGGGTATCTCTCTGTGGGTTTGAGTGGGCTGCTCTGACAGATTTATGTTTTAAAAAGACCACACGGTCCGTGGGGTGGGGTGGGGCTGGAGGGTCAGCAGGAGCCTCCTGCTTTGGGTTCATAGCACTTTCTCCTCTGTCTCACGTCTCCCTCTGCCTCCCTCATATGACACCTTCAATCACATTTGGGGACACCCAAAGAACCTCGGCCCCTCTCCTCATCTCAAGGTCATTGACTTGGTCACATCTGCAAAGTCCCTTTTGCCATGTAAGATCTGAGAGTCACAGTTCTGGGAATCAAGACACTGCTGGGGCCTGACTGAGCCAACTACCCACCTTCAGTTGTGTTGGTTCAGATGCTGTTGGAAATCGATGCTCCGTGCCACAAAGAAAAATCAGCACTGAGACAAAGGATCTTTCAGCAACGCAGTTTTTACTTCCTGGACTGTAGGAAGGGGACCCTCACTAGCCATCGTGCCACAAGAGTACAATGAACAAAGGAAAACACACAAATTTATTCCTTATGTATTTGAGGTCGTCCTTACTGCTGTGTCTGATCTCCACTGGCTGGAGCCAGACTTCATAATGTAAACTAAAACCCGATGGCTAACAACTTAACACTTTTCTAAACGGGTAAGAGCCATGGAGAGCTGGGACACGCCTGTGAGTACGTCCAGCACAGACATCGTGGTTAAAGTACAAGGACATAGAATGTACTATGTGCCTGTAAGCAAGGCATGTCCAACAGCTGCATAGGAAAGGGCTTCACAAAGTTATGAGCACACCTATTCTTTAAGAAGAAAGGAAACTTCAAAAAGGAGCTTTCCTACTTCCCACTGACGTCTTTAGTCGGAGGCACATAGCTGACTGCCAGTGCCAACACCTGGAATAAAAGTGCACATTTAGGGACAGATATGAGTTGAAACCATGGACAGATGCTATTGGAAGCCATAATATTGATGATAGCCCCTCCTTCATTCTTTTTCAGTGGCTGTGGAGTTTTCCACTGGATGTTCTGTGGTTTATTGAAACAATTTCCTACTTAGGAGCATGTAGTTTGTTTTCAGGTCTTTATGCTGCAAAGCGTATTATTGTCCACGTACCTTAAAGTCCTTGCTCACCTCTATTTGTAGATTAAATTCAGCTCCGCATGCTGTGGGGCCTTGGGAAACATGGTCATGGTGGAGGGGAAGCAGGCATGTCTCATGTGGCAGCAGATGAGAGTGGTTCTTTTCTATCTTGTTTTTATTTATTTCCTAAATCTATGCTTTGAAACAGCCTTTAAACAAACTCCAAATTAGACAAAATTTTTTTTGCAATAAAAATAAGTTGTAAATGACTTTCTTATAATTTTTAAAAATAAAAAATGTCTTATTTTTTGTGGTGTACTTTGTAGACAGAATTATATATATTAATTAGAATTTTAACTCTTGGTCACCTTAATTTCTAGCAAGCAAGTTTTAAACATTTGCCACATATCACTATTTTATAGATGAGAACAATTTTGTAATTTTTAAAAGCATGTTTTACCATAACATAGTTTTTATATATATTAATAGATCCAAATAAATTTAGTCTTTCTATAAAATTTCTATAAAACTTAAGAAGCCAAGAATAAACATTTAGGTTCAGTAATTTGTTTTAGTTTTCAAAATCTTATTTGGAAATGGCCCAGACATTTAATGAATATCTATTATTTAACTAAAGATAACATAACTTTAAGATTTTAAATTATATAACAGTTTATTTATAAACATTTATTTCTTTACATTTATCTTATTTATTTATTTTGGAGACTGGGGTCTTATGGAATTGCTCAGGGAGGCCTGAACTCCTGGGTTCAAGCAATCCTTCTACCTCAGCCTCCTGAGCAGCTGGGACTACAGGCGTGTGCTGTGACACCAGGCTTAATTTATTTTAAACAATTTACCTAGATTACTTATGAAAATTGAGATATTAGATAAAGCTAGTCATCATTTAAAGTTATTTCCATTTTAACCATTTTTATAGCCTGTGACTATCAGATGTTCACTTAAGTGACAAAGTTAAGTGTATGGGTATTTTGTCGATAACTCAGAAGATACAGCTGTTTTTACTAAACCAGCAGTATTAAATTCATTTTTTTTTTTTTTTTTTTGAGATGGAGTCTCGCTCTGTTGCTCAGGCTGGAATGCAGTGGTGCTATCTTGGCTCACTGCAACCTCTGCCTTCCAGGTTCAAGTGATTTTCCTGCCTCTGCCTCCCAAGTAGCTGGGATTATAGGTGCACACCACCATGCCTGGCTAATTTTTGTGTTTTTAGTAGAGATGGAGTTTTGCTGTGTTGGCCAGGCTGGTCTCAAAGTCCTGACCTCAAGTGATCTGCCCACCTTGCCCTCCCAAAGTGCTGGGATTATAGGCGTGGGCCGTCACATCCAGCCAGATTAGTCTGTAACTCTAAATTTTCCTTGATATAATTTGCCCATAGGTAAAAAATGGGCACAAGGATGAGCCATAATATGGAGCCAGCTAGAGTCCCAGAAAACTTGGCATGTCTTGATATTTAAAAATCATTCCCCTTCTCATTAATCCCTTGACAGTAAAGAACATTCTACAGATTTGATGAGGCCACGCTGGCAGTTCGGACGGGTGCTTTAGATGGTGCCCTGCCAGCTTTAACGAGCCAGCCTGTGCCCACCATTTACAATATTTATTTTGTTCTGAAAAGACTTTTAGAAAGAAGCAGAGGAAAAGAACAGAATCATTTACAGATATATGTAACCACAGCAGAAGAAGTCAGATAAGGGTGCTCTCAAAAAAGTCAACCCAGGCACGCAGATCCGACAACATATTAAAGGAGGCACGCAGAAAGAACCGGTCACCGCAGCAGAGAAGACATCCCTCAGAGATGGAGTGCAGACTCTGTGAAACCAGAGCGCTCGGACCAGAGCGTCTTCAGGCCAAACAGGACTTGCCAGAAAGGGCAAAAAGTCTTTTCTCATCGCAGGAGGGATGTAAAGTCCTTTGTTAAGGTAGTCTTATAAGCAAAACAAACTCCAAGTAGTATTAAAAAAGCATCTTCCAGAAAGAGGCAGGGTGGGCCTGAGAGGAGACTGAGTAGGTCGGAAAAAGGGGGCCGGGGAAGCTGAGCGCGAAAAAGGCTCAGGTGAAGACTACACGCCGGCCCGGGAATTGCCGACTTCTTCCAGCAGTGTTCCCGCTCCACATCCCACTTCTGACTCCATTTATCTCACCCTAAATAACGGAGAGAAGCTCTCTAAAAGGAAAAGGTATTTACTTGGGAATCGAGCATTGCCATGGGACGTGTGCCATAGTGAACTAAGTGTGTATTCAGGGAGGCAGAGGGAGACCGGGGCTTTCACAGGAAGAAGCAGGAGGATTACATGATCGTTCTGAGGTAATGACCCTTGGCCACAAGGATCAGTGACAAAGGCGACACCGGTCTGAGCTTGTGCAGGTCCTCCCAGAAGCATTTTTTTGTGTGCGGTTGTGATGGCCTCTGTGCCAGTCACAGTTTTGCTGAGTCCTTTGCGATAGTTCTTGTTGTGAAGTGTTTGTGCACAAGAACTCTCTTCTCTTCTTGGCCTTCCCAGGCTTTATTTGTCAGGAATTTTTCTTTTTTTTTCTGAAATACAGGTGACTCCATTTTGATCCCGATGACTTCCACACACGACAGACGTAGTGGCTTAGAAAAAACAGAAACTTATTTCTCACTGTTCTGGAGGCCGAACGTCCCAGACGAAGCCTCCAGCAGATGGGTGTCTGGTGAGGCCTGCACCCCGGTTCACAGAAGGCATCTCCTCACAAGTGAGTGAGGGTGAGGGAGCTCTCTTGGCTTCTCTTATAAGGGTGCTAATCCTCTTCATGGGGACACCAGTTTTGACCTCATTGCCCCAGAAGAGCTCCATCTTCTAATTCATTACATTGGAGGTTGGGATTTCAGGGGGAAATGTATGAATTTGTGAATGTATGAATTTCAGTGGGACACAAATGTTCAGCCCACAGCAGATGGCACCAGGACGGCCGACCAATAGCCGGGTCCCTGCTGAGCCCCTTTCAGATGGGATTTATTTTTTTTATTTACTTCTCACCCCACCCTATCTGACAGGTGCGTTTTCACCCCATTCTGATGAGGAGATGGAGGGACGGGGGTTCAGGCTCTTGCCCACAGCATGCAGACAGTAAGAGGTGCAGGCAGAGACACAGAACGGGCTCCACATGCAAGTCTGTTCTGGTGCCATCTTCTCATGGTGTGTGCCTGTGTAAATGTGCATGTCTGTGTGTATGTCAGGTGCATGTGTGTCTTTGATGCCTGTGTGCAAGTGTGTGTGCAGGTGTGAGTCCATGTGTGCGTATGTAGATGTGTGTGTCTGCAGACTTGCACATGCATGCCTGTGTGTGTGTGTCCATGCCTGTGTGTGTGTGTCCATGCCTGTGTGTGTGTCCATGCCTGTGTGTGTGTGTCCATGCCTGTGTTTGTCCATGCCTGTGTGTGCCCATGCCTGTGTGTGTGTGTGTCCATGCCTGTATGTGTGTCCATGCCTGTGTGTGTGTGTCCATGCCTGTGTGTGTCCATGCCTGTGTGTGTGT
>NW_016107653.1:2379990-2386487 GCF_001604975.1 Cebus imitator
TGTGTGTCCATGCCTGTGTGTGTGTGTCCATGCCTGTGTGTGTCCATGCCTGTGTGTGTGTCCATGCCTGTCTGTGTGTCCATGCCTGTGTGTGTTCATGCCTGTGTATGTCCATGCCTGTGTGTGTCCATGCCTGTGTATGTCCATGCCTGTGTGTGTCCATGCCTGTGTATGTCCATGCCTGTGTGTGTCCATGCCTGTGTACATGTGTATCCATGCCTATGCACCTGCCTATGTGTGCATGTGTGTGGTTGTGCTGCATGTTTGCAGGTGTGCAGCTGCATATGTGCATTGCATGTGTGCATTGCATGTGTGTGCCTCTGTGCTTATTTGTGAGCCGTGCACATATGCATGTGTGCGTAGATGCTTGTGTGCATGTGTGCGCCTCTGTGCTTATTTGTGAGCTGTGTGCATGTGCATGTGTGCATAGATGCTTGTGTATATGTGTGTGGCTCTGTGCTTATTTGTGAGCTGTGTGCGTGTGTGTAGGCGCTTGTGTGCATGTGTGTGCATGTACAGGTGACTGTGTATGCTTGTGTTTGGTGTGGGGAGGAGGGTTTCTTAGCCCATTAACTTCAGAGCAGGGTCTCCGCTTGGTTTTCCTTGCCGTGACAGCTGGCTGCTGTGTTCCCTGTTGCTGCTGATGCCCCAATTCCGTCCCCATTGTCCTCAGCTCCCCGCGTCCTTTAATTTGAGGTGAATCCAGACCGCTGGGACAAAGAACAGGAGGCAGGTGAAATGAACCAAAGCATGTTTATGGGGAAGCCAGGGGACTGCAGTTGGGACTGGCTGGCTCTGGGGAAGCACAGGAAGGAGGCACCGGGGTCAGGGCCAGGGCAGGGGTGCTCTGCCTCGCCATGGAGTGATGGGCGCCCATCCCCTGGTCTGGAAGACTGGGTTCTGTGGCAGACAGAGCAGAGCTGGGGGCAGGGGCTGGAGCATTTTCCCGCACGCAGCAGAGTCCAGGGTAGGTCCTCTCTGCTTTCTGGCAGCCACGGGTGAGGCACAGAGGCTTCCTTTTCCTGCTGGTACAGGGCATCCTGCTCTCCTGGAGCTACTTCACCTGCAAGAGAGCCCCTGGGGTCAGACAGGGGCCTGGCAGCCTGGTGCAGAGGCAGGGGAGACAGAGGGCCCTCAGCCCATGGATGGCCTGCACGTCCTCTAGGATCCCTCAGCTCTGCCTCTGCTTGGCCCAGGATCCCTGGACGAGCTCTGGCGTGTTCCCTGGAAGGGCCCCATACCCACTCTGAGGGGCACTGAGGGCCCGGCCGCTCCCCTGACCTTGATGAAGGTGACAATGCCACTGTAGAGGAGGGTGAGGACAAACAGGGCCACGAACGTGGACAGCGTGGTCCACAGGCTGCCCACGTCATCCGCGGGCGGGTAGTCATCGCTGTTCTCATCCTCGCTCTGAGGGATCGGGGGGGTCGTGGCCAGGTCTGGGGAGGAACAGGGGCCGAGTGAGAAGCTCCCTGGTCCTGAGGGCCAGGCTGCCTCTCTGCCCACCTTGCACAGGCTGGAGCTGAGCTGACAGCGCATCTTCCCCAGAAGGTATGACTGTCTCCAGCGAGCTCCCACTCTCTCCCCCATCTGTCCCCCTGACAAGCCTCTGCCCACAGTGTCTTCCCTGCCTGGACATATCGCCTGGACACTTCCCTGAGTGGGGCAGGCAGATGGAACCACAGACTCTTGTGGACTGGGCTCCTGTGACAAGGGTGATGGAGGGCGGGGGCTCTTAGGCAGTCTGCACACATGGAGACCTTCCCTAGGAAGTACCCGGGTGACAGGATGTGGAAGACGAGACACGGCTGGGCAGCAAGCAGAGCCTGGCTTCTCCTTGGGGGGATCAGTGAGTGCCCTGACCTGGGGGCTGACCCAGGAGGGCAGGAGGGGCCAGGAGGGGAGGTCCAGGCAGGGCGATTCTATCCCAGCAGCAGGAATGGGCGGTGGAAGGGGCTAAGCAAGGGTCTGGTATGAACAAATGCACGTATAGACTGTTCCCTCTGGCTGGAGATGGCAGAGGGGCCCGAGGCAAGCGTAGGCCGGGAGAAACACTTCCTTGGCGAGCACAGCCCCATCTACAAGGAAGAGCCCGTGGGCAGGCAGGAAACAGCGACAAGAAGCAGCCATGCCACAGGTTTCCTAGTGTTCATTCAACAAGCGTTTATTGTGTTGTGCGGTGAGCTCAGCCAGAGCTGCTGAGTGGCTGCTGCGGACAGATCTGGTCCAGGCGCCTTGTCACGGGGCCACGGCCTGTTAAATCTAATAACAAAAATTCGGTGTGTCTTTCTGTTCATATCATTTTTCTAGTAATTCTTACTGCATCTTACAAAGGCATTGCTCCATGAAGAATTGGAAATTCAGAAAGAAGCTGGGTCCTCTGCCATAGATAATGGGAAACACCTGGAACACCGGGCGTGTGGTCTGGGCGGGTCAGGGAGCTCCTGCCCCTCTCTCTCAGGTGAGGGCCGGGGTGCTCCTGCCCATGTGCACACAGGAGCCCCTCCAAGCACCAGCTCACTTCCTCCTCACTGCAGTCCAGGACGTGGTTCCTGCTGGCCCAGCAGACAAGAGGGGAAATCAAGGCAGGAAAGGCACAGGGGATCCCTTGGACCAAGGTGCCAGAGTCCTCTGTGGGATAAGCCTTGGCTCTAACCACTGCAGCATCTGGCCTCACTGCCTGGGAGGGAGACTTGTGTTGGGGGCACAAGGGCACGCTTGGGTATCCCGGGTGCACATGGGCACACATGATGCACACACACATACCCATAGGACTGTAGCCTAGGGCCTGGGGCATGGTGGCAGGGCAGCCACCAGCCTCTCTTGGGTCTGGCCAGGTGATGGTCTAGGCTCCCCTGTGAGGTCCCAGACTTCCTGTGCCTGGGGATGGCCCCCAGCTGGGTGTGGGAGGCTGGAGGGGTCAGTGTGGAGCCTGTGGCGGAGGGCGGGCAGGCAAGGTCAGGAGGCCATGGCAAGGATGGGAAGCTGTAGGCCAAGCTTGGGGCACAGCACAGATGGTGCCCTGACGGGGAGGAGGCAGTGCACAGGGAGTCTCAGCCCCAGGTGGGCAGTGGTGGGCTGGGGCTGCAGCTTCAGGGGAGACCCTCTCAGGGGGACGGGAGGCTGAGGGACTGAGACGCAGCTGCTGCTGCAGGGGGATGGGGGCCCCCGCAGGGTCAGGTGGGGCACCCATGGCTGTGGGGCCCACCTGTGTGAGGCAGGCAGGGTCAGACACAGAGGTCAAACACTGTCCTCTGTGAGGCCACCTCACAGGGCCACTCTGGGGGAAGGCCCATGCCAGGAGTCAGGGCTGCTGGGAGACCCCAGAGCCAGCAGAGCCTGGGACAGCCCTTGCCCCTGCCTTCTGTTGATTCAGATGTCTTCCTTTCTCTGGCTCTGCAGGGCAGCCCAGGGGCATGGGCACCTGGCTCCAGCTCACGCCGGGGGCCTCCTGCACCTCCCTTGGCTGGGCAGCTGGGGCTTGGGCAGCAGGCCTGAGCTGGGCAGGCACCCTCCTGCTGTGTGTGTAGCCTGGGCCATGCTCAGGTGGGGGTGGGGCACTGGTCTGGGTGCCATGCCTCAAGGGGGCGGCCAAGGGTGGGCCTGGCCTGGCAGGAGGCTAGGGGCCGTCACTCTGGGGCCCTGTTCCCTCTGCGCCTCCGAGCAGCGTGGTCGGTGCCCACTATGGGCATGTGCGGGGCAGGCCTTTCACTGGGCTCTGAGCCCAAACTTGACATGTGGGGTCTCTGGAGATGCCTCTGGCTCCCAGAAGTGCTGACTGTGCTCTTGGATGGTCAGACGTCCCCAGGGAGAGCAGCTGCTCGGGCCACCACATTCACGTTCACACAGGGAAGGCCTGTGCCCAGCACCCAGCCATGGAGAGCATCTTGGCAGGAAACCACAGCTCCTCTGGGCACAGCCAGGGGTCGGATCTACCTCTCAACTGTGCTGGCCAGCCTGGGCCAGCACACGGTGTGGACAGTGAGGATGGGCACAGGGACATCTGTGGCCCAGGAACACTGGGAACCCTGCACTCCTGCCGGACACCGAGAAGGGGCCTGTGTGCCCTGGGCAGCCTTGGCCCGCCCCACCCCTGCCCAGTGTGGATTCCAGCTCCTTGTGGCCCCCCACAGAGTCCCCCTCCCAGCCCTGGGCCTGGTGGTGACTCACAGCTGACATCCAGGCTCAGGCTGGCGTTGAGCAGAGTCTGGGAGGCCTTGTGATGGACCTTGCACATGTAGGTGGCTGGTTGAGGGCTTGGTGGGGCCGGGACACGAAGCACACTCCAGGCCTGGAACGTGGTGCTCCCGGGCTGTGGGGTGGGGTGCGCCGTGGCAAACCAAGAAGCGTTCACCTCGTGCTGGTCCTGCAGCCACGTCAGGAGGACATCGGGGGGTGAGAAGCCGGACACCTTGCACAGGAGCCATGAGGCCACCTCGGGAGGGGCAGATGAGGCCAGCAGGTTCAGGGAGAGCTTGACGGGCGCCTGGGCAGCTGCGGGGAGGTGGGGGAGGAGGTCAGATCTGTGAGGAAAGGCCCACTGGGCATGGGCCGTGCGGCTCTTGGTCCAGCCCAGGGCTGCTGCTGGTTCTCCCCTGAGCAGATGTGGGCCTTTGAGGCTTCCAGAGCTCTCTGCGCTGTGGCTGCCGGGCGGGACTCACCCGCAGGCTGGGTTTTTCCATCAGCCTCTCTGGGGAGATGGCTGGAGTGCCCTCTGCACAGAGGGACTGACTTCTCCACGGTGCTCTCCTCTCCCCAGCTTCTGGACAGGCGTGGCCCAGGGGGGACAATGGGGAGGAGGCAGTGCGGGGGACAATGGGGAGGAGGCAGTGCGGGGGACATGCTGGCCAGGGGCAGAGAGGCTGCCTAACCTCGCCCACCAAGCCTGGGACCCTCCCTCACCGCACCCCGACCCGCGCGGCACAGCCCTCCGAGCGACCTGAGACACCCCGCGAGTCTAAGAGCTTCTTCCTCAGTGCTCCCTGAGTGGGCTTCTGGCTCCAGGTGGACCCTGACTGTCCTCGTGGGGGCCCTCAGTGGTCACGAGTTTCTAAGCGTTCAGGGCCCGTCCACACAGCAGCACTCGATTCAGTAGCTTAGGCCAACTAGTGACGGGGCCACAGGCGTGATGGTCCAGAGAAGAAAACCAGGGACTCTCGTCTCTCCCTCTTGTTCCTCTTCCTCCTCCTTCTCTTCTCTTCCTGTTAAAATTGTTTTAATTGACAAAAATTATAGATATTTATCATGTACGACGCCATGATTTGAAATCTGTATCCATTGTGTAACGGCTCAATCCAGCGGATGCCCAGGCCTGAGCTCACATGCTTGTCACTTCCTGTGGCGAGAACGCTGAAAATCTGCTTTCTTAGTGCTTTTCCAGAATACAGCCCATTGTGACTAACTTCAGCTCCCGAGCACAGGGGATGTCCTGAGCTCATTCGTCCCGGCTGAGGCTCTGCGTCCTTTGACCAGCATCTCCGCAGCCACGGGCCGGCTCCCGACGACCCCCACTCTGCTCTCTGCGTCTAAGGGTTTGCCTTTTCAGCACTCCAGACACAGGTGCCATCCCGTGGGCTGCTATCTCTGTGCCTGGCTGACTTCACTCGGCAGAAATGTCCTTCAGACTCATGCGCGTTGTTGTCAGTGACAGGATTTCACTCTTTAAAGGCTGAATAGTATCCGCTGTGCGTTCGTGCCACGTTTTCTTCACCCGTGCGTCTGCTGGGGGGGTTTAGGTGGGTTCCACATCTTGGTGTTCGTGACTAGGGCTGCCAGAAGATGGGAGGGCAGACGTCTCTTCTAAATAGTGTCTTCTTTCTCTCCGGCTGCGTCCCCAGCAGTGGGATTGTAGTTCTGTTTTTCGTTTTCTGAGGAGCCTCGGTCCTGCTTTCCATGGCGGCTGTGCTAGCTGCACTCCCACGTGCACCAGGGTTTCTTTCTCCACACCCTCACCAACACTTGTGACGGTTTGTCTTTTTGGTGGTAGGAATCCCAACAGCTGTGAGATGATATCCATTCTGGTTTTAATTTGAATTCCTCTGAATGTTAGTGAGGCTCAACATTTGTTCATGTGCGTGTTGGCCATTTATAGGTCTCCTTTTAATAAATGTCTACCGAGATACTTTACCCATTTTTAAATTGAGTTGTTTTCTTACCACTGAGTTGTCTGAGTTCCTTATACATTTTGGTTACCAGTCACTTCTCAGTTGTAGGTTTGCAAATAATTTTCTCCCAGTCTATAGACCGTCTCTTCGCTGTTGACTGTTCCCTCTGCTGTGCAGAAGCCCTTTAGTTTGACATGATCCCATTTGTGTATTTTTGCTTTGGCTGCCTGAGCTTTTGGGGTCATGCCAAAAATCATTGCTCAGGCTAATGTCATGGAGTATCCCCCCAATATTTTTTTCTAGTGGATTTATCTGTTCAGCTAAACCTTTAGACCCCTCCCTTCCCTTCTCCTTCCCTCTCCTCCTTTCTTTCTTTTTTTTTTTTTTTTTTTT
>NW_016107653.1:2386571-2394059 GCF_001604975.1 Cebus imitator
CTCACTGCAACCTCTACCTCCCTGGTTCAAGCAATTCTTCTGGCCCTGAGGTCAGGAGTTTGAGAGCAGCCTGGCCAACATGACAAAATCCTGTCTCTACTAAAAATACAAAAATTAGCCGAGCATGGTGGTGCACACCTGTAATCCCAGCTACTCAGGAGGCTGTGGTCTGAGTAAGAGCACTTGGCCGTCCTCTCGGAGGCTGCGCAGGGGAAGCACCTCCACAAGCAGACAGGGGCCGTGGGGTGTGATCGGGCTCCAGGGCTGGCCGCCAATGCACTCAGCTCATTTAGTTGCTGAGTTGCCACTGCCCATGAGAAGGGCGGAGGGGGACGAATGCAGGTGTCTGGCTCAGGGAGTGGCTACCCTCACGGTTCTCACGGGAGGCTCTGGCCCATCTCCCTGCATCTGATCGGCCACCCCAAGCCCCGGGGCTAGGAGCGTTTACGGACGGGAATGTCACGTTTCTGTACCTGCAGAGTGGAGGCAGATCCTGGCCCAGGGTGAGGGCACTGTGACCGCCCATCCAGGCAGGGGCCACCATGGCTGTGCCATACCTTTGGCAGAGCTTGACCACACCCCAGAGGGTGGGTGAGGGACAGCCATTCTGCCTGTGGGTGTACCCACCTCACTGCACTTCTCCTAACACTTGCCACCCTGCTCAGAGAGGGTCAGGCATGTACCTGGGTTCTCTGGAACACGGAACCCCTCCCCGGCCACGTGGCCATCTCAGGCAGTTCAGCCACAAGCCTCGGACTTCTCAGATAAACTTCCTGCAGAGGACTCTCTTTCCTCCACCATTCTGGGGTGGCAGGCAGGGTGAGGGGGAGAAGCAGGCTGGCTACCAGGACTCAGCACTTGGAGATAGCCAGGCCTGGGGGAGGCGAGGGTCACGGGGAGGGGCCGCTGCCGCCCGAGTGACTGGTGAGTCCACACGCTGGGCCGCCTTGGCACGGTGGCTCCCTGTGAGGCTGCGCACGTGTCCACGCCTCAGCTCAGCGGTGTGGAGCTGGGTCCAATGGGCCAGGGAGTCCTGGAGCTGGCCTGCGTCCGCTCTGGGAGTCTGTGGCTGTTTGGCATCTGCTGGCCCGCAGGCCGGGGCTGACTGGAGGTAGGGGTTTGTTAGAGGCAGTTCAACGTCCCTTTCCTTACCCAACATGTGACTTGGAGACTTAGACAAGGAGTTGTGAAGGGTTGCCTCGAGGAGGCAGGTGAGGAATGAGCAGGTAGGTGGGGTGGGGTGTGCAGGGAAAGGGCTTCTCACCTGTGTTCCTGGTGGCAGCTGGGATTCTGCTTGCCTTGGAGGGGCTGCCCTCTGCTTGGGATGGTGTTTGGGGTGGTGTGGTGGACACTGAGGGGGACTGTGCCTTCCAAGACTCTGAAATCCAAGGAGCAGTGTGGGTGAGGGTGAGGGCAGAGGGCACGCGGGTTCCAGGGGTGGGGTTGTGGACAGGAAGAGGGGGCATGGCAGCCAGGGGGGCAGAAGGGAGGGGTGCAGCATGGGGTGGGAGCTTGGTTGTGGGGGGCCCCTGCTCGACAACCACCTTTGCTGAGCAAGCTGCCTCCATGCAGTTGGGGGAAGGGTCTGGAAGGAAAAGGATCTGAATGTTGGGAGATGGGGCTGCAGAGAGAGGGAGCAGAGGGGCCAAGGGAGAGGGACTGAGCGGGGAGGGCCAGTGGGGGTACAAACAGTGGGAGGAGAGGGGAGTTGGGGCCGCCTCACGGCCCAGTCCTTGCTTCTGTCCTTGTGGTCAGGCCCTGAGTGGAAGGTGTGGGGGTCCTGGGGCCTTTCTGGGTGATCACCAGGGCGACCTACCCGGCTGGCGGAAGGTCTTCTCCGTGCTGTTGTTGCTGGGGACATGCCAGACGACACATTTGTACTTGCTTTGGTGCTGCAGGGGGACAGGGGTGGAGAGCTGGCTGCTGGTCGTGTAGCTCTCCGCTTTTCCTTGTACCTCAGGGAAGCTCCTCTGCAGCTGGATCTGTGTCCCCAGGTACCAGGTGACATTCACGGGCTTCGGGTTGTACCCAGTTATTAAGCAGGCCAGGGCCACGGAGCTGTCATTCTTCGGGAGCTGGCACGCTGATGTGATGGGGAACACGTCCGGAGACCGGGTAGACCCTGGAAGACAGACACAGCAGGAGTCTGAGGCTGGAGGCTCTCAGGGTGAGGGGCAAGGCAGGGGACCCTGGCAGCAGGCAGGTGGGGGAGCTAGGGAAAAGGGGTCCAGGAGGGCTGGGCTGAGTGGCCTGCTGCCGCTCCTGTGCTGTGAGTCAGAATAACTGAGTGGGACCCGTGGCCTTGCGGTCACTGCGCTGCTGTTGCCAGAGCCCCTGGAAGGGAGGGGTCTTTCCTCCAGAGGCTTTGGTGCCCCTCTGGCCACTCCTGGGCCCTCCACCTTCCCTGTTGCCCCCCATCTCTCTGGGAACCACTTCCCTTGGGCCCCTGAGGAGAGGAGGGGCACTCAAGCTGGGGAGCAGAGGGCCTAGGAGCTGTGGGAGCTGTGTGGCCCCACTGCCCAGGTCCCCAGCCACTGGTCCTCAGCTGCCCTGCAGGGAGCATGGGGTGCCATAGCCCTGCAGAAGGCCCTGTGTCTGGCCCTCTGAGTGGCTTAGGAGGAGCTGGTGGGATTGGCTTCTCCTGTCCCTGATGCCTGGCCCAGGGGCTCTGGTGCTGGGACAAGCCCATGAGCTGGCCTGGCCCCTTGTAAGGGCTGTCACTCGTGATCAGCAGGCTGTAGGGGTGGCAGGTCCCAGAATGTGTGGCTCCCTGCTGGGCCTGGATCTCAGACTCCCTTTCCTGGAGACCTGGGTGCCCAGGGAGAAAGGCAGGAGGGTGGGGCCACCGCCACACCGGATGACCTCGTGTACCAGGCGGAAGACAGGAACGCCTGGTCCCACCTGAGCAGGACAGTCAGTGTGGGGGTGGGAGACGGGGTGGAGGCAGCGGTGACTGAGCTCTCCCTCATCAGCAACCTCCACTCTCAAAAGCGTCCCACTCCAGGAGTATTGAATTGATATTAGACACTGGCTCATACTCTCCCCAGTGAAAAGTTCTTGGCTCAGCAATGATCTCAATTAGGAATGGGCACACTTTCTTTTAAAGGGCCTGCAATCCTGAGCGAGTGCAGGGTCCTTGCTGGGTGCCTGGTGGCCCCAGGTGCCCCATCTTTGTCTAATGGAGGCCTTTTCTGTGCTCCCTCTGCCTCCTCCTCTGTCTTTCCATCCCCACACTGACTGTCCCTGCTCAGGGGGGCCAGGTGTTCCCTTCTTTCGCCTGGTACATGAGGGCATCTGGTGCGGTGGCCCCATCCTGCCCTTTTCCCTTGGGGCAGAACCTGCCGCCCTGCTTTCCCAGACACTAGGTGACCCAGCCCTTCCCCCATTTACATCCTTCCCTTGGATTTTCTAAGTAGGATTGTCAGCCCTCCACATCCTCGGCGGTATGCATGGCTCCCCTCAGAATCTCCCACCCCAACAGCACGTCGTTAATTCCCTTCCTCCAGCCACCTCCTGGACCTCTCTGGGCTGTTTTCACTTTTCCCTGAGGTGCTGGGATGTCAGCCCAGCCAGGCCTCCCTCTGCAGCACCACTGGTGAGACACTGGGGATGGGGCTTGTTATGGGTTGAGTTGTGTCTCCAAATAAGTGGATATGTTGAAGCTCTGACCCGTAGGATCTCAGAATGTGCCCTTGTTTGGAAGTAGAGTTTTGCAGATGTCATCAAGTGAAGATGAGGTCACTCTGGAGTAGGGTGAGCCTCCGATCCAATGTGGCTGGTGTCTGTATGCAAAGGGGAAGTCTAGACGCAGACACGCACACGGGCAGAATGCTATATGGAGGTGAAGACCGGGACAGAGGAGCAGTTTCTGAAAGCCAAGGAATACCAGAGATTCCCAGCAAACCAACAAAAGCCAGGACAGATGCCTGGAACAGGTTCTCCCTGCCAACCCAGAGGAGCCAACCCTGCCCACGGCTTGATCTCAGACACCTGGCCTCCAGAACTGGGAGAGAATACATTTCTGTTGTTTGAGCCATGCGGCTGTGGTACTTTGTTACAATAGCTCATAAGAAACTAACACAGATTTTAGCTTTAGAAGTGGGGTGCTGATTTAATTGATACCTAAAACTGTGGAAGTGAATTTGGGACAGGGTTATGCGTAGAGGCAAGAAGAGTTTTGAGGTGCATGTTAGAAAAAACCTAGATTTCCTTGAAGATTACTGGTAGAAATTTGGACATTCAAGATGATCCCGGGGGGGCTTAGAAGGAGGAGAGCTGTAGAGAAAACTCCTGTCATCTTAGAGAATACATAAATTGTCATGAACAGAATGTTGCTAGAAATATGAATGTTAAAGGTGCCTCTGGTGAGGCCCCAGAGAGAAATAAGGAACATGTTATTGAAAACTGGAGGAAAGGAGATCCTTGTGATAAAGTGGCAAAGCACTTGGTTGAATCGCATTCTCTTCGTGGTAAGTAAGACTTACAGGTGGTGAACTTGGATGTTTGGCTGAGGAGATTTCTAAGAAAAGTGTGGAAGGCACAACCTGATTTCTCCTGACTGCTTATAGTAACATGTGAGAGGAGACAGGTTCATTGAAGAAGGAAGTGTTCAGTAAACAGGACCTACAACTTGAACAGCTGGAAAATCCTCTGCCTATCCAATAGTGTGCTCTGGTTGGAAAGTTCTCCACCTGTCCAGGAGTGTTCTTGGGAAAGAAGGCCAAGGAGGTATCTGGGCAACCATTTGTGAAAGAGAATGGATATGTGACTTGTGGATCCAATCAACCATCTCAGCAGAAACCAGGAGTACTTCGCAATCTGAGTCTGGGCCGCCTGCTGCTGTGGCCCCTGTCCTGGGCACATGGCCTTAAAAGCTCCTGTGCTGGCCCAGGTCTCTTTCCCATGGCTCCCTTTGGAATTGGGATCCCCCCTTGAGAGGCCCATGTAGCACGAAAGGTTTGAAAGAGAAACAAAATCCCTCATGAGAAAACCGTTTCATGGATAAAATGTGCATGTTTATTTCAGGGCAACAAGCGTATACACAGCAAAGCAGCGTGGGTAGAGCCAACGTGGTGACCTGCTCGCCAGCCAGCCCCTGCCCGTCTAGAAGGAAGCCTGTGTTGAAGCACACAGCTGGAGGCCGGGTGGGAAGAGAAACACTCGCCAAGGGTCACGAGGGCGGGGACCCCAGGTCTGGAGCAGCACCCTTGCGTTCCTCTCTGGTCTCTGACGTTCTTCGTTCTTTGGTTGGGATCATTTTACCTGCGGGCAACAGAGACAGTGTGAAGCACTTTCCCCCTGGTTGGGAAGGGAGTCAGGCAGAAGTGACCCAGCGGGTTGGTGGGAGCTTCCATGATGAACATCCAGCCCCGGCTGCTCACTGGGCCCCACGCCCCCCGTGCCCTGTCTGTTCTACCTTGAACAGGGTGACGGTGGTACTGTAGAAGAGGCTCAGGAGGAAGAGGACGATGAAGGTGGAGGCGGTGGCCCACAGGTTCTCAAAGCCCTCCTCGTCGGCGCTCACCTCCCCCTCTGCAGGGGACACAGCACAGGAGGGGGTAGGGTCAGGCTGGGGTGGCACCCAGCAGCACCAGGCCCTGGGGCCCCTCCTCTAAGCCCACCCTTGGCCCCTAGGCTGTGCTGCGCCCAGGGGTGGGGAGAGCCAGTGGAGGGGTTCAGGCACTGTCCAAGGCATGGGCTGGGTCCCCAACAGCCTGATGCAGGGTGGCACAGGCTGAGGCTGGACAGGGAAGGGACCCCCCGGTCTTGTCCCAGGAGCCCTGGAGTGGCTGAGATAGTGCAGGCAGCACACAGACACAAGGCCGGGGCTGGAGATCGGGGCCAGCGGAGCGACGGCCAGCAAGTCCTGACTCTCCTGCAGGGGAAGCAGGGGGTGTGGTCCTGCCCTGTGCTGTGGGGCTACGCAGGCAGGAGGCCTGAGCTGGGAGGTGCCCGCTCCTCACCTCCTCGCCTCCTCCTCAGGGCCCTGGCTCTCCAGCTCCCCTTGGAGCAGATTCTGCATCCTGGCTGGCTTGTCCTAAACTGTCAAGACCCAGACAGAGACCTGAGCTCCATAGTGGGATGAGGACATTTGTGGGTGCTGCATCCCCTGCACAGACAGGCCCTTGGGGGACACCTAGAGCCCAGGACCCCAAAGGGCCAAGAGTGTGTGTGGGGACTCAGAGGTGGCCCCAGTTAGGGATAGCACTGTCTGTTGGGTGTGGAGACCTGACTTGGGTCCCTGCCTTCCCTGCCTGGGCTCCGACCTCCCTGGGCTGCTGCAGTGGGACCTGGCTTGCTCCCTGCTCTGGGCTGGGGCAGGTGGTGTGCGCAGGGCAGCCTTGCACCAGCTCATCTCCCAAGGCCTCCCGCTAAGAGGAGCAGCCGCCGGGTAGCCATCCTGCCCCTGGACACATGTCCAGTCACTGCCTGAGCACATGGCACGGGCCCTGGTTCTGCTCCCGAGCACATGTGGGGGCCATCTGCTGCCTTCCTCAAGAGCCTGGCCTCAGGGGGGTCACACATGTGGGAGCCATCTGCTGCTTTCCTCAAGAGCCTGGCCTCAGTGGTTCACACATGTGGGAGCCACCTGCTGCTTTCTTCAAGAGCCTGGCATTGGGAGGGTCACACTATCCCTGGTGCCACCGCTCCCCAGGCAGAGTCCAAGCTGTGTGCCATGGTGGCACCTCCAAGCAGAGACAGAAGGAGAAGCAGAGCCAGGGCCCGAAGCCCCCGGGGGGCCAGGACAGCGCGGGAAGCAGAGTGCTGCGGGGACAGAGCATCCAACAGGGCAGCAGGACAACGTGGGCGGGGCTGGCCGGCATGGGTTTGTGTGTGTGTGGGTGTGTGCATGACTGTGTGCGCATGTCCATCTATCTGTTGTGTGTCTTTGTGTAGATGTGCGGGTGTCTACATGTTTGCATATGTGCATGTTCCTCTGTGTCTGTGTCAGTGTGTGTGTGTGTGTGTGCACATGTCCATGTTCTTGTGTCTGTTTTTGTGTGTGCATGTACCTGTTTGTGAATGTGTGTGTGTCTGTGCCTGTCTGTGGGTGTATGCCTCTGTGCTAGTGTGTCTGTGTGTGTGCATGTCCTGCATGTGTGTGTTCATGTGTATGTGTCCATGATGTGTGTCCATGTGTGTCCATGTGTGTCTCTGTGTGTGTCCATGTGTGTCTCTATGTGTCCATGATGTATCTGTGTGTCTGTGTGTCCATGATGTGTGTCATGTGTGTATCATGTGTGTCTCTGTGTTTCCATGATGTGTGTGTCCATGTGTCCATGTGTCCATGATGTGTATGTCCGTCTGTGTGTCCATGTGTGTGTCCATGTGTGTGTCCGTGTATGTGTCCTTGTGTGCCTGTAGACAACGTGTGCCATCTTTGTGTGCCTGGGCATGTTTGCACGTGTGTCCGTGTGTCTGTGTGTCCATATTTCTGTGTTTATGTGTGTGTGTCTCCATGGGTTAGCACGTCTCTGTCCTTGTATC
>NW_016107653.1:2394454-2398487 GCF_001604975.1 Cebus imitator
GTCTCTGTCCCTGTATCTGTGTGTGTCCATGTTTCTGTGTGTGTGTGCCCATGGGTTAGCACATCTCTGTGTGTTCCTGTGTGTCTGTGTGTGTCCATGTCTGTCCACGTGTGTCCACACATGTGCATGTGTGCTGCCTGTGTTCATGTGGCCTTGCTCTCAGCCCTGTTTCAAGAAGCAGTAGGAGGAATGGCGAGTGTGAGATCAGCCTGCGGTGAGCATCTGCAGGGTGTTCAGAGCTTCCAGAAGCCACTGGGGCACGCAGGTGGGTGAGGCGGGGTGGGGGCTGTGGAGGAAGGTGGTCTGCAGAGGAAGTGCAGCAGGCCAGAGCATCGCGCACTCAGGACCAGTATCTTTTGAATGGATCTTTTTATTTCTAGTTTTTTAAGATGCAACATCTCACCCCATTGACATGGTTAGTTTGCACGCACACACAGAGCGGCCAGCCGCCCCGAGCCCGTGGGCAGGCCGGCAGGGTCAGTAGCAGGTGCCAGCCGTGTCGGACATGACTAGGGACACGTTGTACAGGGTGGGTTTACCGGTGGACTTGTCCACGGTCCTCTCGGTGACCCTGTTGGGCAGGGCCTCATGGCCCACGACACAGGCGTAGCTCTCCCCTGCATTCCAGTCCTCCTCGGACACTGTCAGGGTGCTGTAGGCGAAGTACAGGCCTGGGGTCTGGGGCTCGGGCACTGGGGCGCTGGTCACGTACTTCTCCTGGGGCAGAGGCTGCCCTCTCTGCATCCACTGCACGAAGATGTCCGCGGGAGAGAAGCCGGTCACCAGGCAGGTGACGGTTGCCCACTCCCGCAGGCTCAGCTGCTCCCGGGCCGGCGGCAGCAAGTAGACGTCGGGCCTGTGCAGGGCCGCCCCTGTGGGCAGAGAGGTGGTGAGTAAGGGCCTGAGGGGCGCTCTTCACTATGCCCCTCAGGCTGAGGGAGGGTGCTGTGGAGTGCAGGACCGGGGCCTGGACAGGGGCCTACCCTTGGGCCTGGAGATGCTCTGCTTCAGCGGTGAGGGCAGGTCCGTGTGCGTCACGGTGCAGGTGAACCTCTCCCCGGAGTTCCACTCGTCCTCACAGATGCTGGCCACACCTGTGGCGCTGAAGGTGCCATTGGGGTGGCTCTCAGAGATGTTGGTGTGGGTCTTCAGAACTTCGCCGTCCTGGCGGGTCCAGGAGATGGTCACACTGTCGTAGGTGGCCAGGTCTGTGACCAGGCAGGTCAACTTTGTGGACTTGGTGAGGAAAATGCTGGCAAAGGATGGAGGGATGGCAAAGACGCGGATGCCCGTGGCTGGATCTGGAGTCAAGAGAAAGGTGTCAGAGGTGGAGCAGGTGTGGATGCGAGTGGAGGCATGGCTCCCACCCAGAGACTAGCACCTGCCTCTGCCCAGCCCAGGGGCCCTGTGCCCGAGCCCCTGCCCTTGACTGCTCTGGGAAGCCAAGGCTCAGGGAGCAGGTGGCTGCGTCCGGGGTGGCGAATGCCAGACCCGAGTGGACCCCCGTGTGTCCGTGGGCGCTGCCCTTGGGGACAGGGTACTCACTGGTGCCGCACGCGGAGGACACGTTCTTCTCGAAGGCCAGGCCGCTGTGATCCACGCGGCAGGTGAACACGCTCTGGCTGAGCCAGTCTTTCTCGGCAACGGTCAGCGTGCTGGTCACCTTGAAGGTCGTGGGCCCAGACTGTTTGGCCTCAGCCTCCACCTGGCTGGTGGTGAAGCCAGACTCCAGCTTCTTCCCCTCCTGCAGCCAGGACACCTCGATATGCCGGGGGCTGAAGCCCGTGGCCTGGCAGATGAGCTTGGAGGTGCGGGGGTTGCCGGCGAAGGCGTCGCGGGGTGGGATGAAGACACTCACGCTGGGCGGCAGCTCTATGAGCACTGCAGCGAGGGACACGGGTCAGCCGGGGCCCACTCCCACCCTTCCCACACCCGCTCTGCCCGGGGCTGGGGGGAGCCCGGCCCTCACCTGGAAGAGGCACGTTCTTTTCCTGGCTGCCTTTAGGGTGCTGGACTTTGCACACCACGTGGTTGTCCGTGCCCTGCATGAGGTCCCTGGAAGGCAGCAGCACCTGCGAGGTGGCCATGTACTTGCCCTCTCTCAGGAGTGATTGGAAGCGTTGGATGCTGCTGATGTCAGAGTTGTTCTTGTATTTCCAGGAGAAAGTGATGGAGTCGGGCAGGAAGTCCCGCGCCAGGCAGCCAACGGACACTGTGCTCGTATCCAACAGGGCATTCTCACAGGAGACGAGGGGGAAGAGGGCTGGGGCGGACACAGTCCCTGAGGACCCGCAGGACAAAACAGAAAGGGAGGGGTGAGGCGCGGTCTCCTGGCGCCCTGTCTGTTGCGGCCGAGCGGCGTTCTGAGTGGCTTCTCCCTACTTGCATCCCATGGTGGCTGCCCCACCAAGGCCGAGCCCACCTGCAGGCCTCCAGAGCCCAGATGGCCACGGCTAACAGGGTGGTGGGGCCGTGGCAAGGCCTGGGATCCTTGTCCAAGGCTGCTGGGGCTGCACGCCTCAGCCTGTCCTGCTGCAGGGCCCAGCGCTGACCACCAGGGCCAACCTAGGGTCTTCTGGAGCAGGCCTAGCCACACCTGCCACCATTCATCTGGCTGCCCTGCCGTGCCCGAGGCCTGCCTGCCCTTGGCTCCCTGCGCAGAATGGCTGAGGGCTCAGGCTTGGGCAGACCAGGCCTGCTTTCCCCTGAGGCATCAGCAGAGAGGCGCTGCACACTCAACTCCCAGCACACACAGCTGGAGGGCCCAGGCTGCATTCCTGAATGTGAAGCCTGGAGCCACACAACACACAGGCAGCCAACAGGGAGCGGGTGCCCCACCCAGCCTCTGCTGCCCGAGCACAGTCACACTCCAGCTACCCTGAAGTCTCCCCACGCAGACAACCCAGTCCTGGGGGTGGGTGTAGGGAGGGCGGGAGTGATGGGGAATGCAGTGTGGACTCAGCTGAGGCTATCCACCTAAGTCCAACAAGACCATGAAGACTGGCCCAGTGCCATGTCCTCCAGTTCATCCAGCCCAGACCAGCTCAGCAAAGCCAAGCTCACCCAGCTCAACACAGATGAACTCAGGTCAGTTAACCTCAGCCCTGCTGAGCTCAGATAATCTAAGACCATCTCGGCTCAATGCAGCCAAGCCCAGCACAGCTAAGCCCGGTTCAGCACAGCTTAGTTCAGCCCAGAACAGCTCAACCCAGCTCAGCCCTGCCCAGCCCAGGTCAGCTCAACTCAACTAAACCAAGCCTAGCTCAGCTTAGGTTAGGTTAGGTCAGCCAAGCCCAGCTCAGCCCAGCTCAGCCTCGCTTAGCCAAGCTCAGCTCAACCCAACCCGGCTCAGCTCAGCCCAGCTCATCTCAGCCCAGCCCACCTCAGCTCAGCCCAGCCCAGCCCAGCTCAGCTCAGCTCAGCTCAGCTCAGCTCAGCTCAACCTAACCCAGCTCAGCTCAGCTGGGCTCAGCCCAGCTCAGCCCGGCTCAGCCCAGCTCAGCCCAGCCCAGCTCAGCTCAGCTCAGCTCAGCTCAACCTAACCCAGCTCAGCTCAGCTCGGCTCAGCCCAGCTCAGCCAAGCTCAGCTCAACCCAACCTGGCTCGGCTCAGCCCAGCCCAGCCCAGCCCGGCTCAGCTCAGCACAGCTCAACCCAACCCAGCCCAGCTCGTCCCAGCTCAGCTCAACCCAGCCCAGCCCAGCTCAGCTCAGCTCAGTCCAGCTCAGCTCAACCCAACCCGGCTCGACTCAGCCCAGCTCAGCCCAGCCCAGCCCAGCCCAGCTCAGCTCAGCTTAGCTCAGCTCAGCTCAACCCATCCCAGCTCATCCCAGGTCAGCTCAGCTTAGCTCAGCTTAGCACAGCCCAGCCCAGCTCATCCCAGCTCAGCTCAACCCACCCCAGCTCATCTCAGCTTAGCACAGCCCAGCCCAGCTCATCCCAGCTCAGCTCAACCCACCCCAGCTCATCTCAGCTCAGCCTAGCCCAGCCCAGCTCAGCTCAGCCCAGCCCAGCTCAGCCCATCCCAGCTCAGC
>NW_016107653.1:2399691-2426230 GCF_001604975.1 Cebus imitator
CCCAGCTCAGCCCGGCTCAGCACAGCCCAGCTCAGCCCAGCTCTGCTCAGCCCAGCTCAGCCCATCCCAGCTCAGCCCAGCCCAGCTCAGCCAGCTCAGCTTGGCTCAGCTTGGCTCGGCTCAGCTCAGCCCAGCCCCGCTCAGCCTGGCTCAGCTTAACCCAACCCGGCCCAGGTCAACCAAGCCCAGCCCAGCTTAGCCCATCCCAGCTCAGCCCAGCTCAGCTCAGCCCATCCCAGCTCAGCTCAGCCCAACCCAGCTCAGCTCAGCACAGCGCAGCTTAGCTCAGCTCAACCCAACCCAGCTCAGCTCAGCACAGCTCAGCTCAACCTAACCCAGGTCAGCTCAGCTCAGCTCAGCTCACCTCAGCTCGGCTCAGCTCAACCCAGCTTGGCCCAGCTCGGCCCAGCCTGGCCCAGCTCAGCTCAGCTCAGCCTGGCTCATCCTGGTTCAGCTCGGCTCATCCTGGTTCAGCTCATCTCAACCCAGCTCAGCCCAGGTCTGCCCAACTCAGTCCAGCTCAGCTCAGCCCAGCCCACCCCAGCTTGTCCCAGCTCAGCCCAGCACACCCCACTTAAGCCCAGTTCAGCTCAGGTCAGCTCAACAACTCAGCCCAGTCCAGCCCAGCTCAGCCCGGCTCAGCTCAGCCCAGCCCAGCCTTGTTTAGTCTAGGTTAGCTCATGTCAGTTTTACCCATCCTAGTCCATTTCTGAAAGCTGATGGAGTTGTCAGAAACGGTCAGCCTGCCAGACCTGCTTGCCTCAGCTAAAGCCATCTCATTGCCGAGCTCCTGCACAGCTGGGCTGGCTTCCATCTTTTGTCTCCCTCTACTTGATAGGCCAATTTCCTGCAGTCCTGCCCCAGCACCACCTGGGTTTTGTTTCCAAAGCAGTACCAAGCAAGACCACCCTCCGCTACCTGGGTGGAATATTTCTTTGCTTCTTTAAAGTCATTAAAACATCTTGAGAATTAGACCAGAACTTAGGAGCTTGTACTGTGATAAAAATGAGCAGCTCCCCTTGTTCTAGAAGCGGCAGTACAGCCTCTGCACCGAGTGCTCAGAGCCTCCACCCTTCTGGAGCATCTCCTCCCTCCTGAGTCTGAAATAAGCCCCTACCTTAACATTCCCTCTAGATAACAGTCATCATTGGAAACAACCCAGAAATGCATTTTTATCTGAATTTGCCACTTAAAATTCTGCCATTTATCATAAATTGCTTTGGAAGGCATGAACTACTTTCAAGGGCGCGATGATGACCTACAGTCTGTGACTTAAACAAGGGCGATGCCAGTGAGGCTTGGCATATTCTCCAGCGCCATGAACCAGGCCGGCGCCATCCATGGGCTGCAAAGCAGCTCATGCGACCTTTCCTCGAAATGGGCTTCAGAGAAAGTTAAATGGGAGTGACCCAGATAACGGTCACTCAAAAGACTCACACAAATGAGTCTCTTGCTCTTCATCAAGCACTGAAGACCGATTCCCCCACTGGTGGAAATAAGACATCAAATACGAAGTTTGCAGAGAAGCAGGTGTGGCAGCGCTGGCTGCCTGTCTCTTACCGTGTCGGGGGTCTGGTCACTTCGAGCCGTGCAAGGCTTTGGCATGGAATAATTCCTCCGAGTCAGTTAACAAGGGCTGGGTCCCGAGCAGCATGCATAAGCCATGCATCCTGGCTCTGGGAGGTCACCTGGCGGCCACCCTCCCAAAGCCTCGATAGGCCACTCCTGCTGAGGCCAAACCCGGGATTCCAAACAGAACCTGTCCTTCTGTATGACTGAGTTTTCTCTTAATCCACCAACTAACATGTTCAACTGAAATAATTCAGGATAATTATGCACATTTCACCTAAAACTTACCCTAAAATGAGTAGCTGAAAAGTGGTCTTGAAAAATACTAAAATGAAAGCCACTTTATCAGAATATCAAAGTGTTTCTCCTTAATCACAAAGAGAAAACAGGTTAACCTAAAAAAAATTGTGAGCGCAGTCATTATAAAAATAATGTTCCGAGATATTGAAAAAAGTCTCAGATTAATTATCACATGAAGGGATAATAAACTAATTTGAAAAGTTTTTTGAATATAGTCATAAGTTCTTCCTAAGACTGTTAAATTTATTAAACATCTTACTTTGAAAATGAATGCAGTTTAGAAGTTGGTATGCTGTTTGCACAAACTAGAGTTCATAAGCTAAGACTGGAAATTAAGTTTGGACAGTTAAAAAAAGAACCTTTCCAGTTTCGGTCAGCCTCACCTTATTTTAGAAACGCAAATGGCCCAGGTGTTGTTTTGCCCATGGAGCACTTTCAGATCTGGGCCTGGCAAAACCACGGCGTCACACCCAGAAGTGACAGATTTACCAAATGTGTTTTTTCGCTTCCTAAAATAGACTCTTGCGGTGACCTGCTTCCTGCCACCTGCTGTGGGTACCCGAGACCCTCATGCAGCCATCTTGGCTCTAACTCAGCGTCGGCTCCCAGCTTCACTAATTAATTAAAAAAATAAACTTGATTTATGATTGTCAAAACTCAGTCCTGCGCGGGGCTGACAGCACTGTGCTAGTATTTCTTAGCTGAACTTGCTCTGGCCTCAGTTCCAGAGAGAGATGGCTCAGGGGTGTTAATCGAATGATAAGAATTTAAAATACTTGCACAGTTAAAAAAATTAATATACTTGAAAAGCTGTCACATTTTTAAGTCAGAATTTTCTTAAACCATTTTTCCCAGGAGCCATTTCAAACATATCCTGTCTTTTAACATTTAGTAAGCACGCCTCTTAAGATGAAGAATCCTTTGCTCTTGGAAACTCAGGCGGCCCCCCTAAGTCCTTGTCAGATCAGCAGCCGCCCTTTCTGGGCTGCCCCTGCCCCGACCCTGCTCTCATCAAGACCACGGCTACGTGTCCCTCCTGGCTGGATTCACCCACTCTCACACCTCTCTTTCCAGCCAATAAAGAATTTAAGCTGCATCTTAAATTGGCTGGAGATAAAGAATTTATCTGTTTATCTCTCACACAACGAACCTCGGCATTCTAAAGAAAATATGTCGCTATTGGCTGTGTGTGCCACGACCTTGCAGTCCTGCCGACACCGCTCCCTCCTGAGACACTCTCCTCAGCCATCACTAAGACCCCAGCACCTCGGCAGGGGCCCCCACAGTGGCCCTCCAGCCATGGAGCCCTGGTTTGCTCTGGCTTCTCATCCAAAAGTGGCTCCCCAAGCCCCCAGGCTCAGTTACTCCATCAAATGCACCCAACATAAGACTCATTTTCCAAAGGCATCAGAAAATCCACAGAGGCTCCGAGACCCCCTAGGCCCCCCAGTGCCTGTCCCCTCCTGGCCAGCCCACCCAGGTCCCCTTGGAAATTGTCCTGAGGACCAGCCTACAATGCTCAGAAAACCCCACAGGCACTAGCAGAAAACAGAGACCCTAGAGTGGCCATTCTTACCTGAGGAGACGGTGACCTTGGTCCCTTGGCCCCAGAGATCCATACCGTAGTAATCACAATGGCAGAATGTGCATCCTCACCCCACAAAAACCCTGGGTGCCGGCTCACATTGCTCGCAGCCACCCAGAGACCCTCTGTCTCCAGGTATCACATGGAAGCCACCTGTCCATGCCCCTGTCCTGACCCTTCTCATGGAACCCTCTGCTGGCCTCCCACAGACCCCACATTCCAGCCTGACCCCTCAGAAGCCAGACCCCTGTGGCCTGGGAAGTCCGAGTGCAAGCAGACGGCTCCTAAGTTGTTCCAGGAGTCCAAACACTCTGGGGGCGCCTGTCCCAGACAGCAGGTGCCTTGGAACAGGACAGAGCCCTGTCCCACAACCAACACGACAGCCCCTGGCAATGCTCCAGATGAAGCCAAGAGTGGCCACCCCAGACCAGACAAAGGGGCGCCCCGGCCCCCGACGCCTGTGGCCAAGCCTGGGGAAGGGGAGGCTGGGTTCCCATTGGAAGGATCCCTCTCCCCGTCTTTCCTTCCTGACCTCCAAAATGTCTCCAAGACTATGACCCTGAGTCTCCCTAAGTGGACTCAGAGTGAGGGGGGGTGAGGACTCACCTGAAGTGATGGTGACCAGGGTGACCTGGCCCCAGGAGGCTAACCAGCTGTCACATTGTGACAGCAATGCCAGGACCCCGGCAAGAACCGATCCCCGGCTAAGTATCCAGGACCCTCTCAGACTGAGCCCAGGGAGGGCCCAGGGTGGCCCTGACCACGGAGAGACCCCATTGCCGGGCCCAGGAGGAGGAAGCGTCTGGAGCTCTCGACCTTTGTCGGAGCGGCCGCTGTGGCCTGGGGCATTCTCCTGAGCCCCCAAGGCTGCTCCCAGGCTTTCTTGGCATAAGACCAAGACACACTCATTTTCCCCCAAAATGCAGCACAACCCCAGAGAAGAGTTAAAGCAGGGGAGAGGTTGTGAGGACTCACCTGAGGAGACGGTGACCAGGGTCCCCTGGCCCCAGTATTCAAAGTAGTCACATTGTGAGAGGCCCCGTTAAGAGGTGTGCAAAAACCCGACTCTCCACCTGTCCCGGGCTGGGCAGCCAGCCCTGTGTCCCAAGGTCACCCTGTCCCAGCACAAGCATGACTCTGCCCACCCTTCACCCCAGGAGCAGAGTCCTGACCCCCTAAGAAAGGCCATCTGCTGAACGTGGCTCAGGTAGCCCCAGAAGGAGCCCCGGAGAGCCCCACACGGCCCTGCACAGACCCAGGAGCCCCTGGATATTAATCTCTCAGCTCCAGGAGAGAGGAGCTGTGCCCAGAGCAAGGAGGCAGAAGGAAAGCGGTCTTACCTGAAGAGACGGTGACCACGGTCCCTTGGCCCCATGCATCTAAAGCATCACACAGGGACACAGTCCCTGTTCCTGCCCAGACACAAACCCCTGCCTGCAGGACGCTCAAATGGGTCACTTTGCGCAAGCATGGAGCAGAGGCGGCCGGCGCTCCTGTCCCCAGCCACACAGACCCTGGCTGAGACGGAGGGGAAGTCACCCAGGGAGACGGTGGCTGGGGCACCCTGGCCCTAGCGCTCCAAGCACTGGAAGCTGCACTGAAGCGTTGGCCAGGTCCGGGCACATGGACAGCCAGCACCCAGCCTTGGCCCTGGCTCTGCCCACAGCTTCTCCTTCCCGGCCAGCCCTGTCCCTGCCCTCAGCCTGCTTGCCACCTGTGGTGGGACCCTGCCTGTCTTTGGGGGCTCCAGCTGGCCCCAGGGCTAAGTGACAGCAGTGGTCTGGCGTGCAGCCTGTGGCTGAGACCCCAGGGATGGCACCTTTGTGGCCTCAGGCCAGACTCGGACTGGCCGCAGACCCCAGGGACCTGGCCTGGTGCCCAGACAGAGAAAATGGGGAAGTGGCTGCAGGGGGACTCACCTGAGGAGACAGTGACCAGGGTGCCCGAGCCCCAGACGTCGAAGTACCAGTAGCACAGCGTCTGCCCTCCTGCTTCTCCCACACAAAAACATGCCCTCTACTCTCCCGCTGACCCCTCGCTGAGTGCCTGTCCTCAGGTCTGAGGCCAAAGCCCTTGCCTGGCCCAGCGCACCTGGATCCCCACCATCCCCAGACAGCAGAGTCACCCGAGGAGATGGTGACCCGGGTGCTGGGGCCCCAGGAGTCCAAGTAATCAGGCATGGTGAGCCCGCCCTGAGCCCGGGGCTGCAGGAACCCAACAAGGGGTCCCTGGGGACATGGTTTTTGTAGAGCTGCCAATCACTATGACCCCAGTTAGCACAGTGGCTCCCAGCTCAGCCAAAACCCCGTGGCTGGTAGGGGCCCTGCGGGGCCGGGGGGCGGGCCTGGCTGTGGCCCCCAGCTCAGGTTGGGGTCTGGGGCCCCTAGCACCTTCGCCAGTGCTCTCCCCACCACTGTCAGTCCCAGGAGAAGTGGCGACCCCCCCCCAGCCCTTGCAGTCACGCTGGAGTCTCGTGCCAATCATTTGCTGTTGCTGAGAGTCATTAGAGTGCTGGGTGCCACGGGTGCTTTTCCTTTCCTTTCAGAAAGCAGCGCAGGTCTGAGGCCGGGTCTGCCACGCCACCTCCCAGCCGTCCGCTTTTTGAGTTGCTTTCTCAGCTGCAGAGGCCTGGGGGGCGGTGGCTGGGGGACCCCCTCGCCTGGAGGGCTGCGGACCCTGCCAGGGCTACTTGGAGGCCGGCAGGGCAGGCAGCCTTTCCTGCTCTGATCCCGTCTGTGGGAACCGGCGGGGCTGCCTGGTTGCTTCTGCCTGTCACCCTCGTGACACTGAACGGGAGTCCTCGGGGCGGAGGGCGCTGGGCTTCACTCACCACGGTGCTGGGTCACGGGCTCCCTGTGTGTCCACGAGTGCTGGGTCCCTTCCCTGCACCTCAGCTGTCCTCAGTGAGGTCTCAGCTCTTCCCGTGGTGGTGCCAGGGAAGGGGCAAAGAGGTCTAAGGAGAGACCCTCCCCAGGGCTGCACTGGTGCCCCCCGCCGAGTCTGGTTGAGGGGCTTTGCGTGCACCCCCAGCCAGACATGGGCTGGACGGGGCCCTCAGGGAGGCCAAGGCCCGCAGCCAGGTGTGAGCATGGGGGTGTGCCCAGTGTGGGCCTCTGCTGGGGGTAAACTGAGGGGCAGTGGGTGTCTAGGAGGAGGGGAGGTGCCACTGCAGGCTTGCTGGGGAGAGTCTATGTCAGGGCATAGTTCCAGGCAGAGGAACAGCCAAGGCAAAGGCCAGGAGGCTGTGGCCTGAGCCTGGAGGATATGCCGGTGGTTTGCTGAGGCTGGATTTAAAGGGGCCTGAGAGCCTTGAATGGGCTGAGGGTGTGGGGGGCTTTCTTAGGTGCCGCTCAAGAAGGCTCCTTCAGGCACCGTGTGGACTGGGATGATGGGTCTGGGAGGGAAGCCTGGATGTGGAGAGAGGGTTGGGGCTCCCATAGGGGTGTGGACAGGATGGGGGTGGTTTGTGGGATTTCCTGCAGAAGTCCAGGCAGGACGGGGGACTCTGAGGTGCTATCTGGGGCAGTGGGTCTCTCTAGACACAGCTGGACAGTTGCCAGCCTGCGGATGATGTCCTGGGCTGGGAATGACAAGAGAACCCACCTCCAGCCACGAGGGTCTGAGAACCCATCTGTTTAGGAACCTGATGGCCCAGGAGGCACCTGTGAGGGGCTAGGAGGGGAGTGAGGAGGAGGCGGCCTGGTGCTGGGGGAGTGGCTCTGTGCCCTGGGGACTGCTGCCCTGGGGGTGCTGGCAGGGTCGAGGGAGCAGGCTGAGGGTGGGCTGTGCCTCCCGCCCCCATGCTTGGGCCTCTGGATCCCTGGGCTGGGGAGGGGAGGGCCCGGCCTTCCCTCTCCTGCACTGGCGTCCTGCTCTCTGGGGAAGCAGTGGGGGGGTCACAGTGCGTGGTGGAAGCCCCCAGCTCCTTTCCCAAGGCTCTTTATCTGACGGTCTCAGCTCTGGGACCTCCTGTGTCCTTTGCAGGGGGTAAGGGGTGGGGCTTCCAGGCTCCTCCAGAAGCACCGGCTCCTGCCCTCTGTGCCTCCTGTCCTGACGAGCAGGGAAGAACCCACCACACCTCATGCCGAGCCTCTGCCCCAGCCCCAGCCTGGGTCCTGCCTTTCCACACACTTCAGAGGCTGGTAGCTCCAGCAGGCCCACAAGGCCTATGAGGCCCCGGCATGTGGCCCCTTGTGAGAGCTGTGGAGGGACCAGAGACCCCCATGCCCATGGCTTTGCTGGTACCTGGGCGGAGCTCCTTCCACAGCATTCTACAGCTGGGTCCTGGAGCACAGCCTCTGCCCCCACCCGCCACAAGCACACACCAGAGAAATCACGCGCTGACACAGCCGTGGTGGCCGGCTCAGGCAATGGGTGGCCAGGGCAGGGCCCACAGGCCAGGCCGAGTTGGCCCCCCAGCCTCTCCCTACAGCTGGCATCTCCTGGGGGCCCTGTCTCCCCTCAGAAATTTAGCCTGGAAGACACCTCCTGGCCTAGCTGCCCTGAGCAAGGCTGGAGCTGAGCTGAGAGCTGCAGCCTGAGGGCAGTGGAGAGGGCACTCTGCTCACTTGGCACACACGCTGTTTACGACGTGACCTTTAGATCCCGCCGAAGACGGTCCTCGAGTTGGAGCAGCTCTCTGGCTGGGACAGGGCCCTGGACATCCAAGCCAAAGGGAAAGGCCTGGGGGTCAGCAACAAGGGTGGGTGTGGGCCCAGAAGCAGGGGGGCAACACATACTCCACGCCTTCCAGGAGGATAGGACGCCCCAGCGGGGCTCCACGACGCCTTCCAGGAGGACAGGACACCCCAGTGGGGCTCCATGCCCTCCAGGCCTACACCGCAGCTTGGTGAGCTGGCCGGGCTCCAGGCTGGCGAGGGGCTGGCTCTTGGCTGGTCGGTGGTGGGCCAGATGATTGGAATACAGGGGCACCACTGTGAGGAATGACGCTGTCCCTCACCCCCAGGCTGGGGAGAGTGCGCCGTATCCCTTATACCTGAGGGATAAGGGAATATCCCTTATTCTCCAGAGAGCTGATGGTCTCTGCTGTTGGAGACATGGTTTCCATGCTTCCACTGCTGCTCCTGCCGGCCTGGGCACTCTCCTCTGGGAGGAAGGCCCTTGTGGGCAAGGACAGTGGAAAAAGTCTTGAGGCTTCATTTCCCAGGTCAGGAGCAATGCAGGAGCCCGCCACCGCTGCAGCTGATGAGTCGACATCGTGACAAGTTACCAAAGGGAATAAAAAGATTTAAGTGAAAAGATTCCTACCCTAAGAGGACTGGGAGAGTGAGGGAAGATCTGAGGAGGGTCATCTTCCCTGGCACAGAGCTTGACATTTTGTCCCAGAGGAAACAGTGGAATTTGCCTGGGGTGACTTTTGCTCAAGTTTTTTCAGCTGTTCTCATTTATAAGTGTAATAATATTCATGTGCTGTATAGAGCTGGGATTTATCTTGGGGTCCAACTTGGAAGTCTCTTCCTTTTAATAGGCAAGCTGAGACCATCCACATATATTGTTTTCATAGATGTATTTGGCTTCAATCCTATCTTAGCAGTTTGTTTTCTATTTTTATACTTCCAAAAAAGTTTTCCATCTGAAGTTTTCTTGTTTTTGGTTCTCTTCTGTGTGTAGTGGCTAACTTCATAACTTTCCAAAATATTCTTGGTTCTTCTTTGGTCAATATACTTTAGCTCTTTACTATATACAAGGATGAAATTACCTGGCTTCCTCTTCCTTTGCCCTCCGTCTCTAGCATCATATGATTGTAGTCAGTAATATTATTTTCTCAGAATTTGTTTGTGCTGTCCAATATGCTCAGTTTGGTTTTACTGAAGTCCTTTGGCTGGGAGTTATTTGGAGCAAGGCAGTGATTCCGAAGTGGTCTCTATCTCCCATTCTGTGTGTTGATCATTGTACAAAGTCCACACCGTTTCCCGCCTGCTTCACGTCTGCTGAGCCCGCACAGTGCCCCTCTGTCATTTCTGTCTTAGCCTTGCAGTTAAGGATGCTTAATATGTACTGCTGGTTCTCGGCCCTGGTTTCTCCAATCACCTTTTGATGGCTGGCGGTCCTTCTCTGGTAGTTTTATCATGAGATGACGGAGTATTGATGCTTGGACTCTTTCTCAGCAGCCTTTGTTCTTGAAGGACTCTGGATTATCAGCCATCTCTTTCCCCCTTGAGGACCCAACAGGTGCTGTCGTACCAGGTACTCGTGTTGAAGGTGGCGGTGAGAAATCTGGGGCCAGCCATCGACCCCCTTATAGATGATTGTGTGTGTGTTTTATTTGAATTTTTTTGAATTTTTGTCCAAATTAGTTCTTTCTAAAATTAATTACCAAAAGTAATAGAACAGAAAGCATACTTAAATCTATAATTTCAAAAAATCCATCCTGAAATAAAACAGGATCGCCCACGTATTGGTAGGGCGTACTGACAGCCAGAGAAAGTTGGCTCAGAATAGCGGCTCTGAGCCATCCACCAGCAAACGCGCTGGACTCCGTTCTCTCTAGGGACTCAGGTTATGTAGATGCCATCTCTTCTTTGCCTGTCTTCCATACGTGTCGCCTCTTTTTATATATTTTATTTTACAGAATTTTTATGGGTACATAGAAGGTGTATACATTTATGGGGTACATGAGATGTTTTGATCCAGGCATGCAACATAAAATAATTACATCAGGAAAGTGGAGTGTCCAGCCCCTCAAGCTTTTGTCCTTTGTGTTACAAACACTCCAGCTGGGGCGAGATTATAGCCCTTTTAGTTATTAAAAATGTGCAACTAAGTTATTGACCACAGCCACCCTGTCGTCCTGCCAAACAGTACGTCTTACTCATTCTTTCTATTTTTTTGTGCCTGTTAGCCATTGCCACACTTCCCTATCCCCTGACTACTGCGCCCAGCCTCTGGCAACCATCCTTTTACTCTCTATGAACATGCGTTCAATTGTTTTGATTTTTAGATCTCGCTAGTAAGTAAGAATATGCAATGTTTGTCTTTCTTTGCCTGGCTTATTTCACTTAACATAACGATCTTCAGTTCCATCCACGTTGTCCCAAATGACTCAATCTCATTCTTTTTTATGACTGAATAGTACTCCATGGTACATATGCACCACATTTTCTTTATCTGTTCGGCTGGTGATGACACTTAGGTTGCTTCCAAATCTTGGCTATTGTGAACACGGGGGCAACAAACATGGGAGTGCAGACACCTCTTCAACATACTGATTTCCTTTCTTTTGGGTTTATGCCCAGTAGTGGGATTGCTGGGTCTCATGGTAGCTTTATTTTCAGTTTTTTGAGGAACTTTCATGTTGTTCTCCATAGCGGCTGTACTAATTTACATTCCCACCAATGGCATGTGAGAGTTCCCTCTTCTCCACATTCTTGCCAGCATTTGTTATTGCCTCCCTTTTGGGTATCAGCCGTTTTAACTGGGGTGAGATTATAGCACATTTTAGTTTTGATTGTGTTTCTCTGATAATCAATGATGTTGAGAATCTTTCCATGTCTGTGCCATTTATAAGTCTTATTTTAAGAAATGTCTATTCTAATATTTTTCCCATTTTAAAATCACATTATTAGTTTTTTTTTTTTTCCTAAAGTGCTGTTTGAACTTCTTATATATTCTGGTTATTAATCTTTTGTCAGTTGGATATTTTTCAAATATTTTCTCCCATTCTGTGGGTTGTCTCTTCATTCTGTTGATTGTTTCGTTTCCTTCGCTTTTTAACTTCATGTGATCCCATTTGTCCATTTTTTGCTTTGGTTGTTTGCGCTTGTGGGATATTACTCAGAAAATCTTTGCCTGAACTGATGTTTTGGAGAGTTTACAGTGGTTTCATAGTGTGAGGTCTTAGAGTTAAGTCCTTAATCCATTTTGATTTGATGTTTCTACATGGTGGGAGAGAGGGGTCAAGTTTCACTTTTATGCTTGTGGATATCCAGTTTTCCCAGCACCATTTATTGAAGAGATAATATCTTTTCCCCAGTGTATGTACTTGGTAACTTTGTCGAAAATGAGTTCGCTGTAGGTATGTGGATTTATTTCCAGGATCTCTATCTTGTTCCATTGGTTTATGTGTCTTGTTTGTATGCCAGTACCATGCTCTTTTGGTTACTATGTATAGCTCTGTAGCACAATCTGAAGACAGGTAATGTCATTCCTGCAGTTTTGTTCTTTTTGCTTAGGAGAGCTTTGGCTCTTCTGGGTCTTTTGTGGTTCCATGTACATTTTGGGATTTTTTTTTTCTATTTCTGTGAATGATGTCATTGGTATTTTGATAGGGATTGCATTTAATCTGTAGATTGCTTTTGGTAGTATGGACATTGTAACAACTTTGATTCTTCTAATCCATAAACATGCAATATCTTTCCATTTTTTGGTGTACTCTTCAATTTCTTTCACCAGTGTTTTATAGTTTTCATTATAGAGATCTTTCACCTCTTTGATTAATTCCTAGGTGTTTATTTGTAGTTACTGTAAATAGAGTTACTTTCTAATTTCTTTTTCAGGTGGTTCATTGTTGGCATATAGAAATGCTACTGATTTTTGTATGGTGATTTTGTATCCTGTAACCTTACCGAATTAGTTTACCCATTCTAATAACTTTTTTGGCAGAGTCTTTAGTTAGTTCTAAATATAAGATCATAGCATATGCGAATGCAGATAATTTGACTTCTTCATGTCCAATTTGGATGCCTTTTATATATTTCTTTTGTCTGATTGCTCTAGCTAGGACTTCCAGTCCTATGTTAAATAACAGTGGTGAAAGTGGGCATCCTTGTCCTATTCTAGATCTTAGAGAAAAGACTTTAATTTTTTTCTCACTTAGTATCATTACTGTGGGACTGTTATATATGGTTTTACTATGTTGAGGTAAGTTTCTTCTATACTCAGTATAGAAGAGAATTTTTATTATGAGGGAATGTTGAATTTTATTAGATGCTTTTCAGCACCAATTGAAATGATTAAATGCTTTTTGTCTTTCATTCTGTTAATATGATGTATCACATTGATTGACTTGCATACGTTGAGCCATTCTTGCATTCCAAGTTGGATAAATACCACTTGGTCATGATGAGTGATCTTTCTAATGTGTTGTTGAATTTGGTTTGCTGGTATTTTGTTGAAGATTTTTGTGTCAATATTCATCAGACATTTTGGCCTGCAGTTTTCTTTTCTTTTCTTTTTTTAATGTGTCTTTGTCTAGTTTTTGTATCAGGTTAACATTGGTGTCGTATAATGAGCTTTGAAGTATTCTTTCCTCCTCTATTTTTTGAAATAGTTTGAGTAGGATTGGTATTAGTTCTATTTTAAATGTTTGGCAGAATTCAGCAGTGAGGCCACCAGGTCCTGGGCTTCTCTTTATTGGGACACTTTTTAATTATGGCTCAGATCTCATTACTTGTTTTCAGTCTGTTCAGGTTTTAAATTTCTTCTTGGTTCAATCTTGGGAAGTTGTATGTGTCTAAGAATTTGTCCATTTCTTCTAGATTTTCCAATTTATTGGCATGTAATAGCCATGAATGATCCTTTGATATAAGTTGTTCTGTCTCCTTTTTCATCTCTGATTTTATTTTTTTGGATCTTCTCTCTTTTTCTTAGACTGGATAAAGTCTTGTCAATTTTGTTTAACTTTTCAAGAAAACGGCTTTTTGTTTTATTGATCTTCTGCATTGTTTTCTTCATGTCAATTTGATTTATTTCTGCACTGATCTTTACTGTTTGTTTTCTTCTACTAATTTCGGGTTTAATTTCCTCTTGCCTTTCTAGTTCTTTAAGAGCACTGTTAGGTTTTTTATTTGAAGTATTTCTTCTTTTTTATGGAAGCATTTATAGCTATAAACTTCCCTCTTAGTACTGCTTTTGCTGTATCCCGTAAGTTTTGGTATTTTGTGTTTCCATGATCATTTGTTTCAGGAAAATTTTCAATTTCCTTCTTAACTTCTTCATTGACCCACTCAGCATTCATTGTTTAATTTCCATATATTTATAGAGTTTCCAAAATTTCTCTTGTTATTCATTTCTAGTTTTTCCCATTGCGGTCAGAGAAGATATTTGATATTATTTCAATTTCTTTGAATATTTTTCAACTTGTTTTGTGTCCCAACATATGGTCTGTCCTTGAGAATGATCTGTGCACTGAGGAAAAGATGTGTGTTCTCTAGCTGTTGGATGAAATGTTCTGTAAATATCTATTAGATCCATTTGGTCGATGGTTCAGATTAAGTCCAATATTTGTTTGTTGATTTTCTGTCTGGAAGATCTGTCCAATGTTGAAAGTGGGGTGTTGAAATCTCCATCTACTATTGCATTGGAGTCTATTTCTCTCTTTAGTTCTAGTAAATATTTGCTTTATATATCTGGGTGCTCTGGCATTGAGTGCATATATATTTACAATGGTTATATCTTCTTGCTGAATCGACCTGTTTATCATTAGTGACCTTGTCTCTTCTTATAGTTTTTGTCTTAAAATCTATTTTGTCTGATGTAAGTGTAGCTACTCCTGCTCTTTCTTTGGTTTCTACTGGCATGGAGTATCTTTCTCCATCCCTTTATTTTTAGTCTATGTGTGTCTTTATAGATAAAGTGTATTTCTTGTAGGCAACAGATCAATGGGTCTTGGTTTTTCTTTAATTGAATCAGCCACTCTATGTCTTTTGATTGGAGAGTTTAGTCCATTTACATTCAATGCTATTATTGATAAGTAAGGACTTACTCCTGCCATTTTGTTATTTGTTTTTTGGTCTTCTCTTTCTTTTTTTCTCCCTGTCTTCCTTTTAGTGAAGGTGATTTTCTCTGATGATATGATTTAGTTTCTTTCTTTTTGTGTATCTGTTGTATGGTTTTTGGTTTGAGGTTACCATGACGCTTGCAAATAGTATCTTATGACCCATTATTTTAAGCTGATAACAACTTAACACTGTTTGCATAAACAAACAAACAAAGTAAAAGGAAAACGAATAAAGACTCTATGCCTTAACTTCATCCCTTCTCTTTTTAACTTTTTGTTGTGATTTATGTCTTATTCTACTGTCTATATCTTGAAAAGCTGTAGTTATTATTTTTCATTGCTTCATCATTTAGTTTGTCTACTTAAGATAAGACTAGTCTGACCAACATGGTGAAACTCTTTCTCTACTAAAAATATAAAATTAGCCTGGCATGGTGGCAGGTGCCTATAATCCCAGCTACTCAGGAGGCTGAGACAGAAGAATTGCTTAAACTCGGAGGCAGAGTTTGCAGTGAGCTGAGATTGCACCACTGCACTCTAGCCTGGGCAACAAGAGTGAAATTCTGTCTCAAAAAAAAAAAAAAGTAGTTTATACACCATACTTACAGTGTTATAATGTTCTGTGTTTTTCTGTGAACTTACTATTACCAGTGAGTTCTGTGCCTTCAGATGATTTCCTATTGTTCATTAACCTCTGTTTCTTTCTGCTTGAAGTACTCCCTTTAGCATTTCTTATAATACAGGGCTGGTGTCCATGAAATCCCTCAGTATTTGTCTGGAAAAGCCTTTATTTCTCCTTCATGTTTGATGGATAATTTCACCAGCTATACTATTTGAGGGTAAAAGTGTTTTCCTTCAGCACTTTAAATCCATTATGCCACCCTCTCCTGGCTGGTGAAGTCTTCACTGAAAAGTCTGCTGCCAGACATATTGGAGCTCCATAGTATTTTATTCATTATTTTCTCTCGCTGCTTTTAGGATCTTTCTAAAATCCTTGACACATGGAAGTCTGAGTACTAAATGCCTCGAGGTAGTCTTCTCTGTGTTAAATCTGCTTGGTGTTCTACATCCTTCTTGTATTTGGATATTGATGTATTTCTCGAGGTTTGGGAAGTTCTGTTATTATCCCATTGAATAAACTCTCCATCCCTCTTTCTGTACCCTCTCTTTAAGGCCAATAATTCTTAGATTTGCCTTTTTTTTTTTTGAGACAGTCTCGTTCTGTCGCCAGGCACCAGGCTGGAGTGCAGTGGTGTGATCTCGGCCCGCTGCAACCTCCGCCTCCTGGGTTCAAGCAATTCTCCTGCCTCAGCCTCCCGAATAGCTGGGACTACAGGCGCGTGCCACCATGTCCAGCTAATTTTTGTATTTTTTTAGTAGAGACGGGGTTGCACCATGTTGGCCAGGATGGTCTCGGTCTCTTGACCTCATGATCTGCCTGCCTTGGCCTCCCAAAGTGCTGGGATTACAGGCGTGAGCCACCACTCTTGGCCACTTAGATTTGTCCTTTTGAGGCTATTTTCTAGATCCTATAGATGTGCTTCATTGCTATTTATTTTTTCCTTTGTCACCTTCTATTGTGCTTTTTCAAATAGCCTGTTCTCGGGTTCGCTAATTCTTTCTTCTGCTTGATATGTGATGCTATTAAAATACTCTGTTGAATTTTTATGTATACCAATTGCATTTTTCAGCTCTGTAATTTCTGCTTAATTCTTTTTAATTGTTTCAACCTCTGCTACATTAATCTGATAGGATTCTGAATTCCTTCTCTGTGTTATCTTGAATTTCTTTCCTCAACACAGCTCTTTTGAATTCTCTGAAAGGTCACATGTCTCTGTTTCTCCAAGACTGGTCCCTGGTGCCTTATTGAGTTCATTGGCTGAGGTCATGTTTTCCTGGATAGTGCTGATGCCAGGACATGTTCTTCAGTGTCTAGGCATTGAAGAGTGAGGTATTTATTGTAGGCCTTTGCAGTCTGGGCTTGTTCGTTTGCGCCTGTCCTTGGGAAGGCTTCCCAGGTATTCAAAAGGACCTGGGTGTTGTGATCTTAGCTGTATCTGCTTTAGGGGGACTCCAAGGCCAGAAACATGATCGTTCTTGCAGACTCATCGAGGCACTGCTTTGATAATCTAGGCTAGGATCTAGAATAATTCTCTGGATTATGAGGCAGAGACTCTTGTTCTCTTCCCTTACTTTCTTTTAAGCAAATGGAGTCTCTGTCTCTCTGCTCTGAGCCTCCTGGGGCTGGGGGTGGAATGACACAAGCACCCCTACCGCCACTATGGATGCCACCACCATGGATGCCACCACGATGGATGCCACCCCTGCAGACGCCACCACTGTGGACACCACCACAAGGACTGTGCTGGGCCAGACCCGAAGCCAGCACAAACTGGGCCCTGCTCAAGGCCTGCTGTGACTGCTCCCTGATCACTGCCTACATTTGTTCCAAGCTGTGGGGCTCCACATTAGCTGGTGGTAAGCCAGCCAGGCCTATGTCTTTCCCTTCAGGGTGACAAGGTCCCCCAGGCCCCAGGCAGGTTCAGATCACTTGTCTTCAGTTCTGTAAAATTTTAGTTCTGCTCTGTTTCATCCCGTTTATTTTTCTCTCCATGTCCTATCTGTGTCTTCCACGAGATCTCTTTTTCCTCTTGCTCTTTCTACTTGAAGGTTTTAAAAAAAAATTTCTTTTGTAACTTTGGCTAGACCTTATTTTATCTTGTCCTATTCATTTCTGATCTCTTCACCTGTATTTGAGCTTCACCATTTTGCTTCACAAATCCAACTCCTTCATTACTTTCTATCCATGGACACTTGGCTGGAATTCTTATCTCAGTGTTTGCCAATATTGCTCTGATGAATATTTTTATACAACTTGCTGCTGTTTGTAAAAAGTCGATACTGTTCCTGTTGAAGTTTATTACTCATTTTTTGTGAATTAAGCCCTGCTGGGCCTGCTCTTTGCAGGTGTTTCTGTGGAATGGGAAGAAGAGGAGCCTGGGAAGCTTTGAAGCTCAGGCTTTCTCGTTTTCTGCCGAGGCAAAGACAAACAAACACCTGCAGTGAAAGCGACGTAGGGTGTGACTGTCTGGCCTAGTGCCGCCTGTGACTCTCGCTCAGCTGGACGCATGGACACCAGGCGTCTGCTGGCAACTCTGTATTCTGACTCATGTGCTGATCATCATATGCGCAGGGTGAAGCTCTTGAGCTCTTGGCAGGGTCCTCGGTGTAGACAGGGTATTTCAGCTGCCTCTGGGCCCTCGCAGCCTTGTTTGCTTGTCATGTATTCACTTCCTCCCACGTGGCCTCTGTGCAACGTCAGCTATTTTTGGCATCTTCATCTGTATTTTGAATTCTGTGGGTTTTATCTGTTTTCCTAGTTTCACTAAAAAAATTAAAGTTTCCAATAAAAAAACCCCGTACACTGTGATCCAGCGATCCCACTGCTGGGCACTTATCCAAAGGACATGAAGTCAGGATGCTGAAGAGACATCCACACGCCCAGGTTCAGTGCAGCACCGTCCACAACAGCTGAGAAGCAGAATCAACCCACATGTCCGTCAGTTGACACCTGGAGAAAGGAAATGCGGTCTATTACACAGTGGAATACTACTTGGCCTTTGAAAAGGATGAGACCCTGTCATCTGCAGCAACACGGATGAATCAGGAGGATGGCGTGTTGCCTAACACGAGCCAGGCATAGAAAGCAAGTACTGTGCGGTCTTATTCATCTGTGGAATCTTAACACGCTGGCCGGGCGCGGTGGCTCACGCCTGTAATGCCAGCACTTTGGGAGGCCGAGATGGGCAGATCATGAGGTCAGGAGATCAAGACCATCCTGGCTAACACGGTGAAACCCTGTCTCTACTAAAAATACAAAAAATTAGCTGGGCGTAGTGGTGGGCGCCTGTAGTCTCAGCTACTTGGGAGACTGAGGCAGGAGGATCACTTGAACTCTGGAGGCAGAGGTTGCAGTGAGATGAGGTCGCACCACCACACTCCAGCCTGGGCGACAGAGCGAGGCTCCGTCTCAAAAAAAAAAAAAACCAGAAACCTGAACTCACACAAGTAGAGAGCAGCATGGTGGTTACCAGGGCCAGGAGCTGGGCGGGGACACTGGTGAGAGCATGCACGGCCTGAGCTGGCAGGAGAGTGAGCTTGGGTCTGGGCTGGCATCATGGTGACCATGGTGGATAAGAACGTACTGCATTCTTAAAAATACTGAGAGCGTGGGTTTTAAGTATTCTCACCACACACAAAAAAAAAGACAAGTGCGGGAAGTAACGCTTGTTGATCAGCTCGATGCTGCCGTTCCACCACATACACATATTTCAAAACATCATCTTGTACCCAATAAATATATACGGTTTCATCTGTCAATTTAAACATTAATTACAAAAAGAAAGGTCTACATTTTGCTTTTGCGCAGCTATGAGGAAGGCAGGGGGACCGTTTTGTGGGGTAGGAAGGATCGGATGTGCGTGAATGCACGTCTGTCCTGCGCCTGGAGCTGCGGTGACTCCACCCACTGCTTCACCCTCTCCGGCCCCTCTGTCCCCTGGAGGTGACCTGCTCGGTGCCTCTCTCTGGGCCAGCTGTAGCAGTGCCTGCTGGCGTGAGGACCCCAAGTCCTGGGCAGCCTGCAGCCGACCTGAGCGTTGACCCACTCTGCTGCCTTGCTCCCTTGTGGGGGGCTCCAGGGACCGCATCTCAGCCACCCCAGAGCTCCCTGCAGCAAACCTTGGTCAGCAGTCTAGGTGACCGCCCTGCGCATGGCCCTAGCCTCCTGGGCCCGCTGAGCTCTGTGCATTCCATTGTAAACGGCCCCCTCTGTACAATATTCCCTGTGCCGCCTCCTCTCTATCTTTTCCCACCAGGTCGGGAGGCAGCAAACACTTTGTCTAGCTTTCATTTCATCAGCTCCATGGGCCTCTGGGCTCTGCTCCTCAGCCTCACTTCCAGTGGTTGTCCTAGAGCTTGTAACGCGCTCCTTGGCTTGTACAGCCAGCTCACAAGGACCCTGAGGCTGCGGTGGCCATGGTGGGCACTGAGAGACGCGGGCACTCCCGCCACATGCCTGGCACCCCCGCGCCTGTGCCGGCCTTCACTGTGCTAGCTGTGCCTTCCTGCCTGGAACTTTGCATCTTTATCTTGCTGTGATGAAGTTTGTCTTTATTCAAAAACAGAAATTGTCAATTTTCTTTTGAGATGGAGTCTCACTCTGTCGCTAGGCTTGAGTGCAGTGGTGTGATCTCAGCTCACTGCAACCTCTGTCTCCTGGGTTCAAGTGATTCTCCTGCCTCAGCCTCCCAAGTTGCTGAGATTATAGGTGTGCACCACCACGCCTGGCTAATTTTTGTATTTTTAGAAGAGATGTGGTTTCACCATGTTGGCCAGGCTGGTCTGGAACTCCTGACCTCAGGTGATCCGCCCACCTCTGCCTCCCAAAGTGCTGGGATTACAGGTGTCAGCCACCGTGTCTGGCTTATTTGTCAACATTCTTGATTGAATAAATAAAAATAAAACATCTCACACATAAAAATAGACATACACGTTTATGAATATGCTTAAACACCACATAAAACTTATGGAGTGAGAGAGGCACTCATGGGACGACAGTCCCTGAGCATATCCGTGGGGAAAACATGCCAGCTTTTTGGGCATAGAATTCTTGAATCATATTTTCTTTCCAACAGACTTTTACAGGCATTGATAAAGTTTCCATGTTTTTTGAGAAAATCTGAGGTGACACTGACTTCCCTTCATAAGGGACTGTTGCGAAGGGGCTCATGTAACATACTGAAGTCTGGTGACTTTCATGAACTCCGTCTGTTACGGAATGGTCTGGGTTTCTGGGTGCTGCACACTTCCTTAGTCCCGGCCGGTGGAGTGGCTGGAGCTGGAACCCTCACCCCCCCCCCGCCAGCCCCCAGGCACCCTGAGGCTGCCTTCTGTGAGGAGGTGACCCCAAGCTCAGGGCTGCCCAGCACTCCAGGGAATGTACCCAATTCAGGAAAAAAGGAAGTGGGGAGGAGGGAGGGAGCACGGAGGCCCTGGGAGTGAACGGAGAAGACAGTGGCAGTACCAGGCTTCCGGGTTCGGGTTGAACTGTGTGGGAACAGCGTGTGTCAGTGGCTGGGGGAGGGCACGGAGGTCTGGGGCAGGAAGGGGTGGCAGGAAGGCGGCTGCCGGCGTTGGGGGTCTGGAGCTTATCTTCTTCCTGTGAGCTGGGTGTGGGCGGCTCCTGGGGCTGTGTCCTGGGCCTGTGGTCTGGTGGAGCCCAGGCCTCCCAGGGATGCAAGGCAGCTGGAGGAGCCTGAGGGGCCAGGTCAGGGTGGCCCTGGGGCACAGTACCCACACCTGTGACCAGTGCTGACAGGGGAGACCCGGGCATGAGGCTCCTCTGCCCAGGAAGGGAAGCGAGTGAGTGAGACCTGGAGCCCCCACCCCATGGGCAGGTCCAACCCTCCTGATTGGGGCTGGGCAGGGGGTGGGTGTGTGTGAGCAGGTGGGGGATGAGAAGGGGTGGGCTCCGGCCTCTGGGAATCCTGCCAAGGGCTAGGGCACCGCAGAGGAGCTGAGTCCAGGCTACCCTGTGAGGCTAAGGTGGTCGCATCCCCCGAGCCGGGAAGGAGGCACAGTGAGGACCGGCACCAGGGAGGTGCCTGGTGGTGGCTCCATGGAGCATCTGTCCTGCATGATGCCCCTATCTTGGGGGCATGGGGTCCACGTTTGAGAAAGGGGCACAAGCCTCCCCGGGGGGTCTTCCTAAGGCCACCTCAGTCTGGGGTCCTGCGCTTGGTGACCTGCCAGGAGGTCCTCCCTGCCCAGACCCCAAAGTCTGTGCTGCCCAGGGCAGGGAAGGAAACTCTGTGGCCTGGCTGAGGTTGGGCCCCCAGTGGTGCCCCCTAAACCTGACTCTTCTCCAAAGCACTCGCCCCTCAGCAGGCCCTGAGTGAAGGACAAGGACAGGGGCAGGGGCTTTGGTCCAGGTAGACGCTGGGGTGGATCCCAGTGGGGATCACCAGAGTGGGGGTCCCCCAGGGTATTGGGGTGTCTGTGCCCCTGGAGTTGGCTCTGGATGTGGGGTTTGTGCCCGTGCTGCCTGGGGGTGATGTTGTGAGGTGCAGATGGCCCCCAACCCCCATCCTCACCATTCAATGGGGACACTGTGGGGCTCCGGGTGCTGGGGGTCATGAGGGCTGGGAAGGACACAGGTTTGGGGCGGCAGCTCCCCTCTTGGGCTGGGCCTCCGGCAGTGGCCAGGAGACAGTTTTGGACACAGCTTTTCTCACAGTGGTAATAGCTCCAACTATACCCACCATGACTCGGGGCTGTTCAGAATCTGCCCGGGCGCCCTGAGTTCCAGGGCCTCGGGGTGGGGGCTGGGCTGCTGGGCGGGGTCTCCTGTGGGGGTTCTGGAGGCTGTAGCTCGTTTTAGGTGTGGGGTGAGCACTGGAAGCCCCAGCTAGCGGAACACCCACAGAGCCTGAGGCCTGCACACTTTCCGCCCTGGTGTGTGAGGGCCCAGGCCCTTCTGGGCAGGTCAGCCTCAATGATGGGGGCTGGGGTTCCCACCTGGCTCCTCCTCGGGGTAGAGGGGACCCATCTCCTGGTCCTGGACACCCTCAGGCTGCCCCTGTTCTTTCAGGAACGCGGGACAGGGCAGGGAGGGGAGGCGGCTGCTGGCCTGGGTGTCAGGCGCGTCCTCAGATCCTCGGCGTGTCCTCCCTGCTCTCTCTGCCGTCGGCTGACTTGGGACAGGGCTTCTGTTCTGGCCAGTGTCATTGTGGTAGCCATTGTCACCCCACGGTGACACAGAAGCCTCTAGAAACCTCCTGGTCTGTTTGGGGGCCTTCCCTTGCTGGGCTCAGTGCCTCTTGGACGTGTCTGGCCTTGGTGGAGGTGTCCCTCAACCCTGGCTCTGGGGGGGTCTTCTTCCTGCTCTGCATTGGGATGGGCTCCATGAGAATGGGGTTCCATGACAGAGGCCAGCTGCCTCCCTGACTGCAGGGGCTTGAGACACACGTTCCTCTCAGGGCAGGGCTAGGAGGTCCTGGGTGGAGGTGAGGTCTGTGCCTGTATCGGGGGCTGTATCCTGCTCGTCCAGGGCTCTGAGCTGCCCCTGGCTGGACATCCTCGGGGTGCTGGGTCCATCCTGTCTGGGAGGGGCACCAAGCACTGCAGTGGACGGCTCACTGAGGGGCTTTCGGGTCTGGCCTGAGCCGCTGTGGGTGTATTCCACTGTGAGAGGGTCCCACACAGAATCTCCCAGGCTTGTTCTCCAGGGCCTGGGGGGGCAGGATCTGGGGGTCCTAGAGGAGGATCAGAGACCCAGGGATGAGGGCATCTTCACTGACTGACCCTCCCTCCATCTCTCCCTCCCCCACGTGCCCTGGCGACCCCCCAGCCTCTGTCTGCACTGACTCCTCTGGCTTGGTGTAGATGAGACTTAGGATGGTGTGGAGGACCTGTGCCCAGAGGGAGCCAGGTGGAGAGGAGGTGGGCAGGTCTGTGGGTGAGAGGGGTGGGCTGATCCAGGACGCTGGGGCACCCGTGGGGCTGTGAGCCCTCCCTGGCACCATCCCTGGTCTTTCCCTGCAGCCTGCCACTGTGGGAGCCCCAGGCAGGGTGGAACATCTCCTCTAGGAGGCTGGCACTTCCCTGGGCTCATGAAGACTGAGCCTCCTGCCCCATGGTACAGCGCCCCACTTCCTCCCTCAGCCCTTCTCGATGGCTTCCTGTGATTCCGGGTTCCCGTGGGGTGGTGAGAGGAGCACAGAGAGGTGGAGGGGCAGGGCTGGGTCCCGGGGATGGGGGTGCTTAGGCTGGGGTCCCTGGAGAGAAGTTCTTGGCTCCAGGGGACAGCCAAGCAGGTGCCCTTTCTGTCCACATCCCAAGGGTCCCAGCAGGAGCCAGGTGTGGGAAGTGTAAGGCGTGGGCCTGTGCCCTGTCCTCCCCAGTCCTCTAGACAGGGTGGGGGCTCAGGGTCCTCCCCAGGGAAGTGCCAGGCAGTGACACTGGGGTGGGGTCACAGGACATCGTGGGCTGTCCTGGGGGGTGAGGTGTTCAGAGGAGGGGGGACGCAGGTTGGGGATGGTCCGGTCATCCCTATGTGCATGCCATTTCCTGCCCTGGGCACCTGCACTAAACCCTGGCAAGGAGGGGCTGGCCTCCCAGCCTGAGCCTGCCTGGGGTCTTCCCTGGCTCTAGAACTGGGGATGGGAGCCATCCTGGGGGTCAGCAGCTTCGTAGGACAGTGGGAGACCAGGCCAGCCCCTAGCAGGGGAGGCGGTGGGGATTTTGGCAAGGTCTGCATTGTTTGGGAGCCAGTACCCCAGTAGCCACGGTGACAGACGCCCCAGCAATATGTCCCTTCTGAGGCTGGGCTGCCCACCCCATCTTAACCAGGGCAAGGGAGGGTGCGTTGCCCCAGGCAGGCCCAGCACTTGGCCTTCCTTGCAGGGGTGAGGCCCTGGGAAGCCGAGCACAGACCTCCCACTGAGGGAAGCCTCCGCACAGAGGGCCGGAGGGCAGACCACAGCGGCCTTGAGAGCCCAGGAGAAGCGGGTGTGCTGGGCCTGGGGTTGCAGGGCGGGGCCTGCCGTTGGCCTGGTTGCTGCTATGGGCGGCAGCACTGTGGTAGTTATAGCCATCTACCACAGCCTGACACCCCCTGACAATATCCACACCTGGAACTGGAGGCGGGGCTGTCAGGAGGAGCTTCTCAGGGGGCAGGGAGGGTCTGGACAGTGATGCCAGGAGCCCCCCAGGGATGGGGAGGCCAGGGCTGCTCAGGGACCAGACATGCCCCGCGTCCCCCAGAGAGGCTTCTGCAGTCTCCTGGGCTCTGGGACAGGCCTCGGGTCAGCAGGAAGCTGGGGGCTCCCCGGCAAAGGCTCTCCTGTCCTCAGTGGTGAGCTCCTATGCGGTCCAGTGTGGGCCCAGCTCCAGCGTCCACTCCTGTCAGCCTGGCTGAGGGTCCAGGCAGAACTGGGCATGGGCTCCTTCCTAGGTGCCTTGGAGATGCTCTCTATGGCTGTACCTGGGGCTGCAGGCTCCATAGGCATCTTTGCTAGGTGGGGACATCAAAGGCAGGTGTTTCTACATGGGCAGGTGAGGGGGACTGCCTGGGGCCTGACCCTATGGGCTATACTGGCCTCTCAGAGGAGGGTCTGTGGGGCTCCTGCCTGTTGGGAGCCTGGCAGACGCTGGCCTCTGGATTCCAGCCAGGATGGGTCCAGAATTGACAGGAGGTGCTGGAACGAGCCTCGTGTCGACAGCGAATCTGGGCCCCAGGAATTGGCTGTTGGAAATGGGGCAGCTGTCGGGACAGGGTCTGGTGCAGCTGGTGGGGAAGGGGTCAGGGCACCTGTGAACATCTGTGAGGTCAGCTCAGAGTCCTCTGAAGCCCGCTGCTAGGAGGGATACGGTGTGCCTGGCAGCACCCCTTGGGCTGAGATGGCCAGGGTATCTCTAGAGGCCGAGGGTGTGGGCACAAACCCTCGGGCCCGGCTCTTGTGGTCCTGGAGAGCTCTGAGCCGAGGAGTGTGCATGGGCCTGGGGGTCTGGCCAGGTTTTTGCCACTGGGTTCATCACTGTGGTAGCTACCGTAGTTACACAGTAGGAGGGCCCTTCACAAAAACCCTGAGTGTGACCAGAGGCCTTTCCCATGCAGGCCCTGGCCCAGGCATCCGGGGCCCTCACTGACAGTGGCGCTGCATCCTGGAGGTCTCAGCGTTCTGAGCCTTCCCTGCCTGCCATCGAGGGCAGATGGATGTGACAGCCTCCCGGGCTCCTGTCCCCTCCAGGAGAGGCCTGAGGTGACGTCTGCCAGAGGGTGTGCAGGAGTCAGGCCTCCTGGAGTTTAGCCCTGGGGCAGGTGTAGGGGTGGGGTGCCTTTCAGGGGTCTGGGAAGGGCTGTGTGTGGGGCTGTCCCATGGGTCATCTTGTGTTCTGGGGACCGTCCGGATCCAGATGTGGGTTCCCGCTGTGACCCCGCTGATGAGGGTCCTGGAAGAGGCTGCCCACTGGGGAGCGAGACAGGGCTTTCTGGAAGGTTTTTTGTCTCTGACTGTGGGAGGTGAGTCCTGTGTTGGCTCCACAGTGAGGTCTGGAACCCAGCAGGACGCAGGATGGCCGGGCAAGGTGAGGGACGCCCCGCTCCGGCTGCCCCTGGGAATGTCATCATCTTGGAAATGAGCCAGGAGAGGCTCAGGCGTCAGGGCCAGGCAGGCCAGGACCACAGGGGCAGGGACAGTGCACAGGGCCAGTGCTGCCCTCCCACTGTCCCTGCACAGACCTGGGGGACCCCCAGCCTGAGGGAGGGGCTTCCGGACTGCTGGCCAGACGGCAGCAGGTGGTGCTGTGGGCTGGCCTTGTCCGCATCTGGATAGGTGTTTGGAGGGCAGCAGCGATGAGGACCCCTCAGAGCCAAGTCTGGCTGACCTGTGTGTGACCTTGGCCATCTTGGGCCTCTGGGGCCTCTGTGGACAGGAGCCCTGGGTGATCACTTGTGGGTCTGTCCATTGTGCTTGCTGCCCTGTGGGTTTATGTCACAGGCTGCTGGGCTGTGGGAGCCACCATACCCAAGGTGCTGTGACCCCGATCAAAATCCTAACATGGCACGTGGTGGTCCCGGGGGGAGGGCTGTGGCAGGAGGCTCCCAGGGATGGGTTTTTGATGGACCGTGCAATGCTGTGGGTGTAAGTATAACCCATCATTGTAGTATAGTAGTACCACAGTGACACAGACCTCACTCCAATCCTACTGCCAGCCTGGGGAAACCCGGATGTCCAGGGCTGGCCGGAGAGGCAGCAGAGCCTCGAGGGGAGGCTGTGGGTCCAGTGCTCTCAAGTCTGTGGGGGTACACTCGGGTCTGCCCCTCGCTTAGGTGGACAGTGTCTGACACCACCTGTCTTGAGGTTCCATCTCAGGCTGGCGTCTGTCCCTACCCACCCCATGGCCCTGGCCTTTTGGGATTATAAATAGCCCCCAAACCATGCAGGCATCACTCTGGGCTTTTCATATTCCCAGGGAACTAGGTGCCTCCACTCAGAAAGGTTAGATGAGGGAGAGTTCCAGAGTCAGCCCAAACCCTGGACGGGCCCCTGCAGCCGCAGTGCTATTCAGGATCCAGCAAGACCTGGAGCAGGTGCAGGTGAGGCCCAGGTCAGGTGAGGTGCAGTCCAGGTAAGGCACAGGTCTGGTGATGTCCAGGTCAGGTGATGTCCAGGTCAGTTGAGGCCCAGATCAGGTGAGGTGCAGTCCAGGCAAGGCACAGGTCCGGTGATGTCCAGGTCAGTTGAGGCCCAGGTCAGGTGAGGTGCAGTCCAGGCAAGGCACAG
>NW_016107653.1:2426655-2429169 GCF_001604975.1 Cebus imitator
GGTGTGCCTGGCAGCACCCCTTGGGCTGAGATGGCCAGGGTATCTCTAGAGGCCGAGGGTGTGGGCACAAACCCTCGGGCCCGGCTCTTGTGGTCCTGGAGATCTCTGAGCCGAGGAGTGTGCATGGGCCTGGGGGTCTGGCCAGGTTTTTGCCACTGGGTTCATCACTGTGGTAGTTACCGTAGTTACACAGTAGGAGGGCCCTTCACAAAAACCCTGAGTGTGACCAGAGGCCTTTCCCATGCAGGCCCTCGCCCAGGCATCTGGGGCCCTCACTGACAGTGGCGCTGCATCCTGGGGGTCTCAGCGTTCTGAGCCTTCCCTGCCTGCCATCGAGGGCAGATGGATGTGACAGCCTCCCGGGCTCCTGTCCCCTCCAGGAGGGGCCTGAGGTGATGTCTGCCAGAGGGTGTGCAGGAGTCAGGCCTCCTGGAGTTTAGCTCTGGGGCAGGTGTAGGGGTGGGGTGCCTTTCAGGGGTCTGGGAAGGGCTGTGTGTGGGGCTGTCCCATGGGTCATCTTGTGTTCTGGGGACCGTCCGGATCCAGATGTGGGTTCCCGCTGTGACCCCGCTGATGAGGGTCCTGGAAGAGGCTGCCCACTGGGGAGCGAGACAGGGCTTTCTGGAAGGTTTTTTGTCTCTGACTGTGGGAGGTGAGTCCTGTGTTGGCTCCACAGTGAGGTCTGGAACCCAGCAGGACTCAGGATGGCCGGGCAAGGTGAGGGACGCCCCGCTCCGGCTGCCCCTGGGAATGTCATAGTCTTAGAAATGAGCCAGGAGAGGCTCAGGCGTCAGGGCCAGGCAGGCCAGGACCACAGGGGCAGGGACAGTGCACAGAGCCAGTGCTGCCCTCCCACTGTCCCTGCACAGACCTAGGGGCTCACAGGGTCTGCACATGTTTTCCAGCCTTGAGGATGGGGCTTCCGGGACTGCTGGTCGGATGGCAACAGATGGTGCTGTGGGCCGCCCTCGTCCCCATCTGGGCAGGTGTTGGGAGGGCAGCAGCAGTGTGGACCTCTTGGAGCCACGTCTGGCTGACCTGAGGGTGACTTTGGCCATCACGGGTCTCTCGGCCTGGCGGGCAGGAGCCCCATGCGGTCACTCGTGAGCCTCTCCGTCGTGCCTGTTGTCCTGTGCGTTTATGTCACGGGCTGCTCGGCTGTGGTAGCCACCATACACATGGTGTTGTGACCCCGATCAAAATCCTAACATGGCACGTGGTGGTCCCGGGGGGAGGGCTGTGGCGGGAGGCTCCCAGGGATGGGTTTTTGATGGACTGCACGATGCCGTGGGTGTAAGTATAACCCATGATTGTAGTGTAGTAGTCCCACAGTGACACAGACCTCACTCCAATCCTACTGCCAGGCCTGGGGAAACCCGGATGTCCATGGCTGGCCGGAGAGGCAGCAGAGCCCCGAGGAGAGGCTGTGGGCCCAGTGCTCTCAGGACTTCTGGGGGGACACTCGGGTCTGGCCCTGGTTTAGGTGGACAGTGTCTGTGCCCACCTGTGTCTGAGGCTTCACCTCAGGCTGGCATCTGTCCTTACCCAACCCATGGCCCTGGCCTTTTGGGTTCATACATGGCCCCCAAACCCCGCAAGCATCACTCTGGGGCTTTTGTGTTCCCAGAGAATAAGGAGCCTCACCCAGAAAGGTCAGATGAGGTATAAGAGTTATCCCCAGAGTCATCCCCAACCCTGGACGGGCCCCTGCAGCCTCAGTGCTACTCAGGATCCAGCAAGACCTAGAGCAGGTGCAGGTGAGTCCCAGGTCAGGTGAGGTGCAGTCCAGGTAAGGCACAGGTCCGGTGATGTCCAGGTCAAGTGAGGCCCAGGTCAGGTGATGTCCAGGCCAGGTGAGGCCCAGGTCAGGGGAGGCCCAGGTCAGGTGATGCCAGGTCAGGGGAGGCCCAGGTCAGGTGATGTCCAGGCCAGGTGAGGCCCAGGTCAGGGGAGGCCCAGGTCAGGTGACGTCCAGGGCAGGGGAGGCCCAGGTCAGCAGAGGCTCAGGTGGATGGATGTGCCAGGCTTCTGTGGTTTTCTCCGGGTGCCGACCCAGCCTGGTGTCCCTGCCCCTCCTCCCAGCCCCCTCTCTGCCTGCCCATTGGCGGTCCCTGCATGGGTGGTGCTGGCTGTGGAGAGGCTGGGCTCCGCCTCCCTGTGCATGAGCGTCCCTCTGGGCCCTGGCCTGGAGTGTGGCTGAGTTGCTTCTCTCCAGAATGCACCCACTGTGCCCTCCTCGGTGATCCGCGGCTCCATGCTTGCTCCACATCAGGCCCCAGGAGCTGCCAGCAGGGTGCCTGCCACCTGTCCGGGGATGCCAGGGGGGTGAGTGCCCCCACACGTCAGGCCTTTTTCTCTTACAGTCGTTTCTTTGGGGAGCATCATGGATGCCTCCTACACTACATATGTGTCTGTATCATCGTGCAGTGGCCTGTGTCAGCATCACTCATCCAGCCTGGGTTCATGTCTTTGCTATTGTGAGCAGGGCTGGAGTGAGAATTTTCCAAACACAGC
>NW_016107653.1:2429380-2435800 GCF_001604975.1 Cebus imitator
CGGTCACTCGTGAGCCTCTCCGTCGTGCCTGCTGTCCTGTGTGTTTATGTCACGGGCTGCTTGGCTGTGGTAGCCACCATACACACGGTGCTGTGACCCCGATCAAAATCCTAACATGGCACGTGGTAGTCCCGGGGGGAGGACTGTGGCGGGAGGCTCCCAGGGATGGGTTTTTGATGGACTGCATGATGCTGTGGGTGTAAGTATAACCCATGATTGTAGTGTAGTAGTCCCACAGTGACACAGACCTCACTCCAATCCTACTGCCAGGCCTGGGGAAACCTGGATGTCCAGGGCTGGCCGGAGAGTCAGCAGAGCCCCGAGGGGAGGCTGTGGGCCCAGTGCTCTCAGGACTTCTGGGGGGACACTCGGGTCTGGCCCTGGCTTAGGTGGACAGTATCTGTGCCCACCTGTGTCTGAGGCTTCACCTCAGGCTGGCATCTGTCCCTACCCAACCCATGGCCCTGGCCTTTTGGGTTCATACATGGCCCCCAAACCCCTCAAGCATCACTCTGAGGCTTTTGTGTTCCCAGGGAATAAGGAGCCTCACCCAGAAAGGTCAGATGAGGTATAAGAGTTATCCCCAGAGTCATCCCCAACCCTGGACGTGCCCCTGCAGCCTCAGTGCTACTCAGGATCCAACAAGACCTGGAGCAGGTGCAGGTGAGGCCCAGGTCAGGTGAGGTGCAGTTCAGGTAAGGCACAGGTCCGGTGATGTCCAGGCCAGGTGAGGCCCAGGTCAGGGGAGGCCCAGGTCAGGTGATGCCATGTCAGGGGAGGCCCAGGTCAGGTGATGTCCAGGCCAGGTGAGGCCCAGGTCAGGGGAGATCCAGGGAAGGTGATGTCCAGGTCAGGGGAGGCCCAGGTCAGGTGATGTCCAGGGCAGAGGAGGCCCGGGTCAGCAGAGGCTCAGGTGGATGGATGTGCCAGGCTTCTGTGCCGACCCAGCCGGGTGTGCCTGCCCCTCCTCCCAGCCCTCTCTATGCCTGCCCATTGGCGGTCCCTGCATGGGTGGTGCTGGCTGTGGAGAGGCTGGGCTCTGCCTCCCTGTGCATGGGCATCCCTCTGGGCCCTGGCCTGCAGTGTGGCTGAGTTGCTTCTCTCCAGAATGCACCCACTGTGCCCTCCTCGGTGATCCGAGGCTCCATGCTTGCTCCACATCAGGCCCCAGGAGCTGCCAGCAGGGCGCCTGCCACCTGTCCGGGTATGCCAGGGAGGTGAGTGCCCCCACACGTCAGGCCTTTTTCTCTTAAAGTCGTTTCTTTGGGGAGCATCATGGATGCCTCCTACACTAAATATGTGTCTGTATCATCGTGCAGTGGCCTGTGTCAGCATCACTCATCCAGCCTGGGTTCATGTCTTTGCTATTGTGAGCAGGGCTGGAGTGAGAATTTTCCAAACACAGCCGTATGCGTTTTCCTCTTCTTGCGTTTTAGAGGTTGAACTGCTCTTTCCAGTGTGCTGTGATGTATTTGTTCTGCTCCGTTCTGTTAGACTTGCCAACCCTGGGAGCCTCAGTTCACACCCTCATCCTTCCCCAGGAGGAATAACCACTACTGTGTTTATGTGACTGTCATTTTCTTGGTTTTCTTTGTGGTTTTCTAACTGGGAAATGTATCCCTTAAGAAGGCAGTTCGTTTTGGTGGGTGTAAATTTTCTTTAGGAGAAATCGTATTGAAAATATTTTTGGGACTTTCCTTTGTTCCTCCAGTTACTCAGCATTGTCATGAACTCACCTGCAGAGCCGAATGGCACCCTGTGCTGGTGTCCTCGTCGCTGTCTGGGTTTGCATTTTTTCAAGGTGCCATCATTTATTTGCCTGCTCCACATACTTGAGAATGTATCCAGGTCTGTGCTGCAAATCCATCTCCCTGATTGTTTCTTTAGCTGCGTCTAGATCAGCTGTTAAGCATCCATGATGCGGCAGTGTGGGCACAGGGCAAACTGAAAGATGATGGCGTAGGATAGCAGCTGCTCCTCCTTCTTGGTGCTCTTTCCATAGACTGTCCTTCTGGGCTCCTCCCAGCCATTGATCCCAAACACCAGTTTACGGAATTCTCTGCACAGGAAAGCAGGAGCCGTAAGAGGCTCTGCTCAGGCTCTGCCTACATCTCATCTTGCACACCCGCCAAAGCTGTTTCCTTGGGGCCTGTGCAAGCTTTCCCAGCTTGGTTCTCATTTTCTGTTTACTTTGCTTGCTGGCCAGGGAGGGCATGACTGGGTGAGGAGTCTGGTGCGTTTTGACTTTGACGGACACCCCTAGCCCCTACTTCCCAGGTGCTGTCCCCAGCTCCTCAGCACCAGGAGTGGGTGTGTTTGCAGTAGGGCTTTGGGCATAGGGCTGAGTCACTGTGGGCATAGCAATCAGCACCAGTACAATACTCTCACAGTGACACGGGCCTGCACAATATCCTCCTGTCCCCTCGGGTGTCGCTGAGTCCCCTCTTGCTGTCTCTGGACGGGCTCTTCGGCTGAGACTGTGCATTCCCGGGGTTTTTGTCTGAAACGCAGGTGACTTCGAGAGGACTCTGAGCCCAGTGCTGTGCAGGGGGCTCCTCCTTTGTCCTGGGGGAGCTGCGTGGGTCCTGTTTTTGGTCAAGGGAGCACTTGCTGGTGAAGGAGGCCTCCCCTCCTCTCTTCTGCAGGAGCCTCTGAAGCTGTCGCCTGGTGTCCTTGAGGCAGGTGCTGGGGGCTGGGCAGGGTCTGCCCTGGTCCAGATGGGACTGTGGGTCTGTCCTGTTTCCTGGGGTGCTGTGAGGCCACCAGTGAGGCTCTCAGGATGTGCGGGGCTGGTCTCCGGCCCTAAGGTCTGGGCTCCGGCTCACTGCTCCTCTGCCTCCAGGTCGGGCACCGACTCGGTTCCTATCCAGCGGCCTTCAGGGCTGTTTGGCGTTAGACTCTGTTGAACTGGCGGCTGCAGGTCTCTTTGCTGGAGGGGCCTGGGAGAGGCTGGGATGTCTGGGAGTCCCATTCTTCCATGATGTTGCTGACTGGATCCCTCATCTGTAAAGGAGTCCTGAGCCTCCCTGCTGGTGTGGGCAGTGGAGACCCAGGCGGATGTGCATCAAGGCACTGGGGCAGAGTTCATCCAGTGCCTTCTGCCTGTGGAAGGGCTGAGCTCCCTGCTGCTGTGCAGAGGAGACTGGCCCCATAGACGGGCAGTGAGGACACGGGCCCAGGTCTGGAGGGAAAGACTTGGGTGAGTCTTTGTTCTGAAACACATAGACCGGGCCTGAAAGGGGAGTGGGCAGAGTGGCCAGGAGGAAGCCGAGGGCATGGGCAGTGGGTGGTGGGGAGGGCACGGTCAGGGCCACGGCTCAGGGGCCCCAGGAGAAGAAGAGCTTGCGTTGTGGGCAGGAGGGGGAGGGGTGGGCACAGGCGGGAGAAGCTGAGGCTCTGGCGGCAGAAGAGGGGAGGGTCTGCAGGTGCAGGATCTGCCTGGGAGGGGTGTCTGGAGGCAGGGACAGGGGTCTGGGTGGAAACCAGGGTGGGGCCTGTGAAGACAGGACCACAGGTTGTCTGGGTGGGCAGCAAGAGCAGCGGGGAAGAAACGGCCCGAGGGAGGGTGAGGGCTCCCAGGTGTGGGCTTCAGGGAGGGGCTGCACAGGGTGTTCCTGGAAGGAGGCGGCACGGAGGCGCTGGGAGCGACTGGAGAAGGAAGGGGCAGCCACCCGAGTGCCAGGCGTCCGGGTTTCGGTTGAACTGTGGGGGAACAGCTCCCTGGCCCGTGTGCCTGTGGCTGGGGGAGGGCACGGAGGTCTGGGGCAGGAAGGGGTGGCAGGAAGGCGGCTCCCGGGGTTGGGGTCTGGAGCTTATCCTCTTCCTGTGAGCTGGGTGTGGGTGGCTCCCGGGGCTCTGCTCTGGACCTGTCGTCTGGTGGAGCTTAGGCCTCCCAGGGACGCAGGGCAGCCGGGCTGGAGCAGCCTGAGGGGCAGTTAGGGTGGCGCTGGAGCCACTGCTTCCACCTGTGACCAGCTGCTTCGGGGATCTGGGCATGAGGCCCCTTCTCCCAGGAGGGGAGGTGCGTGAGTGAGACCCTAAGTCCATGCCCCACGGGGGGCTCTGACCCTCCTCAGAGGGGCCGGGCAGGGGCAGGTGGGTGTGTGCAGGTGGGGGTGGGGGTGGGGAGCCCAGCCTGTCCCCGATGCACCTGCTCTACTCCAGGGTGGGCTTGGGCACTGAGGGTGGCTGGGTGGGGGCTGACTGGTGTACCTGAGGTGGCCGCATTCCCAGAGCCTGGACAGAAGCCCAGTAGAGACCAGGGAGGACTCTGGCGGGGGCTCCACGGAGGTCCTGTCTTGGATGACGCCGACACCTTGGGGAGGACATGGGGTCCAGCTGGGAGGAAGGGGCGTGGACCACCTCCCGGGGGTTTTCCTGGGACCACTTCAGTCTGGGGGCTGTGTATTTGGCCACCTACCAGAAGTTCTTTCCTGCCCAGACCCCAAAGTCTGTGCCGCTCCAAGGCAGGAGGGAAGGGTGGGTGGCCTGGTGCAGGTTGGGGCCCACTGTGGTGTCCCCTAAACCCGAGTCTGCTCCCAAATGCTCCCCTGCATCAGGCCCTGAGTGAGGGACAGGGACAGGGGTGGGGTCTTTGATCCTGGTGGACTCCGGGGTGGATTCCAGTGGGAAGTCATCAGGGTGGAGGTCTCCCAGGGTATTGGGGCTGTGTGCTCCTGGAGTCGGCTCTGGATGTGGGGTTTGTGCCCGTGCTGACTGGGGTGATGTTGGGAGGCGCTGGTGACCTCTGTTTCCCTGAGGGTCACTTGCTTGTCGGTGGTGGGATCAGTTCTGGTCAGGGGCCCTAGAGCCAGGCTGTAGGATGGGATCCAGCCGCTTTCCTGACCCACCGAAGCCCCCCAGGCCTTGTCCTCAGTGGGGGCCCTGTGGGTCTCCGGGTGCTGGGGATCCTGGGAGCCGAGCAGGACCTGGGTTTGGGGCGGCTGCTCTCCTCTCTGGCTGGGCCTCCAGCAGTGGCCAGGGGACAGTTTTGGACGCAGCTTTTCTCCCAGGGGTAGTTCCCAGGATACCCACTGAGTCTCGGGGCTGTTCAGAATCCGCCCAGGCGCCCTGGGCTGCGGGGCCTCCTGGGAGGGGCTGGGTTGCTGCAGGGGTCTCCTGTGGGGGCTCTGGATGCTGTGGCTGGTTTTAGATGTGGGGTGAGCCCTGCGAGCCCCAGTTAGCAGAACGCCCTTGGAGCCTGAGGCCTGCACACTTTGTGCCCCGTGTGAGTGGGGGCCCAGGCCTCTCTGGGCAGGTCAACCTCAACGGGGAGGGTACTCGGGTCCTGACTGACACCTCCTCAGTGTAGAGGGGACCCACCTCCTGGCCCTGCACCCCCCACAGGCTGCCCCTCTTCTCCCAGAAACACGGGACAGGGCCGGGCTCCCTGGAGGGAGGCGTCTGCTGGTCTGGGTGTCAGGTGCGTCCTCAGATCCTAGGCGTATCCTCTCTGCTCTCTCTTTGTTCTGCTGACTTGGGATGGGGTTTCTGGCGGAGCACGTGTCACTGTGGGCCCAGCTGCTATACCCCACACTGACACACACACCTTCAGAAACTCCTGGTCTGTTTGGGGGCCCTCCTTGCTGGGCTCGGCGCCCCTTGGAAACGTCTGACCTTGATGGGGCATCGCTCAACCCTGGCTCTGGGGGCCTTTCTCCCCCTCTGGTGTCAGGATGGGCTCCATGGGAATGGCGGTCTGAGGCAGAGGCCAGCTGCCTTCTGGCCTTCAGGGGCTAGAGAGAGGCATCCCTCCCAGGGCAGGTCCGGGAGGTCCTGGGTGGAGCTGAGGTCTTCGCCTGTATCGGGGCCCGTATCCTGCCCCTCCAGGGCTCTGAGCTCCACCTGGCTGGACCTCCTCGGGATGCTGGGTCCGTTCTGTCTGGGAGGGGCACAGGACACTGCAATGGAGGGCTCACTGTGGGGCTTTCAGGTCTGACCTGAGCCACTGTTGGGGTATTCCACTGTGAGAGGGTCCCACACAGAATCTCCCATCCTGCTTGCTCCCCAGGGCCTGCAGGGGGCAGGATCTGAGAGTTCCAGATCAGAGACTCAGGGATGAGGGCATCTTCACTGACCGCCCCTCCCTCCATCCCTTCCTCCCCCACCTGCCCGTGCGGTCCCTCTGTACCCCAGCCTCTGTCTGCACTGACTCCTCTGGCTCTGGTGTAGATGGGACTTAGGATGGTGTGGAGGACCTGTGCCCAGGTGGAGCCGGGTGGAGAGGAAGTGGGCAGGTCCGTGGGTGAGAGGGGTGGGCTCATCCAGGACGCTGGGGCACCCGTGGGGCCGTGAGCCCTCCCTGGCACCATCCCTGGTCTTTCCCCGCAGCCTGCCACTGTGGGAGCCCCAGGCAGGGTGGACCATCTCCTCTAGGAGGCTGGCACTTCCCTGGGCTCATGAAGACGGAGCCTCCTGCCC
>NW_016107653.1:2439070-2448023 GCF_001604975.1 Cebus imitator
TGTCCAGGTCCGGTGATGTCCAGGTCCGGTGATGTCCAGGTCAGTTGAGGCCCAGGTCAGGTGAGGTGCAGTCCAGGCAAGGCACAGGTCCGGTGGTGTCCAGGTCAGTTGAGGCCCAAGTCAGGTGAAGTGCAGTCCAGGTCAGGTGAGGTGCAGTCCAGGTAAGGCACAGTTCCGGTGATGTCCAGGTCAGGTGAGGCCCAGGTCAGGTGATGTCCAGGTCAGGTGAGGCCCAGGTTGGGTGATATCCAGGTCAGGTGAGGCCCAGGCCAGGTGAGCTTCAGGCCAGGTGAGGCCCATGTCGGGTGAGGCCCAGGCCAGGTGAAGTCCAGGCCAAGTGAGGTCAAGGCCAGGTGAGGTCCAGACCAGGTGATGTCCAGGGCAGGGGAGGCCCAGGTCAGGTGATGTCCAGGGCAGGGGAGACCCAGGTCAGGTGATGTCCAGGCTAGGTGAGGCCCAGGTCAGGGGAGGCCCAGGTCAGGGGAGGCCCAGGTCAGGTGATGTTCAGGGCAGAGGAGGCCCGGGTCAGCAGAGGCTCAGGTGGATGGATGTGCCAGGCTTCTGTGGTTTTCTCCCGGTGCCAACCCAGCTTGGTGTCCCTGCCCCTCCTCCCAGCCCCCTCTCTGCCTGCCCATTGGCGGTCCCTGCATGGGTGGTGCTGGCTGTGGAGAGGCTGGGCTCTGCCTCCCTGTGCATGGGTGTCCCTCTGGGCCCTGGCCTGGAGTGTGGCCGAGTTGCTTCTCTCAGCCGGAATGCACCGACTGTGCCGTCCTCGGTGATCTGCGGCTCCGTGCTTGCTCCACATCAGGCCCCAGGAGCTGCTAGAAGGGTGCCTGCCACCTGTCCGGGGATGCCAGGGAGGTGAGTGCCCCCACACGTCAGGCCTTTTTCTCTTACAGTCGTTTCTTTGGGGAGCATCATGGATGCCTCCTACACTACATATGTGTCTGTATCATCGTGCAGTGGCCTGTGTCAGCATCACTCATCCAGCCTGGGTTCATGTCTTTGCTATTGTGAGCAGGGCTGGAGTGAGAATTTTCCAAACACAGCCGTATGCGTTTTCCTCTTCTTGCGTTTTAGAGGTTGAACTGCTCTTTCCAGTGTGCTGTGATGTATTTGTTCTGCTCCGTTCTGTTAGACTTGCCAACCCTGGGAGTCTCAGTTCACACCCTCTTCCTTCCCCAGGAGGAATAACCACTACTGTGTTTATGTGACCGTTGTTTTCTTTGTGGTTTTCTAGCTGGGAAATGTATCCCTTAAGAAGGCAGTTCATTTTGGTGGGTGTAAATTTTCTTTAGGAGAAATCATATTGAAAATATTTTTGGGACTTTCTTCTGTTTCTCCAGTTACTCAGCATTGTCATGAACTCACCAGCCCATGGGCGGCTCCTGGGGCTCTGCTCTGGACCTGTCGTCTGGTGGAGCCCAGGCCTCCCAGGGACGCAGGGCAGCCGGGCTGGAGCAGCCTGAGGGGCAGTTAGGGTGGCGCTGGAGCCACTGCCTCCACCTGTGACCAGCTGCTTCGGGGATCTGGGCATGAGGCCCCTTCTCCCAGGAGGGGAGGTGCGTGAGTGAGACCCTAAGTCCATACCCCACGGGGGGCTCTGACCCTCCTCAGAGGGGCTGGGCAGGGGCGGGGGTGGGTGTGTGCAGGTGGGTGTGGGGGTGGGGAGCCCAGCCTGTCCCCGATGCACCTGCTGTACTCCAGGGTGGGCTTTGGCACTGCAGGACCCAAGCTGGGTCTGGGCTGCCTGGTGTACCCAAGGTGGGCGCATTCCCAGAGCCTAGACTGAGGCCCAGTGGGGACCAGGGAGGACTCTGACCAGGGCTCCACGGAGGACCTGTCTTGGATGACGCCCACATCTTGGGGTGGACATGGGGTCCAGCTGGGAAGAAGGGGCATGGTCCACCTCCCGGGGGTCTTCCCGGGGCCACCTCTGCCTGGGGGCTCTGTGCGTGGCCACCTGCCAGAAGTTCCTCCCTGCCCAGGCCCCAAAGTCTGTGCTGCCCCAGAGCAGGAAGGAAAGGTCTGTGGCTGGTGCACATCGGGGCCCACTGTGGTGTCCCCACAAACGCTCCCCTGCAGCAGACCCTGAGTGAGGGACAGGGACAGGGGCAAGTCTTGGGTCCTCGTGGACTCCAGGGCTGATTCCAGTGGGGAGCCACCAGGGTGGGGGTGGGAGTATTGGGGTGTCTGTGCTCTTGGAGTGGGTTCTGGATGTGGGTTTGTGCCGGTGCTGCCTGGGGTGATGTTGGAAGGTGCCGCTGACCCCTGTTTCCCTGAGGGGCGCTTGTCAGTGTTATCGTCAGTTCCCGCCAGGGACCAGGGAGGTAGGATGGGATCCAGCCCCTTCCCTGACCCGCCAGAGCCCCTGGCCCAGCCCCTGTCTTCACCTTTCAGTGGGAACTCCATGGTGCTTTGGGTGTGGGGGTCCCGGGAGCTGAGCAGGACTGGGTTTGGGGTGACTGCTCCCTCTCTGGCTGGGCCTCTGGCCTTGGCCAGTAGACAGTTTTGGATGCAGCTTTTCTCACGGTGGTAGTTCCCAGCATACCCACCGTGACTTGGGGCTGTTCAGAATCCGCCCAGGTGCCCTGAGTTCTGCGGCCTCCTGGGTAGGGGCCGGGCTGCTGGGCGGGGTCTCCTTCGGAGGCCCTAGGGGCTGTGGCTGGTTTTAGGTGTGAGGTGAGCACTGGGACCCCCAGCTAGCAGAACACCCGCAGAGCCTGAGGCCTGCACACTCTCCACCCCGGTGTGTGGGGTGGGCCCAGGCTCCTCTGGGCAGGTCAGCTTCAACGCGAAGGGTGCTGGGGTCCCGCTGGTTTTCCTTTGGATTAACGGGGCTCATCTCCTGGCCCCAGACTCCCTCTGGCTGCCCCTGTCCCTCCAGCAATGCAGGCCACGGCAGGTCCCCCTGCAGGGAGGCGTGTTCTGGCCTGGGCGTCCATGGTGGCACCTCAGATCCTCAATGGGTGCTCTGGGTGGAGCAGGACAGCAAGTGAGCCAGGACCCACCCTGTCTGTGGGCATTTTTGCTGCAGCAACTGTGGGAGCTGACCATGCTTTCAGCTGCACCGAGCTCATCCTCATAGTCAAGGCTTTCTCAGAGTTTCATTGTGATGGCGCTGTTACATGGTGCCATGGCCCTGCTTCCTCAGGGTTTTCTGGTGAGTCCCGGATTTCCCTCGGAGGCCAGGAGAGGAGAGCAGAGGGAGGAGGAAGGGAAGAGCTGGGTCCTTCGGAAGGGGGTGCTTGGGTTGAGGGTCTTTGGAGAGAAGATCTGGGCTCCTGGAGACCACCCAGCAACCATCCTCCCTGTTCACATCCTGAGGGTCCCAGCAGGAGCCAGGTGAGGAGACCGTGAGGAGCAGGCCTGTGTCCTGTCTTCCCTGGGCCGTGAGACAGGGTGGAGGCTGAGCACACCTTTCCCAGGGCAAAGCAGAACAGCACCTACGGTGTGGGGGGTGCCCAGCATGGGGGCTGGGCTGTGGGGTGCAGGGCAGGGGATGGGCATAGGAGGGCGATGGCCCCGTCACCCCTGCAGTCACACTCTTTCTTGTCCTGGGCACCTGCACTAGACCTCGGCCTGGAGCGGCGGCTTCCTGGCCTGCAGTGTCCCTGGAGTCTGCTCGAGCTCTGGAGCCGGGCATGGGAGGCCAGCAGCTTCCCAGGACAGCAGGAGGGCCCAGGCCAGTGCTTGGCAGACTGCCCCGGGAGAAGGGTCCCGGGTGGGGGGATCATGATTTCCAGAAGGGTCTGTGGCTCTGAGTGTGTAAGTCTGTCCGAACTGTCCATGAGGTGTGGTCAGGGAAACACAGGCAGATTTTACTTCAGGCAGAGGAAACTGGGTTTTGACTCTAACTTCCTGCCGACTCCAGGGCAACGAGCCAAGCCCCGTTATCACCTGTGCAGAGGCGACAGCCTGGTAAAGGGAGGTGGCGGCGGGAGCAGGGAGGGCGCTCGGGGCTCAGTCGTCGGGGAAGGGAGAAGTTGCCCGGCGCTGGTCAGCGTCCCTGGGATTGGCCCCATGTGTCTGCATCGGCCACTGTTGAGGTCAGGATTCTGTCCTCCAGAGCCTGGAGAACCGGCCCCTCCTTCCCGCTGAGGACACTTCAAGGGAGCGGCTCTCAGGTCCCGAGGAAGACCCTCCTGGCCACAGGAGACGCGCAGACATCGGGAATGGACAGAAGGACGTGTGGCTGCAGCACTTTCAGCAGACGCTCTGAGAAAGGGAGGTCGGGGATGGAGCAGACGGCTGGCTCTGGTGCGCCGAGCTTTCTGGGGCAGATGTTGGCGGGGCAGGGGTCGGCCTAGGAGTGCGGCCTGAAGCCAGGAAGCCTTGCTGGGGTCTGGCTGTCTGTTCGTGCTGGGGGGTGGGGGGCACCCTCACAATAGAACACTGGGGGGCCTTGGGAGACCATCCCTGCAGCAGTGGGCTGTGCTCTGAGGACAGGGGACGAGGCCCCCCGCTGTCTCTCAGTGCAGGGTGGTGAGTTATCTGCACGGACTGGCCAGGGCTCCCTCAGGGCACATGCTTCCCCTCTAGGCCTCTCTCCATGGTGTCCAGGGCAGCTCCTGGGGCCTTGGTGCCAACAGCTGAGGTCAGTCTTCCAGGGTCCTACCCTTCCTGATGCTTGGTGCTTGGGGCTCTGGAGGGAGCCCAGGCCTTGGCCTCTCCTGCACTGCCTGGGGCTGTGGTCCTGCGGGGCCTTGAGGGGACCCCAGGTCTCCAGCTTTGGCCCTGTGAAGTCAGATGGCGGCTGGGCTCCAGCATCCTGCCGCCAGGTTTGGTTCCTAAATGACAGGGAGGCAGACTCTGGTTGAGCTCAGGACCTATCCCCAGGCTCTGCACCAGGGCAGGGTCCCCCAGCAGAGGCTGTGTGGGGCTGGGCAGGGTTCCCATGTTGTGGGGAGTTCCCTGGACTGGAGACTCAGACCTCAGCCTCCTTGAGGATGAATGATGTGCCTTGTGGCTGTCTTGGCCCAGACCACCAGGTGACTTCTTCCCCTGCCCCTCTTCAGACAGGGCCTCAGACCTAGGGCAGGAGCAATCCCTGCCCCAGACCTCCTGGGTCACAGCTAATGCACAGACATCAGGAACGGACAGAGGAAGGGCGTGGGGTTGCAGCCCTCTCTGCAGGTGCCCTGAGACGGGAGGTAGGAGCACCCTTGCTGTGGTTTGAATGCTTCTCCCCTTGAAAGGTCATGTTGAAATTTCATTGCCATTGTCACAGTATGAAGAGGTGATTAGGTCATGGGGGCCCCACCTCGTGGATGGGATTGGTGCTGTTATAAAAGGGTGAGTCCCCCCTCTTGCTCTGTTTCTTGCCCTCCTCCATGTGATGACCCAGCAAGAAGGTCCTTGCCAGGTGCTGCTGGACTTGCTCTTGGACTTCCTCTTGCTCCTGGACTTGCCCTGCCACCTTGCACTTGGACTTCTCAGCCTCCAGAACTGTGAGAAATAAATTTCTGTTTAGTATAAATTATCCAGTCTTAGGCATTCTGTTATAACAGCACAAAACAGACTAAAACAACCTGTTCAGACCTAAGGTGAGATAACCCCTGCCCATATCTAAGGATCCCCTGCTCCAGACCTCGGTGGTAAGGTGAAAACAGGACTCCCTCTGAGGGAAATCCCAACAGCAATGCCCGGGAAGGCATCTGTAGGGCCCAGCAGGCCAGGGGAGGCCCGGGACACACCTACACCATCTCTCATAAAACCCCTCCGTTCTGTTATAACAGGAGCATATGGTTATAGCATAGTTTAAAAATTAAACCAAAACTGAAAGTAAGCATTGATTAATCCATGGACTCCTTTTCACAGTTTGGTGTTTGTGTTTACACCACAGTCATGTCACCATGTGTGTTGAGCTTTGTACCCTGTTACCAAATGAGGTCACCCCGTGAATGCTGCAACGTTATCACAGATACTCGGTAAGTGTGATTAGGAATGTCTGCAGAATCGGCCCACGAATGTACCACCATAGTTTCTTCAGGCGCAAGCTTGCTTTCAGCTATTTTATAATTATAAATAACGCTCTGAAGAATGTCTGTTCACAAAGCGTTTTCCTTATGTGTGCTATCCATTGGTTTTCTTTTGGAAATTGTGTTACATTCTTTGCCTATTCTTAAGGGATTTGCTCTTTTTCTTACCAGCTTATGTATGTTGTTTGCATAACAATGGTATAAGACCTTTACATATTAGATTAACCATTTGAGTTTATTATTTACTCTTAGGTTTTGATGGTTTTTAAATGCAAGGAATCTGTAAAAGTGTTACCTAGCTTCATGACTGGGTTTGCAGTGAAGCCTGCCTAACTTTGGGCAGCTGTCTGGGTCTGTGTTTCCAGAACTTGATGGAGTCTCTGCTTTCCTCTGGAGGGCTGGTGTGATATCAGTGTTCTCTGTCCAGGTCTGGGTACCCTCCTGGGGCTGGGCTTGGGCTGGGCTCGGGCTGGGCTCTTAAATGTCAAAGGAATTGAGACTCTTAAGTGAGTCTTTCCATTTCTGTTGAGATGATCATGGGTCACCACTGGCCTGAATGGTGGGATGAGCTATAAACAGCTCTTAATTCCTGGTGTAAGTCCTTCTTCAACGAGATGGATGGAATTTGGCTTTCTAGGGTGTTGTTTATAATATTTGGCTCTTTGCTGAAATGCAAATTTGCCCATGTTTTACACTGGGGGCTGTGGAGTATGATCCCTTTAATGAACTTTTCCATGTTCCACTGAATCCTGGAAGAGTTCTTATGGGAATTGGTAAGTTTTGTGGAAGTCTGCCATCTGGGCCTGAAGTCATCTGTGAGGGCAATTATTTAATAATCTTAATGCTTTCTTGAGGATTATTGTTCCAATTATGATTTCTATTTCTTCTTGAGTCATTTTAAGTCTTATTGCTAGAAAAGAAAAATACCAACTTGCCATCATCTCTGCTGTCACTATTTTGTGCTCAACAATTGCCTTCTGTATCTGCTGTGTCCTCCCCAGCATAGGAGCTGCACTCTCATTAAACAAAGCAATGTATCCAGATCACTCAGAATCTGTGCCTGCCACAGGGAGCAGGAGGTCAGGGCAAATGAAGAGCCACGGCATGGCAGGGGAGCCTCTGCAAGGATGCCGAGCCTTGTGTGGACAGAGTTGCTGTAGGCAGGCTGCCATGGAACCTTGCCAGGGAAGCAGCGCCTCTCGGGGATGGCAGTGAAGATGCGACAAGAGGGTGCATTACCTCCAGATGGAAGATGCAGTGCTTGCTTTGCTCCTTGGTGCTTGGAGAGGGAAAGGGATGTTGCCATAAAGTTCCTGGATGGACTCTGGCTCGATCAGGCATGGGCATCTTTGGGAGTATGAGGGTGGGTGGCTTTGTGCACATCTTCCATGAGGAGCTGTCAGTATTGGGGCAGACATTTTAAGTATGACAGACAAAGGATGTTCTGCATGGGGAAATGTGGTGACACCATTTCACAAGGACGGCTCAGAGACCGAGTGCTCAGGAAGGACCGGCCCCAGACCCAGCACCTGATGTGTATCATCTCATTTAATCCTCGCCTCCGATGCAAGAGGAAGCCATCACCACCATCATCACCATCATCATCATCCTCCTGTGCAGATGGAGAGGAGGCATAGAGAGGCGATAGAGTCTGCCTCGGACTGCCAGCCAGTTGGTGGCAGAGCTAGGGTTCCGATGGAATGAATGTTGTCACCCTCAGACGGCAGGGTAGGCAGGTGGCTAGAGCTCACCCTGGGAGAAGGGGAAAGGACACCGACTTTGGGTAGGGATGGAGCAGGGCTTGGGCTGGCTTTCCATGCATGGGCAGCAGGTGGGGCTCATGGCTGTGCTCCCACCCCGGGTGTAGACATCGGATCTTCCAGGTCTGCCCCGGGCTATGGGTCTGGACAGCACTTTGATGAAGAGAAGACACTCTGTGTCCTGCCGTCTGTGACCCGTGGTGTGACTGTGGGAATGGTGCTGGCGTCTGGCTGCCCCCCTGGGATGGGACCAGCATGTGACTTCTCCCCTCACTCCTCCAGGTCACCTCCAGAGCCCCAGGAGGGCTAGCAGAGCCTCTCGAGCAGATGGCAGCTCATGTTCTGCCCTGCTAGCTGCTCCTCCCTGGGCAACGTTGGCCCCTTGCTGTGGCTCTCCCCGAGGTATGCGATTGCCTCTTAGCTGGGCGCCTGGCCTGGGCTTTCCTTCGGGGCCTGGGCAGCAGCCACAGCGGGGCCCGTGGAGGTGACAGAGTCGCCTCTGTGATGATGAACAGATGGCTGTGACACGCGGAAGGTGACCGCTCCTGAGTTTCCAAGTGCTGCGGTTGGGGCTGGGGCCAGCAAAGCCCCTCCCATATTGCAAGAGCGGGTTTGAGTGTGTCCCAGGAGGACACAGTCGGGAGCCTCCAAAGCTCTACCTGTCCCAGGCCCCGCTCCCCAGCTCCCTCAGCTTGCTCCTGGCGTCCACGGTGGAGTCAGATGTTTCCGGGCACTTTCACCTTTGTACCTTTAATGCATGTTGAGGACTTTAAGGAATTGTGGATAAATAGAGCGATGGGCAGAGCCAGGTGACCACAGGGAACAGTGGCCCACAGAGGCTGCTGACGCCTGCACCCCAGGGGTGTGATTTTGCCTCCTCTGCCTAGGCTTTGGTGGGAGGGGCAGCCTCTGCGGTCTGAGAAACAAAAACATCCAAAACCTTCTTGTAAAATGCCTCAGAAACTCGATGCGTAGGCCAGATAAACACACATGCACAGACATACGTGTGTGCAGACACAACCCAGGCGCACACACACTTGTGAGCCCACGCACACGCTCACAGGAAGCCCGTGGACCCCACACAGGGAAGAAGCTCCGGTTGCCGGTGGACGGCTGTAGCAGGGTACCCCCAGCCCTGCCTGCCTCCCACTGCCCCCCGGACCTGCCTGCCTCCCACTGCCCCCCAGCCCTGCCTGCCTCCCACTGCCCCCC
>NW_016107653.1:2449585-2465065 GCF_001604975.1 Cebus imitator
GCAGGGTACCCCCAGCCCTGCCTGCCTCCCACTGACCCCCCCTGCCCTGCCTGCCTCCCACTGTCCCCCCTGCCCTGCCTGCCTCCCCTTGCCCCCCAGCCCTGGCTGCACGTCCTCCCCTCATGCTGTGGCCGGGGCCTCTGGCTTCCTACAACCCATTGCTGGCCTGGGCCTGGGCCCTTCCCCAGCTGCCCCTGGGTTTATAACTCAGGCCAGTCCTGGTGTGCACACAGCATCTCCCTGGGAGGCCAGGGCTGCTCCTGGAGCTCTGTGGGCCTGCCCTGGCCGGTGAGCCTGTGGTGTGGGTTAGGCTGAATCCTTCTCCCTCCTGAGCACAGGGGGCCTGGTGCCCCGCAGCTGCCTCCTCAGCCACCCTGTAGCCCCCGAGGCCTTGCCCTCACTTCAGTGCCCAGGTTCTCAGGCTCTGGACAGGTGACAGGTGAAGGTGGGGTATTGAGCCCACCGGACACACTTGGCAGACATATACCAGGTGCCACACCTGTGCCACATGGCTTCCCGGAGCTGGCAACCACCCCGGACCTGTGGGGACCAACGAGGGGAAGGAGAGGTGACTCTGGGTCAGGCTCACAGGGACGCCGGCACAGACCCTGCCCTGGTGGGTGCCCGTCCTGGGCCCTGGTTCTGCACCAGGAACTAGGCGACCATGGTGGGGCTGCCCACCCTGTTCTCAGTGAGCTCCACGCTTGTCTCGTGGGAGTCACCCTCAGGCAGTCCCAGGCTCCTCTCCTTTTGGGCAGACCCACAGCGCCATCTGGGCATCCGGGGCTTCTGCTGGGGGCCTTGATGGTGACCCAGTGCCCTCACTGCCCAGCCCTGTTGTCAGCCAGGCCCAGACTCTGCAGTCCCTCACTGACCCGGCCACCCCAGGAGGGCTGCAGCCTGTCACCCACGGCAGGTAGCCTGTGGGCACCAGCCGGGTCACATGCTCAGTGCCAGCCAGGGCTGGCCACCCATCCTGCACCCGGGGCCACAGGGCAGCACACGGGGATGAAGGTGCCCTTCATGCCCCAGGGAGGTCAGTGCTCACCACCAGCAAAGTGCCAAGCTCAGCTGCAGGAGGTGGTCATGCCCCAGGGGACTATGGAGAGCTGTCCTCCGGCCGAGAGAGAGGGAGAGAGAGAGACAGAGAGAGAGAGAGAGACAGAGAGAGAGACAGAGGGGGTGTGGGCGCTGAGGCTGCCTTAGTGGAGGTGGGCATGGCCTGCACTGCACCAAGCCCAGCCAGTCTCATGGCTCTGAGTGGCTCACAGGCTTCTGGCTTCTCCAGCCCCTGCACCCCTGCGCTCTCAGCTCTTCCTCCATCTCCGTCTTCAGGGCCAGGGCGTAGCGCCTGCTGGCTTGGCCTCTGCCTCTGCCTCTGGCCTCACCTGGCTCTGTCTGTGTCCGCCTCCCTCTGCCTGCCTCCTGTAAGGACACTTGTGATGACATCAGGGCCCACCCCCTTCATCCAGGAGCCCTTCTCCATGATTTTCAACTAAATGGCTTCTGCAAAGACCCCCTTTCCCTATAAGGGCACACATTCCCTGGTTCCAGAGATGAGGACCTGGCTCCGTGTCCCTCCACCCGTGGTGCTGTGCCTTCCAGAAACCAGTCCCCTGCAGCTCGGTTCTGACCGCTCCCCACCCCCAAGCCTGCTGGTGACCTGGACATCACAGGGTTATCCCCGCAGGCTGGGGGCAGCACGGAGCAGTTTCTGGGCCTGAACACCATGCTCCCTGGGGCGGTTCCTTGAGCCTGCAGCCGCACAGGCCATGCCCTGGGTTGACAGGGAGGGGCCAGCCCTGCTTGGGTCCTCTGACTGGCCTGGCCACCACACTTCTCATTCTCCCGAGACACTGACCTCTCTGTCCTCCTGCCCTCTTGGGGCACATCTGCAGCCCCTGGGCTGCTTCGTGGGGCAGGGGTGGGGCGGGGCTGAGGGCATGGCTGTGACCTGGCTGAGGATGTGGCTGAGGGGGTGGTGTGGCTGAGGATGTGACTGGAGTGTGGCTGAGGGTGTGGCTGAGGGGTGTGGCTGAGGGTGTGGCTGGAGTGTGGCTGAGGGTGTGGCTGAGGGGTGTGGCTGAGGGTGTGGCTGGAGTGTGGCTGAGGGTGTGGCTGGAGTGTGGCTGAGGGTGTGGCTGAGGGTGTGGCTGAGGAGTGTGGCTGAGGGTGTGGCTGAGGGGTGTGGCTGAGGGTGTGGCTGGAGTGTGGCTGAGGGTGTGGCTGAGGGTGTGGCTGAGGAGTGTGGCTGAGGGTGTGGCTGAGGAGTGTGGCTGAGGGTGTGGCTGGAGTGTGGCTGAGGGGTTTGGCTGAGGGTGTGGCTGAGGGGTGGCATGGCTGAGGGCATGGCTGGGGTGGTGCTGAAGGATGTGTGGCTGAACCGTGTGGCTGAGGGCATGGCTGGGTGTGGCTGAGGGGTTTTGGGTTGGAGAAGGGGCCGAGCTGGGGTTTGGCTGAGGGCTGAGTGGGGTGGGCCTGGGGGGTGCCGAAGGTGGGGTGGGGTTGTAGGCGGGACTGGGGAGGCCGTGGCAGCCAAAAATACCCGAGCGGAAATGCCTGCAGGTGGCTGCTGCCCTGTCCACCTACTCAGATGCTCTTTTCTGCCCCGTCCCTGGAGTCCCGGGATGGCACGGTGACAGGTTCGTGATACCCTCCCATGTGGGAACTTGGGGTCCCGACCAGGTGCAGGATGCTGGTGGGCCCCCCTGCTCTTATGTGGTGACTGTGGCTGGCAGGTGTCCTCTGCTGTTAGGTGGTGACTGTGGCTGGTGGGTGCCCTCTGCTGTTAGGTGGTGACTGTGGCTGGCTGGTGCCCTCTGCTCTTAGGTGGTGACTGTGGCTGGCTGGTAGGGGGTGCAGTGCTCCTTGCAGCTGGCACTGAGGTCTTGGTGGAGGAGGCCCCGAAGTGCAGCCAGTGTCCCAGACCTTGCTGGTTCCTCGGGGTCTGCTGGGCCATGGGGCTGAGGACTCTGCTTGTGTGCTGAGGGCCCTGGCTTTGCTCTGGCCCCCTCACCCCTGAGGCCCTGTGGCCCCCAGAACATGGCTGCCCGGGGCAGTGGCTGTGGCCTCCCAGCAGCACAGAGGCTGGGAAGTCTGGTGTACAAGCCCAGGCACAGCCCCGCCTCTACTCCCCACACTGGCCCACACTGAGGTCCCTGGCTATTGGGATGAAGCCCTGAGTGACGCCACAGCCCATCCTGGTGACATGCTCACCCCAGCCCCCAGGTCCCGGGCCCTGGTCTTGTCTAGTCCCTGATGTGGAGTCCTCAGTTCTCAGGATACACCTGGAAAGTCCTGGCCACTAAGTGGGGGTGCAGAGTCCTACAGAGCCGCTGGGCTGGGCTGACCCCTAGGAGATGGAGAGCCTGGTGGGTGCCCTCCTCCCTCAGAGCTGGGGCTGCCACCCAGGGGTGGGACCCTGGGCTCAGAGAGAGGCCCCTGAGCTGCAGCCTTGGGGGCATGAGGCTTCAAGAAGGGTGTCCTGGTGTCCAGCTTCAAGGAGATGCTCCTCCAGGCATGCGTCCCCTCTGCCGGCACTGAGCATCTGAGCAGTCATTCCCGGCCAGCACCTCTGCTGCCTGCGGGGTCAGGCTTTCTGTGAGGGAGCTCCCCGGCTGTCTGCGGTGATGGAGTAAGCTCCATCAAGGCAGTGTGCAGGGGTGTGGGTGTGCAGGGGTGTGAGTCCATGCTGTGAGTGACACTGGTGACAATGCAGACCCCTTCACACAGGCATCCTCAGGGCACAGGGCCCTGGGGGCATCTTCCTCCTTTCTCATTTGTTGAGAAAAAAAGTGGCACTGTGCTCACACCAGGAAGGCGGGGTGGAGCTGACATGCTTGAGAAAGGGTGGAGATCACTGGGGTGGGAGGGTCATCCAGTCAGACTTGGCACCTTGTGGGTGGGTAAACTGAGGCCTCACAGTAACCCCTCTCTCTGGTTCCCAGCATCTGCCTGAGACCTGCCCCGGGTACCCGTGACCCAGAACTCCCTGTTTCTTTGTCCAGGGCCCGAGGAAACCCCTCTGCAGGGCTGTCTCTGGAGGCGCTGAGAGGGGCAGGCTTGGGGGCTCTTGGAGGAGGCAAGGATGCCAGGGTGTCAGCAAGGCAGCTGTGCCCAGTCCCACCCTGTGGAGCAACATGCTGCAGGTGGGGTTTAGGCCTCCCCGCCACCCCTGCTGGGTGTGCTGGAGCTGGTGCTGCTGGGTCAGGCACCACTGTCTGTCCTGGGAGGCTCCCGTCCTGGCATTTCCTGGGTGGATTCCTCCTTCGTTAGGAGGCAGGGGCTCTTGGATCCAAAGCAAATGACAGGAATTCCAGAGCCAGGTGAACTTGGGTTCAAATTATGTTCCTGTTGATGACAGGCGTTCTTGAGTTCTCTCAGTCTTTGGGGGCCTCCACTCAGGGCAGACAGTGTTTGTGGAGCTGCCTCTAGCACATGGAGGAGGATAAAAGTCAGCCCGCCCCTCTCAGGAGAAAAGAGGATGCTGCTGACTCCAGCACTGCAAGTTCAAGGCCAGCCGGAGAGACCTGCAGCTTGCAGGAGCGACTGTGCCAGTGGCCTGTGCAGGAGTGAGTGTGCAGGGGTGTGGGTGTGCAGGGGTGTGAGTGTGCAGGGGTGTGGGTGTGCAGGGGTGTAGGTGTGCAGGGGTGTGAGTTAGGGGTGTGAGTGTGCAGGTGTGTGTGTAGTGGTATGAGTGTGTAGGGGTGTGGGTGTGCAGGGGTGTGTGTGCAGGTGTGTGTAGGGGTGTGAGTGAGTGTGCAGGGGTGTGTGTGAGTGTGCAGGGGTGTGAGTGTGCAGGGGTGTGAGTGTGCAGGGGTGTGTGTAGTGGTGTGAGTGTGCAGGGGTGTGAGTGTGCAGGGGTGTGGGTGTGCAGGGCTGTGAGTGTGCAGGGGTGTGAGTGTGCAGGGGTGTGGGTGTGCAGGGCTGTGAGTGTGCAGGGCTGTGAGTGTGCAGGGGTGTGGGTGTGCAGGGCTGTGAGTGAGTGTGCAGGTGTGTGGGTGTGCAGGGCTGTGAGTGAATGCAGGGGTGTGGGTATGCAGGGCTGTGAGTGAGTGTGCAGGGGTGTGGGTGTGCAGGGCTGTGAGTGTGCAGGGGTGTGCGTGTGCAGGTCTGTGAGTGAGTGTGCAGGGCTGTGAGTGTGCAGGGGTGAGTGCCTGACACCTCCAGCAGGAGATACGGCAGGACTGTATCAGGGCTGCTCAGCGTTCCCAGGGGTGAGAGGCCCCGTGCATCCTAAGCTGCGTGAGATGTCTGTGTGCTGACTGCATTCTTCACTAGCAAGAGTCCTCCCTGCACATGGTCAGGTGTCCGTGGTGCCCGGGGCTTTGTCCTCTCCTGGGGATGAGGGTCAGGTGCCATGGCGTCCTGGGCAGGTGCTTCCTTTCTGCACAAGTGTTGGGTGACCATGATGCCCTGGCAGTGCCTTCCCTGGGGTGCCTCTTTTCTGCCCTGTGGGAAGAGCAGGGGAGGTTTAGTTGGTCTCGGCACATCATTCTCTCAGGATGAGCTGTGCGGCCAGTGCTCCAGAGTGAAAGTGTCTCCCCCACCCTCACCTCCATTCCATCAAAGCCGGACACTTGGTGTGGCGGCAGCAAGGTGGGTGTTTGCGGTTCTCTTGGGCTGGGGGTTGGGGTGGACGGGGAGAGGACAGATGTTGGTCAAAGGGGATGTAGTTTCTGCTGGATGGGAGGAGTCGGTCCTTTCCATCATGGCAACTGTAGTTAATAATAACGTCTGTTTCAAAACTGCTACGAGATGAGATTTTAAATGTTCTCACCACAAAGAAACGATGTGTGTGAGGTGATGGATATGCCACTTACCTGTTTTAATCCCCCCACCATATGGACAGTAATCATAACTTCACATTGCACCCCAGGAACTGAATCCCCCCACATTGTAGACAGGAATCGTAACTTCACATTTCACCCCAGAATTTAACACCCCACAATATGGACAGGAATCATAACTTCACATTGCACCCCAGAATTTAATCCCCCCACAATATAGACAGGAATCATAACTTCACATTACACCCCAGAATTTAATCTCCCCACAATATGGACAAGAACCATAACTTCACATTGCACCCCAGGAATCTGCACACTTTTTTTTGTCAATTAAAAATAGAGACAAGGAGAGAGGGGAGAGCAGTAGACACTCACGGAACTGTGGGCTCTTGCCTCCAGGTAAAATAAACTGCAAAAACGATTCCCAGGCAGCGTTCCCTCTTTCATAGGCCTTGGTTACAGGAAGCCAGATTTAGGAAATCTGTCTGGATGACATGCACACGAATGGGCACGTACAGGAAAAACCACGGCAATGTAATTACAATAGTCAGGGAAAAGTAGCCGGAAGAAGCTGCAGTGTACTCTTGTAACACCAAATTCACTCGGTTTTAAAAAAATGTTTGGTGGGGGCTAGGGTAGGGACAGCAGGAGGTGGGGGGATAGAGGAGGGATAGCATTGAGAGAAATACCTAATGTAGATGGCAGGGTGATGGATGCAGCAAACCACCATGGCACACGTACACCTACGTAACAAACCTGCATGTTCTGCACATGTACCCCAGAACTTAAAGTATAAAAAAAAGGCCATAAAAAAAGAAAGTATAATATTGGCTGATAAAACATTGGCTAGTCTTTTCCTTGCCCCCATTCGTGTGAGGTTAATAAAGCATATATGTATTCTGTATTAAAAAAATGTTCACCGTGTAGGTGATTGAAAAGAAAATGTATTCTCTTTTTAAGGTAAAAATTTGGACCCTTATCACGCATACGCCCCATGTGCTCTTCAAATCAACATCATTATATATATATACATATATATACATGTATACATATATACATATATGTGTGTATACACGTGTATACATCACCTACATAATAAATATTTTTACACACACATATATGAATATATGTGTATATATACATGTGTGTATATACACACATGTACATATATGTATACATGTATATATGTGTATATACATACATCTGTGTGTATATATGCACACATATACACACATATATATGTGTACATATATATGTGTGTATATATATATATACACACACACACACATATATACACATATATATGCATACACACACATATACGTGTGTGTGTGTGTGTATATAGATAGATAGATATACAGTTTTGCTAATCTGAACCAGCACAGGCTGAGGCTGTCAAAAGGGACAGGTTTTGGTTGTTGGGTTTCTGGGGTGAAGCTGCATTCTTCAGAGTGTAGCTCTTGGCTGCCATCTTGGCCATTATTAAGCACTGTGAACTTTACCCTCAAGCCGTGACAATATCTGTCCCCTGAATGCTTCCTGCAACACACTGTTACTCCTGTGACATGTGTTAAGTGCTCCGATAATGCTGAAAACAGCTCATGATGTGAAAAGGTAGGAACAGTTCTGAAGTAAAAGGCTGATGGCCAACTCCCTTCGCAGTGGCGCCCAGTACCCATTTCTGCACACTGTTGCCTGTGCACTTGCACACACACTCACACACACACACAGCATGCGTATGGGTGACGAGGGGCTTGTTGCGTGTGAGTGGGAAACGCATATGCACATCTGCATCCATATCATGCCCAGGTATCTGCAAATTGCTTTTCCCGGTGAGAACATTCCTTGGAGTTTGTTCAACGCACGTGTCTGTGTGAATGATTGAAGGTATTTCTTTCTTTTTTTTTTTTTGAGACAGAGTCTCCCTCTTTTACCAGGCTGGAGTACAGTGGCGCAATCTTGGCTCACGGCAGCCTCCGCCTCCTGGGTTCAAGAGATTCTTCTCCCTCAGCCTCCCAAGTAGCTGGGACTACAGGCATCTGTCACCACACCTGGCTAATTTTTGTATTTTTAGTAGAGATGGGGTTTCAACATATTAGCCAGGCTGGTCTCCAACTCCTGACTTTGTGATCCGCCCACTTCAGCCTCCCAAAGTGCTGGATTATAGGCGTGAGCCACAGCGCCTGGCCTGATTGAAGGTATTTGTAACCCATTTTAAAGATGGCTACATAGGACCGGACAGACGTTGTGCTGATGTCAGTTTGACCATATACATTGTTTCCATCCTTTGGGCTGTCTTGTGTATTTTACTTTTTGTATAACATGGTGACATTGAGAATTGGTACCTAAAACATTCTGTTTGGTTTACATTAAATGTGTAGGTTAATTTGTGTACCTGCAGAGTGTGAAGTTTTTCTACTGAGGAAAACGGGGTCGTTCATATTTATTCGGGTTTTCTTCTCTTCGCACACTTTCTAGTTTATACATAACAATAATGCACTCTTATGATCTCTCAGTATATGTAAAGCACCTGTCAAAGAACATGGTGTGGGTCCTTTATTTAAATCTTTACAACACCCTGTGAGGTAAGAGTGGCATCTTTGTGAATGATTTGAGATGCTGGCTCTTAGGGGCTCTGTCCTCGCCCACCAGCGAGGGGACTAATCAGGGCAGAATGTGGATCAGACTTTTGGGACCAATGCCCGTTTTCCCAATCACTGCACAATATAGCCTTGCATGGCACGAGGGCTTTGGTGTCTAGGTTGTTTGTTGTTCCCGTGAATGGGTTTTCTCTTTAAATGACAGTGCGATGAATGAAACAGACTCACACAAGTAACATAAGCACAAAGTCTCACTATTAAAATGCAAATACAAAATAGGAAAATAGGAACTTACTTTCAACAGCTCAGCTGCAGCCGATCCTACCTTCCTGTATCGTGCTGGCCATGTAGGCGTATTTTCTGCTAAGTAACCAGCCCAGCTGCAGGGCCTTTTGGGGGTCTCACCGAGGCCAGGTGCAAATCATCAGTCTTACAGTCATCAACAAACAATGCTGATGAGAAAACTACACAGGAAAGACCTTGAAATCCAGAGCTATGCAGCAACAATGACTCATTAGTACATTCCACTTCTTGACTGGGTGAGGGAAGGGCAGGTACATCTTTTGTCACTTACTTGATAGGTACAGCTGTTTAAGGAGAACTTCTTGGGCCAATTCCAAGCCTGCTATAACAAAAACTCACAGCGTGGTGTTGGAGGGAAATGTTTAGCAGTAAATGTCCACATCCAGACAGAAGAAAGGTCTCAAGTCAATAAACTAAGCTTCCACCTTAAGAAACTAAGAAAATAGCAAATTAAACTTACTGTAAGCAATAGAAAGGAAATAATAAATATCAGAGTAGAAGTCAGTGAAATGTAACACAAAAAAAGTAGAAAAAAGTCAATGAAACCAAAATCAGTTTTTTGAGAAAATCAATGAAACTAAACTTTAGGCATAATGATTAGAAAAAGAGAAGACACAGATGAGCAAATAGGGACTTGAGAGGTGCCATCACTACAGATTCTACAGATGTTAAACTTCCGAGAGGGGTATATTGTTTAAAAATTTTTTTGACAATAAATTGAACAACTTACATAAAATAGATAAATTGATTGAAAGGCAGTGGAAAACTCACTGGAAAAGAAACAGAAAATTAAATTTTTAGTTAAAAACTTTCCCACAGTCTGCGTTCAGTGGCTCATGCCTGTAATCCCAGCACCATAGGAGGATGAGGCATGAGGATTACTTGAGGTCAGGAGTTCAAGACCAGCCTGGACAACATAGCAATACCTCAAAAATAAGACAAAGCAATATAAAAAGCAGCTGGATGTGGTGGTGCATGCCTGTAGTCCCAGCTACTCCGAAGGCTGAGGGAGGAGGATTGCTTGAGCCCAGGAGGTTGGGGCTGCTGTGAGCTATGATCACACCAGTGTATTCCAGCCTGGGCAACAGAGTGAGACTCTGTCTCTTAAAAAAAAAAACCCTGCAAACCACAGAACAAGCAAACAAAAAAAAACTTTCCCACGAAGAAAACTCTAGGCCAATGGCATCACTATGAAATCATGCAAATCTTTAAGGAAGAAATAATGCCAATTTTATGTAAATTCTTTCAGAAAAATGAAGAGGAGGAAATATCTTCCCAACTAATTCTATGAGTCCAGCATGCCCTGATTCCAAAACTAAGTAAAGATATATGAAAAAACACCCTACAGACTGATTTTTCTTATAAACAAAGATGTGACAATTCTTAACAAATTTTGAGAAAATTGAATCCAACACCAAGATGTAACAATAACAACACATGATGACCCAATGGGGTTTGTCTCAAGAATGCAAAATTGATTTGATATTAAAAAATAAATGAATGTAATTAATTCATATGTTATTAATGTAATTAATTCATATGTTAAGATGTGTAATCATCTTATTAGACAGAAAGCATTTAATAAATTTTAGCATGCATGTCTGACTAAAAAACTCTCAGAAAAGTAGGTATAGGAGCAAACTTCCTCAGTGTGATAAAGGGCGTTTATAAAAACCCTACAGATAACATCTGACACCATAGTAAAAGACCAAACTCCAAGGTCAGGAAACAGGCAAGAATGTCTGTTTTCACCACTTTGGTTTAACATAGAGGTTCTACCCTGTGTAATAGAGAAAGAAAAAAATAAATTTATCCTCATTGGAAAAGAAGAAAATCTGTCTCTATATATAGACCACATGACCATTTGTATGGAAAATCCTATGGAATCTAAAAAGTGCTGCTAAAATTGAGAGAAAATTGAGCACATGTGCAGGATACAAGATGAATTCAATTTCCTTGCTATTTCAAGAACTTCCTTTAGCCAGTCTTTAAGAATACATCTGGTAGCAAATATTCTTTTAGTTTTTGTTTACTTGAGAACATATCCATTTTCTCCTCATTCTTGAAGGATAGTTTCATTGGGTATCGAATTCACAATCAACAATTCTTGAATATTGAAAAATATTTGAGAAAGACTCTAGAATATGAACTGGCATCCCTGATAGTTAATGCATCATTTCTCTCTTGCTGCTCAGTGCTGTCACCTGGGCAGGGCATAGAATAGATGTGTTCAGTTTACATGTGTGACCACACAACATGTATTCAAGCAGGTGGACCAGGTGGGTGCTGACGGGGAGGCCAAGTAGAGTGGTCTGGTGAGTGCTTGTCTAAGCAGGGACTTGCCAGATCACAGCCAAATGCAGGGATAGTGGAGTCACAGAGCGGGAGGATGGTTTGGAGAGAGGGGCTCAAATTGACATAGGGGAGGAAAATGTATATATATTTGTTCCTATATATAAAGGTGATAAGTTTATTGTAGGAAGTTTATAAATTATAATAATAAAATGATAGCCATTGAACTCTACATTATCCAATAGCATGTGCCGCTTACAATATTGAGCAGAATGACCAGACCCCCCACATGGCTGGGTTCTCATCTCATGGCTGGGGGTCCAGATGGGGCATGGCCATGGCATAGGTGTCTGGCAGAAATCTCCTTAAATCAGCCATGGCCAGTTATAAATTCCAGACTGATGAGCTATGATACACTCAGCCCCTACTCAAATCACTCTGCTCTTCCTGACTGTCACCCAATCCAATGCCTCCCAACCTGGTCCCTTGTTACCAATAGTGTGGAGTGTAAGAAACCACCATATGCAAAGCAAAGTCCTTAAATACCTTGAAAATAAGAATAAATAAAAACATGAATGAAACTGCCAATTTAAAATATTACTTAACAAATAAATGTCAAAGGATCTTAAGTTTTATTGCAAAGCCAACACATTTTAAATTACTGATTTGAAGCCATAGTGTATTAGTCTTTTTTCACACTGCTGTAAAGACACTAGTTGAGACCGGGAAATTTATAAAGAAAAGATGTTTGAGTGACTCACAGTCCCAAAATGGCCAGGGAGGCCTCAGGAAACTTACAATCATGGCAGAAGGTGAAGGGGAAGCAAGGCACATCTTACATGGCAGCAGGTGAGAGAGTACAGGGGAACCTGCCACTTTAAACCATCAGATCTCATGATAACTCCTTCACTATCATGAGAACAGCATGAGAGAAACCACCTCCCGATCCAGTCACTCCCACCTCAACCCGCCCTCAACACATGGGAATTACAATTCCGGATGTGCTGTGGGTGGGGACACAGAGCCAAACCATATCACACGGGAACCTAAAGGAAGACTAAAGCAGGAAAACTGCCCACACCAGTAATCCTTTGTAAATTGGTAATCCCAATCTGCAAAATAAAACTATGCAATTTTACTAAGATAATGGAATCTTCTCTATAGACTGACTTTCCCATGGAAAAGCTCCTCACCCTCACCATGAAATCCAAGTGACCATTTCCCATTTGTTTGAAGTCCTCAGTTAGTATTGAGACTTCCGAAGGTCAGAAATCCCTTTGCTCAGGCTGCTTGGTCTGGACGAGACATTATTAGCTAATAGACATACAGCAGCTTTTGTGTGAAAGATGTTATAAGATATTTAAGGTATTTGATTATGACTACTAAGGACTCATTGTACTATTGGAACACAGGTACTTATATGCCCTGGAAAAATTTCCATCTTGGAAGAGTATTATTTTGGGGAAAAGTGATTAGAAAACTGTTGTGGACTAGCTGCAGCACAACCTGTGGGTGTTCTAAGCCCCAGGGGTGATGAGGGAATTAAGGAAAAAAAGGCAGAGACACAGAAATAAAAATCATTAGCATGGAACCAGGGGTTCTTCACAAGATGAGGACTGTGAAGACCCTGAGCTCTCGGCTCCACACATATTTATTGCAATACACACAGAGTTCAATCATATCGCTCGAGGTGGGTCGATCATGGGGTGAGTACAATGGAACAGTTTACGTCATCTATATTTAGTAGAGGGTATGTGGTTATTCTAAAAAACTAAACTAGTATTGCATAAACAATAGATAATTATTGAGGTGCAGCTGCAGGAGTGTGGGAATAGGTAAGAGCCAGCAAGTTCTAACCATGTGATGTACCTCAAAGGAGAGCCCAGTCACCCATGGAACAGGTGGGAGACCAGAAAATGCCAGTCTCATCTCAACCAGCCCAGAGGCCTCCTGCAAGACCCTTTATGAGCCTGTGAGCAGGCCCCCTCCTCCAGGCAGGAGACAGAGATCCTTTATGAGCCTGTGAGCAGGCCCCCTCCTCCAGGCGGGAGACAGAGACCCTTTACGAGCCTGTGAGCAGGCCCCCTCCTCCAGGCAGGAGACAGAGATCCTTTACGAGCCTGTGAGCAGGCCCCCTCCTCCAGGCGGGAGACAGAGACCCTTTAGGAGCCTGTGAGGAGGCCCCCTCCTCCAGGCCACAAGACCCTTACTGAGGTTCAGGCAGCAGGAGGTTGAGCAATGGACCAGGTGCTCCTGTCTTCGATGCCCACATGTTCCTGGGCTGTCAGCACTTTACAAGCTTTCTCACCAACCCAGCACTGTTTTACAAAGTATAAGCTGCACTCTTTGTTTAGCTAATACAATGCACACACTTCTATAAACTAAAAATCTTAACTAAGGCTAACTTATTAAACAAAAGCAGATTAACTCTTAAGTAGATATGGTGTAGACCTGCTCTCTATTATTTTGGCCTGCAGAAAACATATTGTTAATCTTTATTTATAGTCTTAGTCTTCAAAATTTGAGATCATTGGCAGTTTTCCTCCAATTGTAATGAAAATCAGCCAATTTAAGGAGGTTTTCAGTTGCAGAATTTTTATAGAGGTATCCTCTCCTGAAATCTCAGCATTCACTACTTAAAACCCATGTGTGGATGGAGAATGACATCAGCAAGATGGATGACTAGAGAACCCTGATGTTCTTCCCCACCCTCCCCACAAGAAAGGACCAAGGCAAAGAAGAAACAGCGCAGGTTTGACTGGAGTATAGAAGGGAGTGATTCTTTATCAGTCGGTAATCCCAACTGATCAGATGGAGTGCTGCAGAGGAGTGGGAATGCACCACGCACCTGTGGTGATCAGAGGCTCAGTGTGGAGGCACCTGGCCTTTGCAGCCTTGTCTTCCCCCTGATTGGATTGGCCTGGACACAGGAGGCACTTCCCATGTAGGGAAAAGCTAAGCAGATTCCCAACAGCACCCACTGCCACTGCAAACATCTACAGCCCTTACAACAGGAGAATTCCACAGTCTTTGCAAGCCCTCAGCCAAGTTTAGGAGTTGCTGGGAATTATCCCAGATCAGGAGCACAAGGCGTATATTCCCCCCGCCTTCTCCCCTCCTCCCTCCCCCAGCCCCATTCACACCTGTGAGCTAAGCTGCTGCAACCCAGCGCCATCTTGAGACCAGAGCCACCTCTGGAGTGCATCCTGCCCTGAGGCCAGTAGCCACTGCCCCTGTCCAGCACTGGGGCTCCATCTCCATGATGTCCATATGTGGGGGGCTGAATGCCACAACCCTGGCAGTGCAGAGCCTAGGCCGAGGATTGGTAGTGACTCTGGCCCTGCACAGCAAAAAACCCAACCCCTGCTGCTGCACATCCAGCTGGAGGAAGAGCCTGCCAGTCCTGTCCAGGGTGAACCACCACTGATTTGGCCAAGCTGACGAGTGCCCTCCCCTGAGCAGGAGAGGCCCCTGACCACTGAGCACCTGATACTAACTCCAGGCTGGCAGAGTGGATATGTGCCCACTCTTGGGGCCTGAGAAACAGCCCTGTGGCACCCACTCCAATTCCCACAGATATAGTGTTGACCTGCCCACATTGCACCTGCAATTGGGCCTGAGAAACAGCATCATGGGTCACCCCTGGCAGATACTTCTACAGGCCAACAAGCAGCTGTGCACCCATAAGCCAGACCTGAGAAGTAACCCTGTGCCCCCTCAGCCCCCCAGTGGACCCAAATCCAGGCCAGCTGAGGAAGCCATGTGACTGTGTCCTGGGTCTGAGAAAAAGCCCATGGGGTGCCCCCAGGAGACATATGCCCAGGACAGTTGAGCAGCCATGCACTTGTGTCCTGAACCTGAGAAACAGCCCCTGTGGATTGCCCTCAGAAGCCACAGCCCCATGCCAGCCAAAGAGATCTTTGTGTCCTGGGCCTGAGAAACAGCCCCATGTCCCCAACCCCAGTGAGCCTGGCACCAAGTTTGTCGATCCACCATGTGGATGCATGTGCTCCTGACCTCAGAAACAGCCTGGTGAGTTCACTTCTAGCAAAGTTGCACTACCACTGCCACAAACCTCTCAGCCTAGGCCACTGAGACCCTTGCAAATGTGGACTGCAGCTGAAGAAACGACACTACTGCATCAACCTAGAACTGAAGCTAACACACGCCACCAGACTGACACCCTAAGACCCATCTATAATGATAAGTCTTTTCCTACAAAACCTACTTCATTAAATTGTAAGAGATGACTGGTCCACCAGTTGTGTAGAAATCAGTGTGGAAACACATCAAACATGAAAAGTCAAGGAAACATGACACCGGAAAAAGACAACAGTAATTCTTCAGTAGCAGACCCCAATCATAGGGAAATATACGGAATGTCAGAAAAAGAATTCAAAATGATAAAGAAACACAGGGAGATACAATTGTGTACAGATAGAAAATTCAATGAAATTGGGAAAACGATTTATGATTTGAATGAGAAATTTAACAGA